>NC_064873.1:8060054-8127554 GCF_943734745.1 Anopheles darlingi
GTTGCCGGCGCGCTCGGCACCGGTTGGTGGTGACAATGTAGCGCACGTGCTCCGCGCCCCGGCGCAAGGGTGTTTGTTCCAGGGCCCCGTACCGGGGGCTTCATATTTTAGGCTTCGTTTGACATTCGACACGCACCGGTGGCGCTAGTGTCAAGTGGTGTGTGCGCGCGCGCGTGTGTGTGTGTGTGTGTGTGTATGTGTCTCCTCTACTGCTGCTGCTGCTGCTGCTGCTGCTAATTGCCAATCGTTTGCGAAGCATCAACCCATCACCCCGTAACCTGATCAAGTTAAGGGGAGAGGGTTTCGAGCGAACGGGGGCGATGGAAGGAAAGAAGAAGAAGAAGAAGAAGAAGAAGAAGAAGATGAAGAAAATCTTCTGCATTTCCTGTCCATTTCCCATTGGCCTGCCGTGAAGAATTTCCCGTGAAGAAGAAGCAGCAGCAGCAGAAGAGAAGACCAGTTGGTGGAGTGGATCGGGGTAGGGGGGTGGGGGATGGGGGTGGTCGAAGGGGAGCTCGCGAAAGGCTCGTCGGCGATTTGTCGTCGGGCGATCGAGTAACTAATAAACAAACAAATGACAGCTCCATCTGCAGTACAGGCAGGGGTAGGGGGAGGGGAATAAGGGTCGAGGGGGAGGAGGTAGCTTCGAGCTGGCCACCCGCGATGCCACGATGGCCACGTAGCAGTATCCGTTCGCCGTTTTATGTATCATCATCCTCTGGCGCTGGCTGAGGCGCTTCTTTGTTTACATTCCGATTGTTTATGCATCCATGCATGCATGTATGGCTGTGTGTGTGTGTGTATGTAGGCCCTGACGGCTAGATCTCGCTGAGTGATCGTTTGATCGGGCGTGTGTGTGTGCGTGTGTGTGTGTGCGAAGAAGGAACACACAGTGGCACTTACGCTTCACTTACTGCGCCCAGCAGCAGCAGCAGTAGTAGCATTAGTATTAGTAGGGGGGCAAAGCTTGAACAGCTTGTCTGCTCCTCATTCCATTCCATTCCCTTCTTCCACTTCCCCCGTTTTTCCCTTCAGTTTCCCGGGACCGCATGACAGATCACTAACAAAAACGTCAAACGCCACGACGTCGTCGTCGTCGTCGTCGTCGACGTGCCGCTCTCGCGCGCAAAACTCTAAACAAAGTCGAAAACCCCCCCCCCCCCGGGCGTGATGTTCGTTCAGCCCCTCACCCCCTCCTCCCCTTGGCACCCTTTCCTTAGCTGGCGGAGATCACGAAGATAGCGAACAGCGGTCGGTTCCGGGGGCCTCACGGGTTCCTTTGAGCAGCCTCCTCGTCCGTAATGCGGCTGCTGCTCACGCAATAACGAAACTAATAAATCATGCCCCGGGGCGGAATGCTGCCGACGAACGAAACGAAACGAAACGATGACGTCGACGCGGCGACTACTAGCTGTCATCTGTCAAAAGGTAAACACACACAAGTGGAAACAAATGGGAGTCGATTTTCGGTGCGTGGGAGGTGTGTGTGTGTAGTGGGTGGTAACAAATAGGAATCTTCATCACGTTTCCCCCTTTTTTCGCAGGCGAGAGAGAGAGAGCGAGAGAGCAAGACGTTAAGACGATTTGGTTGCGTTCTTCGTCGTCGTTTGGAGTACTACTACTACTAGCCACCGCCACCGATCATAAATCATTTGCCCATGAACCTCCCGATCCCCCCAAACCCCGTACCCCCGGAAAAAACAAGATGGCAGCGCTCAAGCCGAGCGTTCGAAGTCAGGAGTTAGGGTGTTTCTTAGTGAAAATTGGGGGTTTTTACCCCCAATTCTCCTCTTCCTCCTCAAGCGCCCCCTTGGCTGTACCTCCAATCACGGCCAGCATGTGCCTGTGTGTGTGTGTGTGTGTGTGTGTGTGTGTGTTTGTGTGTGTCGACACCCCTCCACGCAAGCGGCTGAAGAGGGCTTGAGCAAGGTTGCACCAACTTACAACTACTTACAGCTACCCCCCCACACGTCGGCTCCACGTCACGTGTTATTAACACACATTCCATTTCTCTTCCCTTCATCCCTTTTTCCTCCCTCCCTCCAACACACACGCACACACCCCGCCTGCCTGCCTGCTTATTGCTTTATTTGTTGTGTCCTAATAGTGTACCGATCCTGTGTTCGGGGCGTACGATATCAAATTTCCCGGGCCCTGAACCGATCCTGTGACGCTGGTTTTTTCTTCCTTTCTTGTATCCCTTTGCCCCTTTTTTTCCATTGCAACCCCCCCCCCCTCCGCACCCTTTCCTTTTCTCGCGCTCTCCCTCGATCCGCCACGATGGTGATGTTTTGATGTTATTATCGTTGTCGTTATCGTTGTACATCTCCTCGAGCCCCGTGGGCCCCTTCTTCTGCTACTGGTGTCGCTCGAGTCCTTTTGTACTCCCTTCCGCCTTTCCCTCTTTACCACTTCCCCTTGCCCTCGCTCCCCCTGTTCCTGTTCCTGTTCCTTCTCCTATCTCCTTCTGTACCAGTCAATTTAGTTGCTTTTCACGCTCACGTCATCCGGCCTCCCGGCTCCCGTGTGTGTGTCACCGATACCTTCATTCACTTCATCTCTCTGCCCTTTTTCCCGCTTTCCACTTTCGCCACCCCTCTTGCATTCCCCTGATGCTATGCAGCCCTTCAGCCCTGCTTGTGTGCCGGGTCAATCTGTTTTCAGCCATTTATTATGATTTTCCCATTTCCAGCGGAATTGTTTCCGGGCGGCGGCGTTGGCGGCAGCTTCATCTGACAGGAGTCGCCGTCGAGGATGCTTTGGTCCCAGCTACGCCGGCTGCTGCCGGCCTACTAGGCCTGTAGCTAGCTAGCTAGCTAGCTAGCAAGTCCGGACTACCCCTTTTTCCTTCCCGCCTTCCCGTTGAGGCCGGGAAAAGGGGTTGCTCGAACTATTTTGTTGGGCTTTTATTTTATTTTTTTTTGTTTTTCGCTTTTGCTGCTACTGCTGCTGCTGCTGTTGTTGCTTTACCCCTTTTTTGGCTGGCGCTTTGCCTTGCAACCCTTTCAAGGGGGTTGCGTTTTATTAATTTAATTTCGCCACCCCGCCACCCCCCTCTCGGGGACCGCTGGCAAACCGGAATCCGGAAAGGCGACCGTTCCAGGGAGGAACGGACATCAATCCCGGCGGGCCCGTAGAGGCGTGCCCGTACCGAATGGCTAGTCCAACGGAGGAAAGGTAGGCGAGAGAGAGAGAGAGACGTGGCCAATGGACGCGACCGTCTGGGGGCCGGCCACTGGGCGCACTGGCCACTGGGCGAGTGAGCGATGGGCGTTCTGGCAGGGTCCGTCCGTCCGTTTGTCCGCGTTGCGACATGACGCGACAAATGTAGCGAGCCGGTGGTCCGGCCTCCGGGCGGAATTGACCCAGGGGTGCAGTCCATTAGCCCGGGCACGTTACCAGCATACCCGCCCCATTATCCCGCCTGTCAGCAACGTTTGTTGTCCGGCAATTGGTATGCCGCGCCGCGAGATCAACAAATCATTCTTCCCGGGGACCCTTTGACGACGCAACAGGAGGAACAAAAGGAAGAGCACGACCAGCCAGCCAGCTCGCTAACAGCAGCAGCAGTAGTGACATTGCACTAGTGAGTGAGACACTAGACAGGGGTAAGCTAAGAGAAAAGGGGTAAGGACGGGTTGGCGAAACGTTGATGACAAATGATGCAACGGTAATTTTCGGGCAACTCTCGCGAGCAGGACTCGCGAGCAAATGACGACTCAACGCTCAATAGCAAGCAATCGATCAAACGATTCGCTCATCGTCGTAGATCAAGTGGCGAGCCAGAGTTCTTTTACACACACACACTTATGCGCACAGTAATGTTTGTCGAGCGTCTTGACGCCCTCTTGTGACCTCAAACAGAGCCGAGAGCTAAAAAAAGAATAGAGTGTTTGCTATGGAAATCGAGATCGAAACCGATCTATATGTATATGCATTCTGTCAAGAAAGTACCGGGAATAGTCCGGGATTTAAAGCTGACTGGCATGTCGGATCAAGCCAATCTTTTTTTTTCCAAGGTTGGTACAACTTTCCTTGATTATTGTGCAAAATTTGGGCGGAATTCGTTAACCCGTTTGTTTACAGCATTTTTTTAAGTAAGTCGATGTCACTAGTGAGAGCGCGATTTGTTATCATGGGTTGACGATTCTTTGTTCAAAGAATTTGCCTTAGTGTTTTGTTTTGCAAATGAAATGTCGTGCGCCAATGCATTAAAAAATGTTGCACAAAAACCTTTGGCAATAATACTCTATCGAAAACACGTGCATATAAGGGGTACAAAGCCTTCAAAAGTGGTTGGACCAGTGTGCCTTGTGCTGGTCGTTCATTAACTTCCTCAACCGATGAAAACATCGATAAAGTATAACAGATAAGGTGTTCGAAAATCATCATTATAGCTTGAGAGTGTTGTTGTTCATGAACTTAACATCTCGGTTCGTAACATTTTGATTGATTTTTTGGACATGAAGCGTGTTGCAGCAGGACTCGTTCCAAACGAAGTATTTTTTTTAATTTAAATTCTTAATTTTTGTTCTAAAATTCAAAAACTATCATCGAATAACCACTGTATTCACCGGAATTAGTCAGTTGTGACTTTTTTCTTTCCTCACAACTTAACTTACCGCTTCACGGCATCCGTTTTGAGTCAATTTAAGCCATAAAACAAAAATCGTCGCTTATACTGAAATCGACATACTTAAAAAATTACTGTCAGCAAACGTGTTGACGGATTCCTCTCAAATTTTGCACAATAATCAAGGAAAGTTGTACCTACCTTGGAAAAAAAGATTGGCTTGATCCGACATCGCAGTCAGATTTGAATCGACAATTTCCGGTACTTTCTTGATAGAATGTATATATATAAAGCAGTGGCGTTGGAGAAATGAAAAAGATAGACATCTTAAATGTCGAATTTCCCATACCAAGCCAGCCATCAACAATGCAATTAACACATAAACAACGAACAACCAGAATACGGACTTTGGAGTGCAGCAGGACAAGCTTAGAGCATATGGAGTGGAAACTCCATCGTTTTCATTGCTCATCTAATTACTCATCTGCCTACCAGAAGGTTCTCTCTGATGCAGCGCAGAGTTATGCATCTAGTTTGTAGTAGTATCGTTTAAACGGAAGTGATCCTATCATATCCTTTCATATCATAGCGTTTACCTTTTACCAGACCATGTGTAAAAATGCCGTATTACGTGTTAAAGAAGACACCATGGTTGGATTGATGGAAGGTCTGTGGATCGTGCAGTGTGAGTGTATCTCGCCGTCGGTCGGGTTGCGTTGTTGCGCAGAAAGGTTACGAGAATTTCAAAGAGATAATTTAATAAGAGAATCCGCTTTAGAATCTTTGGAATCTTTGGAAAATTAGAAACATTACACTCGAGCAGGAGAGCTAGTAGCGCCGACTTTAGACTCACATATCAGGCTCGACACACAATCGCAACTCGGTGACATTATAATGTATTGCTTTTATCGGTCGAAAGCGTCTCCAAAGTGTCCAAAGGACGAGCAGGAATGAAGCAGCAGGGGTGTAGTAGGCTCTCAAGTAGTACGGACATTCACTACTCCAGTATCTGCTTGGTCCACACCTGTGTTTGGTCCCAAAAAAAAAACAGCCGAAAGTCGAAGAAACTATGATTGGTAAAGAGTTGATGATGATGGTTGTTTTTTATTGTTCACTTGTCACGACATCGACATCGAGTGAACAAGCAGCATGAATGAAAAGAGGTCCTCTAGAATACCTCTGGTATCTAGAATTGTATCTAAACTAAACATATATATTAGCGCTAGCTCGCAAAACCTGTGTGAGATGATCCGATCGGTGATCATCAGTCGAAAAACCCGGGAAACCAGACATCCGGGTTGTGGAGAAACTGTGGCTGCAAGAAGCACAACACACGCCGTTGGTGCGTGCTGGAGCATCGAAAAGAGAGCTGCGCGCTGCCGTGACCAGCTGCCAAGAGCAAAAACCCGGCCAACGGATCCCGATCCCGATCCCGGCTAACCCGATCATCACAACCCAATCAGCTAATCGGCAACTAATCGCCCGATCGGTGTCAAAGGATTGCGCTGCAACCCCGGCAGTAACGGATCTCGGAGCTCTACAACAAAAGGACAACGAGGAAAAGGGTGCCATATCGCTTCCTGGCTACTGCTCTCGATTCTCGGCTTTCGGCTCTCTCTCTCGCTCTCTCCAGCTAGAAATTGAGCAGCGCGCAGGTAGCAAGGTCGTTAACACGCGGGCCCATCTAATTGAACGGGAACGGTAACGCGCGCGCACACACACAGTTTGGCACAAAACAGGCCGATCATTCGAAGGATTCGAAGGGCCGAGCCTTCGAGATGGGTCGCCCGGGGGCCCGGGGCCGGGGCCGGGGCCGGGGCGGGGGTTTTTTAATTTATTTTCCTTCCCTGACCCATTCTCTGCTTTAAACAAACAAATAAATAAATTCATTCGAGGATGATTGATCCGATTTTCGGAATCGAGCCGGAGCCCGAGCTCGAGGGAGACCTCGTGTGTGTGTGTGTGCGTGTGTTTGTGCCGATCCCGATATGTGAACAAGGCCCCGGGTTTACCCTCGGGGGATTGTTGTTTGACTGAATGTTTGGCGTCGAGTTTTTGTGGCTGTATGTGCATGTGTGTGTGTCGGTATTTGGGACGCACGGTCTGTGACGCAGCGATCTCTCGCACCTCGACCATCGATCCAGTCGGAAGCGGTCATTGTGTCGCCTTAGGTCGTAATTGATCCCGAAATGCCCGGATGCCTTGACAGTCCGATTGTGACCACCGTGCTGCTGTTGCTGCCGTATGTTGGCATAATCTTTGGTTTCGAACGATCGAACTGTGCACACGGGATTAAGAGCAATCGATCCCGTGTGCAGCAGCAGCAGCAGCAGCAGCCAGGAAGTCCTTTATACCGGCATCGCGCTGCTGCTAGAACAATTTCCATCCAGCACACAGAGGTCAGGTCAGAGGTCCAGGTAGCGGCTTTGGCTTCGGTTTCGATCGCCTTCATCGCCCTTTTTGACACACGCTTGAATCGTCCGCATTCCGCAAAACCCCAACCAAAAGGCTGGCTGGCATTTGAGGTTTCGAACCACAAAAACACACGCACGCACGCACGCACGCACCGAAACGACGCAAACAATGGCAGCCCGAGCAAACCCGAGATGCACACACATGACCGGTGTCGCCCATTAAGCGCGTAAACGAGGTGTTGAGAACGGTTGTTGTGTCGCCGGTCGTCCGGGGCCCATTCTCTTCCGGCCGATCCGATCGCTCTCCCCCGATTGACCGAAGTTGACTTCTTCATCATTCCCCGAATGACTTGCGGTGCGCATACCCTCTGCGTGTGCGTGTGTGTGTGTGTGTATGGCTACCGTGTAGGTGGAGGAGCTGCCACTGCACACCGGTACCTGCTTCGGAAAGCAACTATGGAATTTGGAAGATGCGAACTGCTGCTGCTGCAGACTCCAGGATGTGGCACATTGTCGAGATCGTGGTAGGATCGATAAGAGAATAGACGAACTAAGAGAGAGAGAGAAAGAGACATCATTACAAGTTGCCCGGAGCGCCGTAGGTGTCGCCGTTGTCCCTCGCCCCGGCGACGATCCTCAAAACAGGCAACCCAAAAAGCAAGGGATCCAAGGTCAAAGTAGGGCAGTTGGCGGCGGCGGCGGTGGCGGCGGCCAACAACTCAATAACAGCTTATCTTCTGGGCCCGGGGCCCAAGTGTCGTCAGCGTCTCGGTATCCTGCGGTGCCATTCTTCTCTTCCTCCGACGCGAGGGACCCGACGGTCACTTCTGAGGTCCACCCGAGGACTTCCTGCTGCTGCTGCTGCTGCTGGAGGGTCTTGAGAGATGACTTTCCAATGGGTCACATAGTTACTGCTGCTGTCGCTGCGGTGGCACTGGGCACCCGAAAACGTGCGGTTCGGTAAATTTGTTGTAAATGATCCTCCCAACCCAACCCAACCCAACCATGTGTGTGTGTGTGTGTGTGTGTGTGTGTGTGTGTGTGTGTGTGTGTGTGTGTGTGCGGGAGTGATTATACAATCGCCGAGCAGGCGAGCGTACGACCTGACCTGACCGTACCGTACCGTGTACGGACACCAGAGGTCGGCATCCTCGGTGCAGGGGTGCGTCCGACGGCATGTGGTCAACAGCGGATCCCAGGGACCCCCGGGGACTCTCTCTCTCTTCACTGGAAGTCGCCCGTCGCGCCCAGGAACATTCCAGGAACGTTCCGCTGCTCGCAGCCAATTCGCAGGCAGATTCGACTCGAAATGCTTCATACATTTCGGGAGTAGCAGTATATCCGAGCACCTGAGCGGCACTCTCGGTCCGTCTCGAGCAGGTCCGTCCGTCGGCTGCTCGGCGCGCGCACGCTATACATTACAAGGCTGATTACCAGCCATGAAATGGCGCAGCAAATTTCGGCCTCTGAGGCATGGCGGTTGAAGGAGGTTTATTGCCTCGAGGTCGAGCCCTAACGTCAACGGCAAGTGCGTCGCTCGGTCGGCTGCGTGTGTGCTGCGAGGATGACAGCAAGATGTTACAGACCCGGGGCCACACCCGGGGGCCACACCGTGAACCATGTCAATTGACAATTAACACCAGCCTGGTACGGTACTGGTTTGCAACAACTGCTGCTGATGCTGCGACTGCTGCTGCTCCTGGATAATTATTTCATATTTTATCACCCTATCGCGTGAACGACGCGCAAGATGACGCGCTAAACGGTTCGTGCTGTGTGAATGAATTTATTTAACACACAGCACCAGCAGCAGCAACCCTTGTTCGCAACCCCCTTTTGGGAGCCACCGGATCTGACATGATCGCCGACCCAGAGAGCGATCGCCTGCGAGGATCCTCGGACACCTTCGGGGCGACTACTCCACTCCACTTCGGGGCCGGCCGACGCGCCTTTCGCCTACAGTCTTCGCCTCCCCGCAGCCTCCGCTGGTGGTGGAAAAAAGGGGTGCACGTCTGACGTGCCTCTCTCTCTCTCTCTCTCTCTCTCGTTCTCACCGGTGCGCCCGAGAGGCATCGGCATCGAACCGGAACAGATTAACTCTTTTACTCTATTATGTCATTTAGAGCGAACATAACCCCTACACTCCGCTCCGCTCCTCTGATCTCACCCATCCTTCCTGCGCACCCTTCACAAAGCAAAAAGGGTGGATGATACGACGCCCCTAGTTTTCCCCTAGCGTCTCGCTCGTTAGAACGGCCCGTGACCGTCTGTTTCGTGATTTTATGTTCTCTCGTTGATCTCTCTCTCACACACGCAAATGCAGCAGCAGCAGCAGCAGCAGCAGATTTTAACGATCACTCGCAGCCCTTCCCTTGCATCATCCCCTTTTCCCAGGGCCGCGGCTAAGCGCTAAGTGAAAACGCGACACGGCAGCGACTTCCGGCTACCGGGCTACCCCCGGAACGAATCCCATCTCAATATGCGTGCGTGTGTGTATGTGTGTGTGTGTGTGTGTGTGCGTCTTTTTAACAATCCTTCAACAACAATCTCCGCTTCGCTCCGCCGTTCGCCTACTGTTCACTTGCAGGCTTTCTTGGCTTCGTGCTTCCTCGACGACGATGAGCTGCTGCCCGGAAGACCCTCCCTGGTTTTGATGGTGTTGTTGTTGTTGTTGTTCGCGCGCACTTTCGACCGACACACACACGCGCACACACGCACACTCACGGCACAACACTTCAAGGGCGCGTTGGGTTCGGGTTCGGCCCGTTGCAATCATTCCGAGGATTATGTCTTGTTTTCAATCTCCGTTCCGCGCACCACTGCGCCGCGCGACCGATACCCCTTCATCCGCCGCTCCCCCTCCCCCTTCCCTGGTTTGATGGCCCATTAACGGAATGAAGCTGTTGAGATGAGGCGCGCGCGACGACGACGACAACAGTCGAACAGTCGCGCCCTCGACCCGCGCTGTTAATTCGGTTAATTGTCTCTCTGCCTCTGCCACGTTCCCCGGTCCCGGTTTCGAGGGTGGTTCCGTGGACTCCTCCACAGTGGTGCAGTACAGTGGAAGGATATGACGGGTCCCTAGGACCCCGGAACCATTTGCGTAACATGTGCCGATCGACCGACCGACTCTGGTCTGGCTATCGGTTTCGGGAAATTCGCTTCGTCTTCGACGTGTGCGTTGTCGCAATCGACGCAGCGCAGCGCAGCGTAGGAGTACGTTAGAGTGCATGCCGGACCATCGTCCCAGGGTAATGGCCTCCCGTGGTGTGTGTGTGTGTGCTGGGTGTAGGGAGAAACATGTGCAGAAGATGTGCCAGACGAGTCCAGCCTTTGGACGATCCTCGGGACGGGGGGTTCGTTACAGCTTTACGCGCGTCCTACTGGTGGGGGGTCGTTGATGGTTTTGAACAACATCCGATCGGATCCGCTAGCTGCCCACACACACACACACACACACGCTCGCGCGTAGGCAGACAGCTAGCCTCACAAGCCATCGGACACCACACACCAGGAGGTGCATAATAAGGCCTATGCTGGGGACTGGACAACGACCGGGAGTGTTCTGGGTAGTGCTAACTGAATGCAAATCTTGGCCAACGCCAGCATCGTGGCCAATTGCCTGCTGATCTGCCTGTACGCAGTGCGCAGACCACCGACAGATTCCGCAAGAAACGAAGAAAAAAAAGAGGAAGACGAAAAAAAAAGAAAGAGAACTGGACCATCTCCGGGAGAACGAACAGAACGTGAGACGGCGGCGCTGATGCGCTGTGTGTGTGTGTTTGTGCACCGGATGTGGTGTGCACCATCTGGTGCACACACGCTGACCACTCGCACCCGCGCGCGTCTCTGTGTGTGTGTGATGGCGGCGTTGATTGCGGCGATCGCGATGATAATCTACCTTCGCTGCTCGCTCGCACGATCTGACCTTTCCGACCTGACAGCCTTTGTTGTGCTTCGGTTGGCATTGTTTGCAGAGATGAAGGCGAACAGCCAGCCAGCCAGCCAGCGTCCAACAGATGCGTAGCCCGGACAGACGTACCACGTACCGTACGCACACACACACACGCACACACACACGCGCGCTTTTGAACGGAACTGACCGTTTAGCGCCATTAGTGGCGTGAAAGATGATTAGCGGCACGCAAGGCGCAAGGCACTCGCCTAATTGGAGACCCCCCCTGCCGCTTGTGGGGAGCTTGCGCCCGCGGAACAAGGGTCGGGCGAGAATACCGGCGTGCCATACGTGCTACCGGGTCTGCCAGTCTGCGTCCCAGATATCCTTATTACCGATACTAGGGCGGTAAATGTAGCAGTAGAACCGTGCGACGACGATTGTGCACCTGTGATTCTTGGCTTGATCTGGTCTGTTGCTGCTCCTGCTGCTTCCCTAGGGGCCTAGTGATCTGCTTGCTATCACTAGGCCTTGAGATTTAAACATACGGCTCGCCCGTCATTATATATGTTAAAAAAACTAGGCCTTGAGATTGTAGGATGCAGTCATCCGAGTCCGGGTTGGAGCATCCTACGACGACGTAGGCGAGTAGTAGACAACCAACTTGAATTCAACTCCTGGTCACGGGATTTTTGTTCGGTTGTTTCTTATCTTTCGCAGTACCATCTAGTACGCTTCTTCTTCTTCTCCTTTTTCTTCTTCTTCTACTTCTTCTTCTTCTTCAGTGAGGATCTACCCCAGTACGGCTATTGAATCCAGATCTTTCTGGCCCTTCGCAAGCTATTCTGGAGGAGATCTCGCAGACCTCTTTCAGTTTTCAGGACCGGCTACTAAGGCCACATGTGCCAACGAGTACGCAATGCGATGACTGCGAGCTGTCAGTTTGACAGCTTGGAGAAGCGCACACACACGTTCGCAAAACGGAACCAAGCGCGTGTCTTCGCCTTTCGCCACGATGCACCTTTCCCCTCTCCTTGCATCCTCCCCCCCGATAACCTCTCCTATCCTGCCCCGAAGGCAGACGGCCTCGCTGGCGGCCTCATCGTCGTCGTCTGCAACCCGATCGCATGTTTGCGCTCCGAATTAAATACTATTTGGGGTAATCTCGAAAACATATTTTATTACTTCCGTTGCTTCCGTTGCGCCTCGGGGCCGCGGCGCCCAAAGGTGGTGCGAAACAACAGTAGCGGGATCCGCTACAAAGGGTCGGTACGGTGGTTCTCTCTCTCTCTCTTTCTCCTTTTCCTAACTTCCTCCCTGAACCGTCGGTAATCCGATTCAAATGAATATCAATTTAACACCCGATACACCCCGGGGGGGAACGAGCCTTTGGCTGTTTCAATCGATCCGCGCACACATACACACACACACACACATACACTCTCACATACACACATATTTACAGGCAGGCGATGCGTTAATTTGGCTCTACGACGCTCTCTCTCTCTCTCTGTTCTCTCTCTTTCTCTCTCTCTCTCTCTCTCTCTGCTCTCTCTCTCTGCTCTCTCTCTCTCTGCTCTCTCTCTCTCTCTCTCTCTCTCTCTCTCTGCTCGCGCTTCTTCTCGCTAATTTGGCGCTACATCCTTGAGGCTCGCGATATGCCAATCCAAACTTACAACATTCCTTCCTCGCCCTTCTTCTTCTTCTTCTCATCGATTGGATAGTGGACTAACCAACCACCCAGCCCACCCACCCCGCCGCAGTAGCGCACGTAGCACCAACGGGGATCATCGTCATCGTCCTCGTATTGGCCGAGAACGGAGGGAAGCGGATACAACGGGAAGGGCATGAGGGCTAGATGCTGTTGTTTATTCTAGCCCCCGCACACGCAGGAATCGGTGCCCTGCCACTCCCTGCCCGGAAATTCCAGGAGTAAAGAATTTAATTTAAAATTTTAATCCAACTGTCAAACTACTCCGCCGCCGGCTGCGGGCCTGCCTGCGCCTATCTACGATACACACACACACACACACACACACACACACACACACACACACACACACACACACTGGGTACACAACCGTACGATGCTGTGCCAGTTCCAGCACTTCTCATCTCCGTTTCAGCTCTTGCGGGCGAAACAACGCGACTGAAACGAGGGAGACGGGAGGTAATGAGCCAAACAATCATCGGCGGGCATTCCAATTCTCCTTTCCAATCTCGCTCCGATTGCGATTCGATCCTGTTTTGATGGGGCGAGGATTGAAGCGGGTGGCTAACGAACACAGTCCACAGCCTCACACGCTCAATCCATTATCCATCAATATAGCTGCATGCAGGAGTGAAGGACGTTAAAATATTGATCACTGTAGGCATTACATTGAGCCAGTCCATATCAGTTAGTTCGTCTGTTGTGTGATTTACATCGGGGTGTTCAGGCAAAAATTCAACTGAATGGTCAACAAAAAAAGGGAGAGGGGGGATTAATAAGTGATTTTGACTGAATTATAGTAGCTAAATGTTTCTCTTAGTCCGGAGATGTTGTTTTGCTAGATCAATTTCTATTCCATTTTCGTCCCATAAATAATAAAGCATGGAACAGTTAATATTTGGCCGCAGAGAATAGGCCCTATCTCAGCCAAAAAAAAGACGTATAAAGAAAAGTAAAGTGTCATTTTGTAGGTTTTTCTGTTGCCCTTTAGGAAAACTAATTGATGAAAATTATTCCTTAACATTTTATATCTCTATAAAATGTTGTATATATATAAAAGAAACATTAGAGACAAACAACGAGAGTCTAACGGCTACTCTGACATTTCTTGCTAAGAAAACGAACTAGGACTTGGAATTCTACTTGTCAAACCACAACAAACCACACTCACACATGTATGGAAATTGGACAGACATTAAATGCTCTTTTGCTGCAAATCTACTAGATTTACGTCGACACCAGAAAGTTGTCTAATCTCTGCAATCTGTGCGCTGTCCACACGCTACGATGCGGTTTGTGCGGTGCAATGGCACATCGCTACTGATCAAAATAGATCAGTCGATCGAGTAGCGTGTGGACCTGCTTTAAGCAAAAAAAAAAAAAAAGACGTCAATTAAACGCCAATTCTGTATCAAAAATATTGCTCCGGATAATATTGAGCGTGTGTGGGCTACCCCTTGACAAATACGATCGTCACCACCACCACCGCAAACACACACACACACAAACGCAGAGACGCATGACAAAGGCCTTCACTCGTCTCGTATATATGACCTGCGCAGGTGGACTTGGGTACAGCCGTACCGGGGTACCGGAAGCAATCGCACCAATTATCGGATAGGTCACATCCATCAATGGACAATCAGCAATCCGTACTGCCGTTGCTGCTGCTGCTGCTGCTGCTGCTCGCCGGCCGGACGCAAAAGCAATCTCGACGCAACGCTCAAAACCACACATCAAGGCAGGAATCGAAGTAAAAAGGAAGGAGAAAGGAAGGCAGGTAGAGCAAGGAGGAGGAGGAGGAATTGGATTGGAGGAATTGGATTGGAAGCGAACGAACGGACGAGGCACAATACGGTGCACATGGTTTCGATTCCTTGTGCGCGCGGTCCCGGAGTTGTTTGTTGTTCCGTTTTCCCCTTGATTTTCCTCCTGCGGGGGTCTCTTCAAAAGGCAAAGGTAAGCCAGCGTCTTTTTGTTTGCTCAACACACAACAGCTCGCACGCACGCACGCACACGCAACACCGGAAATTAACAAATCATAATATGTGCCAATTTCGAGGCTTGCCCCGAAAAAGTAGACGAGTGGTGCGCCGATATGAGGAAAGAGGGGGTGGGGGTGCATTGACAATGGAAGGCGCAAGACAATGGCAAGGAGCAGAAGGAGGAGCGCATCAGGAGCATCCGAGTTCGGTCACGACCCTTGACATGACCTCTGGCGCGCGCGCGCGCACATACACACCTGGCGCGGTCAATTACGGGGTTGGTGGTTGGTGCAGCAAAAGAACGGGGAGGCACCCGGGTTGCTGCTGACCAAAGGACCCCTGAAAGGCCCCACAAACACACGCAAAACGCGAGCCCCGTACCCGTAAACTTGCGAACATCGCGCATTGCATCTCGCCCATCGCGGACAATGGAGCACAAACGGGGGGTTGAAGGGTTGTGGGGCCCCCGGGGGGTTAATCAGCGGCCACATGCCATGCTGCCCATTAGGCAGCACCGCGCGCCACCGGCGGTGGCGTCGTGATCCGTGGCGCACGGATGCTAAATTGTAGTTTCGTCAATATTGTTCTCCTTGTTTTGCTCTTCAGCGGAGAGTCTCGAGTGCTATATGTATGTATATGTTGGCATGTTTGCAAATCATTTGTGAATGGTTGCTGCTGCTGCTGCTGCTGCTGCTGCTGCAGGTGCTGGTGCTGTTTACCTCCAAGTGTAGCAAGGCTCTCTCGTGCAGAAATAACAGAGAGACAAAGAGCGGGAGCGGGAGCGAGGTTCGCCATTGTTTCTGGCTGGCTGGCTGCCTACCTTTTCCCCGGTGCAGTGCGCACTTCCGGCCACTTCTGGTGCCGACACTGCAATGTGACGTAGCGGGCAAAGCACACCCCCCCTCGCCCATCCCCCGCCCCTATGACAACAGTAGAGGCAAAAGGTGTGGTGGCTTGGTGTTCCGGTTGAGGCGCGTTCCGGTCGCGTCAAATTGGCTTTCTTTGCCGTTGCGTTACTCAGTGCACAGGGGTATGTGTGTGTGTGTGTGTGTGTGTTCGGACGCGCGACGGCCACCGTTAGCCGCTGTCCGGTTATAGGCTTTACACCTTGACACCGGAAATCGGCAACCATGCACCAGCAGTCGCCGTCGCCCCGCGCCATTTTGACATGACAGTTGCAGTTGGTGGCGGCAGAGAGAGTATCTCGTGCAGGTCGAGTGATTTTGGGGGGCAACTGGGTTTCGCGAGTATCGCACAGAGAAAACCCAGACTATCGGTTATTGAACCTGCGCTACGTGCGAATTGCTGCTGCTATCGTAGGAAGAAGCTGCGAAGGAGGAGGACGAGGAAGAGAATCCGTGAGATTCGTCGAGGAGAAGACAAGATCTGGGGGCCGGGGAGAGGCCTCTGCAAAAAAGAAAAAACCTGGAGGCTATGGGGGCGTACATAATGCACTACCCCTCCCACTCTTCGGTCTTCGATCGGCACCTTTGCCCGTCACTTCAATTAGCGGCCTCCAAGCCATCAAAGGTCTCCTCCAACTACCGGATCGCGGTGGTGGCGGCGGCGGTTCCAATGCCACCAACGGACGTACGCCGGAGCACACCGCAGCACATCGTCCACAGCCCCACAGGCGAATCCGATCCGGGCACGGCCCGATCGGATAGCAGCCAAGGGGGAGGGGGTGAGGGAGGGGGTAGGAGCAGCAGCAGCTATACACAGGGGGTGAAGTACTAGGGAGCGGTTAAGCGGCCGCTTCCATAACTGTAATAATCTTAAATTAATTTTCTACCTGGGTGGTCCCGGCTTGTCAATTATTTCACCGATGACTGAGCAACAGAGCTACACAACCCCCCCTCCCCCCTCCCACAACACCATCCCCATCCCCATCCACAACCGCCAGGTTGATCGCTGGGGCCGGCGAGGCGTTTGTGAGACACGATGCGACGCTGATATGGATTCCTTTTCAAACTGTGCACAAGAGAGAGAGAGAGTGAGATAGAGAGAGATAGAGAGAGAGAACAGAGTGAGCCTGTAATTCAACTCCCCTGGACAAGGGGGTTTTGTTGCAAAAAGTGTCAACCGACTCTCTGGACTCTGGTTGACCCTCTTGTTTGCGCGACACACGACATCCGACGGCTAACGGTCACGCCTAGACACCCACACACACACACACACACACACACACACACACACACACACACATTCCATTGTTTCGCGTTGCGGGCCTGCGTTGCGAGATTCTCTGGCTCTGGCCGACATTACTAGTCTTCAGCCTTGCTACTGGAAGGACAACAAGGCATATATGGCCCGGAAAGGGCGACCGAGCGCCGACGGCTACCGGACGACTGACTGGTCACCGGTACCGGCGACAACGACGAGGACGATACGATACGGAGACCACCCACCGCGTGACCGGTGGCGGCGGCGGTGTAGATTACTCTGAAGCCAAAAGGGGACCGGGGCCACAAACGACGCCAAAAGCCGAATGTCAAACGATCCCTGATTCTGATACAATCACCCCCCCCCCCCCTCCCTTACACTCTCCTCCTATCCTCCCCGCACCTTCAGCACGTCAATCCTTTCATGGCCCTGCGACAGCACCACCCCCCCTTTAACCCTCACTTTTGACCCCCGGTAGCTTTTGATGGTCCCCAGAAATGGGTGGTTTTTTAGGGGGGGGGGGGGAGAGCTCGACGGCACGATATGATCGCATATCGGTTTGTGTGTGAATGTGTGTGTGTATGTTTGGTATGTAGATGTACGTGTGTGTTATCACATTGTTCTTCTTCCTTCTCGTGTCCTTCTTTATCTTTTTCTTCGTGTTCTTCACCTTCTTCTTCTTCTTCCTCCTCCTCCTCCTCCTCCTCCTCCTCTTCTTCTTCTTCTTCTTATCCTTTTTCTTCTTATTCTACTGCTTCTTCTCCTTATCCTTCTCATTCTTCTTCTTCTTCTTCTTCTTCTTCTTCTTCTTCTTCTTCTTCTTCTTCTTCTTCTTCTTCTTCTTCTTCTTCTTCTGTTTCTTCTTCTTCTTCTTCTTCTTCTTCTTCTTCTTCTTCTTCTTCTTCTTCTTCTTCTTCTTCTTCTTCTTTTTCTTCTTGTTCATGTTCTTGCTCATGTTCTTGTTCTTCTTCTTCATTGTCTTGTTTATTCTTCGTCTACTACTACTACTACTACTACTACTACTACTACTACTACTACTACTACTACTACTACTACTACTACTACTACTACTGCTACTACTACTATTGCTACTAGTGCAGCAATTGATCTGAGGGCTTCGTTCATATCCATCATCCTTGCATTCCCGCTTGGTGACCACCATTCCAGTATTAGTCTCGGTTGCTACAGAGGTTGCTCTCTCTCTCTCTTCACAAAACAGGCCCTGCCTACAGTAAGTGCATGGCATCCTGCGTCGCACTCCTGTGTATCGACATTCGACACCAAAACCCCGAAAGAAAGAAGAAAAAAAACGTCCGAACGTCCCAGACTCTGGAACCCGAAACAAAAAAAAAAGCGGGAAAAAGGCCAAAAGGTGAAATGGAAATCGAACCTCCTCCTCCTCCTCCTCCTCCTCCTCCTCCTCCTCCTCCTGCTCCTGCTCCTCATCCGTGTGTGTATATGCGCTGGGCGCTGGGCTAGTGAATGTTTTAATGTCATCAACCTGATCCCCATTTCGGTCGGTCGGTCGGTTGGTCGAGATCGTCGGCTATATGTGCAGGCAGTGCCGACGAAGGCGAAGTGTACATGCGAAGCGAAGCGCGGTGCGGCCTCGGTATTCTCGCGGCACTCAAACACCACCTCACACAAACACACACCTATACCTAGGTCCTACGCAGGAATCGACCACCCACGGTGGCTATAGCTGTACATCAGGCGCACCGCATCGAGGTTTTTCGAGAGCGGGTATCAGTTGCGCCTGTGCGCGCCACCTTTCCACCTCCCCCAGAAGGGGTGGGGTGGTGAGGAGGGGATGCGAGCCGTGTTGTTGTCGCCGCCCTCGTCCCGCGTCGACTCGACCGGACGAGAGAGATTGCAGGGAGAGGTTCAGAGAGATTCGGAAGGTTCTTTTTCCTCAGTCAGGACGTAGGCGATTGGCGATTGGCGGTCGGGCGGTTGGAAGAACCGCGTTGAAGTTGTTGTTGTTGTTTTTTTTTACATCGACCAAATCTCGACTCCTCCGCCGACTCCGATGTTCCGTTTTCTAAGTAGCGGTCCCTGTCCCTTAAAGTCCGAAAGAACCTACTACCTGATCCAAGTCCAGCACACCACACCACGCCTGAGGTCACCATCCACACCCTAGGATCCAGTCTAGGACTATAGGACCAGTATCCGACAAGAGGAGAAAAACTGAGGTACCAGGCGGGTACCTGGTGGTGGTGGTGGCCGAGGACGCGGCCGAGAACCGAGGGTTTGCGGCCAACTAGGTGGGGTACCAAGGAGATTGCCTCTAACCGCCACACCCTACCCTAGGAATGATGCCATGATGAAGTGGTATCCAAGGGTTTTTGGGGTTCGGATCGCGGATCGGATATTACTACCGCAGCACACCACCACCACCACCACCATCACCACCACCACGACCTGGGGCCTTTTTGTGGGGGGATGAAACCAACGCAACCAACCAGCCATCGCGGTAGGCCATCGCCGAGGTGTCACCATCATCATCATCATCATCATCCTCGTCGTCGTCGTCGTCGTCGTCGGCGGCAGCATCCTGTGCGCCGGTCGATGGTCAGTGGATGCGTGCGTATGCCCTTCCTCCCTCCCTCCACCCTTTGACAACACCCCAATGTTTTCCCACCCTTTTGCGCCGCAGAGCGAACCAGACAGATAGATTTCGAGTGCGCGAGCAAGCAAAATGAAGTGAAAGAGAGAAGAGAGCGAGAGAGAGAGAGAGCAAGTGAAAGAGAAGGCGAAGGCGTGGAGCGAGCGAGCGAGCGAGACTTTTTGGGGGTGGGGAGGGGGAAGGTTTGGCTCGAGTGGCTCGGAGTTTGCTTCGCACTTCGCACCGCATCACCGCATTTTATGCACGTAAATTATGCTTTCCGAGACCGCCCATCGCCCATCCCGAGCGGTCCGAGCTTATCTAATGGTACCTACCTACCCACCCACCCGTTTCGCTCTCTCTCTCTCTGTCTATCTCTCTTTCTCTCTCTCTCTCTCTCTCTCTCTCTCTCTCTCTCTCTCTCTCTCTCTCTCTCTCTCTCTCTCTCTCTCTCTCGAGATCAATCCACTACGTGACCATTCGCTCTCGCTTCTACTTGGTTAGCTCGTTTTTCCGAGGTTTTCCATCAACAAACCGCGCTCTCTCTCTCTCTCTCTCTCTCTCTCTCTCTCTCTCTCTCTCTCTCTCTCTCTCATTCTCTCTCTCTCTCTCTCTCTTTCTCTCTCTCTCACACACGCGTGTGCGCTCTGTCTCTATTACTCCGGATTTCGCGGAGATATACAGGAACGTCATCTATCAGAGTTATCCTCCACTAGCGGCAACCCCGTGCCGGTGTGTGTGTGTGTGTGTGTGTGTGTGTTTTGTATAAGAGAAGGGGGTGGGGGTGGTTTTTCTTTTCAATTTTACGAGTACGGCTGCCGGAGATTCGAGCAACAAAGAAGATGCACTCTGCTGGTGAGAGAAAGAGAGAGAGAGAGAGAGAGAGAGAGAGAGAAAGAGAGAGAGAAGAAGAGAGAGAGAGAGAGAAACAGAGAGAGAAAGAGAAAGAGAACGAGAGAGGGAATGAGGAAAGGGGTGCGAAGCGTCGGCGGCGAAAAGAAGAAAAATCGAGGTCGTGAAAAACGGTTAAGGAAAAGCAGACAGCAAGCAAGAAAGAAAAACTATCCACCGACGATGCTGCTGTGGACGCCCACTATTCGCTGGAATATTGGGAGAAAAAAAGTGGATAGAGATTTTTCCACAGCATCCCCCATTGCTCTTCCCCCCGGCCGATGCGGTTTTCCGCTTTCCCAGTTGGCCAACGGGCGGCGCAATGCCTGCCATCAATGCCAGCATCAGCATCTTCATCCATCCGCGGGGTAGGTGCGCACTACCTACACACACACGCACACACACACACTTGTGGAGGGGTAGTTTTTCGCTTCGGTTTCTGTTTGTTTTATGCTTTTTTTTTCTTTTCCATTTCTCCAGAAATAGAATCTTCTCCGTGCGCTCTTCTCTCTCTCTCTCTCTATGTTTCTCTCTCTTTTCTTTTTCAAGACTTGCAAGAGCTGCTGCTGCTGCTGCTGGTGCTAGGGTGGGGGTTGATTTATACGGGGGATGCTACGTCAGCCTCTTATACACTGGTGTGCGCTGCTCTTGTCTTGTCTGGTGCTGGTTTCGCTCTGGGATGGGCATGTCCGGAGCGTTTGGAGTGTTTCCATTTTCAGTCCACTCCCTCCCCGTTCTTGGACGTTCGTTTCCGGATCTCCTCTTCTCCTACTGCTACTAAGGCTAAGGCTGCTAAGAACCGATCCGCTGCCTCAACCTAAACTAAACCTTCCGGAGCTTAATTTATCAGCTCCCAGCACCACTTCACATCTCTCTCTCTCTCTCTCTCTCTCTCTCTCTCCCTTTCTCTCTCTCTCCCAGTACTTTTTCGTAAACTCCTTCGCATCTTACTCGCTTTTTTCGGAGAATTTATCTTCGTTGCACCGCCGACTGCCGATTGGTGCTCGTCGGCAAAAAAGTGAGGTTAAGGGCACGCACGCTCTGATACAGCGCAGAGAAGAGCAACGGGCCTTCTACGCGGGCTACAGGCCATCGCCAGCTGACCGGTGGATATTATGATGGGCCACAAAAACCGCAGCACTTCCGGCAACCCTTACACACACACACACACACACGCACGCTGTTTGCTGGTGTTTGCTTGCTGACACTTTATCTTCCAAATTCGGAGATCCGTCGGCGTGGAGAGTGAAACAAAAAAAAACAAAAAACACAAAACAAGTAAAAAGGAAAGGCTGTGGTCGTGGGGAGCGTGGGAGCGAAGGAGCGTGGCCGCGGTCTGCTGGATATCTCGGTCTCGGCGATATTGCATAACAGCACTCAAAGTGTGTGTGTGTGTGTGTGTGTTATCAAACGTCGCAAGGTCGCAGAGAGAGTCGCAGATCGTTCGTTATCGCGGTGTCGCGGAGCCGCAGAGATCGCCCCGCAGCGGACTTGGAGCTGGGACCACCACCACCACCACCACCACCACCACCACCACCACCACCACCAGTTGCTGCAACCTCGCGGGAGAGGAGGAAGAGTAGCTGCCAGATGCTGTGTGTGTGTGTGGCATGTGTGGCGTCTGTGGTCTCCCATATTGAATGTTGAGGTTATCGGGCATCGGTTTTTAGCACTATTTGCTGCACGCAACGCAACGCAACAATAAAGAACGCGCCACAACAACAACAACCACGACAACAGCAGAACCGGGAAAACCGCAACTCCACAGCCAGCTCCAACCCATGGACCCCAACTTCTCCCCCCATCCCCACCCCGGGAAGTCGTCGTCAAATCTAAACCACAAACAAAAAACACTCCCGTTGGCCCCTTTCGACGACCTCTAATAATGGCGCTGGCACTCACTCGCTTGGTCGGCCGGGGGTTGCCGTGTAACAAGTCCATATCTTAACCGCCCTCCGCACACACACGCACGCACACATCCATAATGACTTTTTTGTGTGGCTCCAAGATCCCTCAGCCCAGACCGCGCCTCTTCCTATAAATGAGCATCCATATACAAATGTTATCGGGGTACGTTGCAAGACAACAATCCAATGTGAGTGTGTGTGTGTGTTTGTGTGTGTGTGTGCGTGGGAAAAGGCTGGGTTAAAAAAAAAACAAAAAAAACGAGGGCCAAGTGCTCGTGTCTCAGGAGGGAGACAGGGGAGAGCAGGGGTGCCCGGAGGGGTGTCCGGGTGGCAACCGCAAACCTCGCCTAACCTCACATAACCTCACATAATGGCTGGCAGCTGCGAGCGATACGGGAAAAAGTGACCGCGTAGACATCAATCGCTGCAGCAGCAGCAGCAGCAGCAGTGCGCGTGAGTACTGCTGCTGTAGCCCCCCCCCCCCCCCTCGGCTGGTCGGTGGTCTGTCCTAAAACAACCAGCCAGCCAGCCCGCCTTCCACGACTCCCCTACCTCTAGCCCTCTTACTAGCCCTTACCTTCCGTGTCCGTGCATAAACAAATTTTCGGAATTTTCGGGCCGACAGGGCACTCGGTGTGGTTTGGGTCCCTGGGGGGGGGGGGGGGTGAAGAGGAGGGGGTGGCGGTGCGGGCGTGATCGCGTGCAAACTCGCCGGTGTGCTCGCTCGCTGGCTGGCTGGCTGGCTGGTTCGCGATTTTTCCGATCGGAAATGGTTGTGCGAGTCCCTCCCTCGTCGTTTCCCTTCCTTCTTTTCCACCCCGCTACCCTTACCATGCTTGATATTGACGTGTGGCTTTGGCCTGAAGAAGGGACGGGGGGGAGGAAATGCATGGTCTGGTGTATGCCCACGGAGCAGAAGCCTCGGTTCGTGGCATAATGCGTACGATGTAGAGCTGGGTGGGGCCGTGGGGGTAGGAAAATAAGGGGTGGTTGGAAAAATCATCGCCCCCCCCCCCCCCTCACCGGGAGCGAACTGCCCGCATGTGCACGGATGGCTGGGTGCGCGGTGTGTGTGTGTGTTTTTTTTTTAATTGCCCGCACTAATCGCACCCCCACCCCCACCCCCCACTAACAACCCGACGCGGCCCGGCCCGACCAAACTAGATCGATAGAGCATCGAGCGAGCGAGCCAGCAGGCGGTAGTGGGGGGTTGGAGAGGGCTGAAACCCACTAAAAGCAAAAAATTATAGACGTCGCTGCCGCGGGGGAAGGGGGATGTGGTGGTGGTGGCCACCGCATCGCGAGAGTGCACCGATGACGATCAAACCTCATCAATATTGCGCCATGTTTTGTAGTGGAGAGGGGGGTGGGGGGTGAAGAGACTTTTCTGCAGACCCCACGCACGCAAACACGCACACACACACACACACACACACACACACACACGCCAAAACCACACCGGACGGATGGCGAGCTTTAGCGCAAGGTTTCGAAGCCACAACTCAGTATTTTCCCGGTGGGGTGGTGAGTCCCGGGGGTGGGGGAGAAACCGCGCTAGGGGTTGACCGGAGGGGGGGTCCCGCTCTGGGCAATCATGGCATTGTCCTGGGCTCTCGGGGATTCCTGGAAGCCATCACACAGGCAAAAAGGTTAACCGGGTTAACGGGGTGCGCAGGGTGGTGGTGGTGGTGGTGGGGTGGCCAACCCTTCAGACGTGCGCCTATCGAGTGTCCAGTTCTCTCTCTTTCTCCTCAAGACTCTCCTGAGGGTCCGCAGGTGGCAGAGCGCAATGGTCAAGTGGGTCAGCGGCGTTTACCGGACCGATGCAGTTGTGCCCCTACACCCCCACCTCCCCCCCTTCTCCTCAAACGGAAGAGGGTGCAACGGGGGATTATACGCGCGAAGCAAGCAGCTGGACCGATCGAGGGGGGTTTCTTCTTCTTCTGCTGCTGCGGATGCGGAGATGGTATGGAGATGAAGCACCCCTTTTCGTGTTTTTTGCTTTTTGCCACCCTGCCACCCTGTCCCCGCACCCAAAGGGGGTTGCGCGTTGTGTTAAGCAAAAAACCAAACAAATCAATACGCATCATCGGCTAGGAATAGGAGCGGCGGCGCTTCTGCTACTGGATGTCACTGTCACTGGCGCGGCTGTGGGTTACACACACACACACACACACACACACACACACACACACACACACGCACACGCAGGCTTGCATCGCAACGGTTTTCCCAGCATCCCCAGCCCAGCATGCAAATCCGCATCGCCGCGTAGCAAAAAAAAAAGGCTGACAAAGACCAAAGGCAAATAAAAGACAGGCCGCGCTGCGCTGCGCCGCGACAGCGAATCGATTACGAAATGAACACCTCACCATCCCCTTCCTCCTCAAGCACACACACGCACACACACCCTTTGTTTCTCTTTTCCCGGAGGCCGCCCGAAAAGGATGCGCCCGAAAAGGAGGCACAAAACAAATAGAACACTTCCTGCACACTGCATCGCGTGACGTGACGGTGTTCCTCCACACGTCATTAAGAGAATCTCGCGCCCGCCGCTCTGTGTGTGTGTGTCAACGACGAGCAAAACGGACATGACAATGGCGCGCCAAATATGAAATAACCCGGAAGAGAGAGAAAGCAAAAGCAAAAACAATCCCGAGGATCCCGAAAGGAGAGAGAGCGCCTCCGGTGATCGTTCCGGCATCCCGGCGACCGCGGTCCCGGTCCCCCCCGTCTCGTACTACTGCCTCTTGCCTCTCGTCTCTCATCTCTCTCCCTCCCTATTTGCATGCCATGGCGTGGCTGTGACGGATTGTTCCGTGTTTAACTTTTGTCTTTTGTCGTCCGAACACGACACGGTGCGACCCCGATTTCCCCCAGGTCCTGGGGTCCTGGCATTGCCGACAGACACACACACACACACACACACACACACGTGTGCGCGAGGTTTCGTCATCATCATCAGCAGCAGTAGCAGCAGCATCGTTTGCTCGTGTTGCTACCCTTGTTATCAATGTTTTCCTCTTCTCTGCTCTTCCTCTACTTCCGCGATACTTTCTGTGTGTGTGTGTGTGTGTGTGTGTGTGTGTGTGTGTATGTGTGTGTATGTGTGTGTTTTTTTGTTTCATCGTTCGTTGTCGTCGCCTCCTCACTTTTTAATGGTGATGTAGAGATGATGTTGCGATTTTTATGCCGACGCGTATCAAGCGCAAAGCTTCTGGTGGAAAGAGAGTGTACGAGAGAGAGAGAGAGAGAAAGAGAGGGAGAGAGAGAGAGAGAGAGAGAGAGAGAGAGAGAGAGAGAGAGAGAGAGAGAGAGAGAGAGAGAGCGAGAGAGAGCGAGAGAGAGAGAGAGAGAGAGAGAGAGAGAGAGAGAGAGAGAGAGAGAGAGAGAGCGAGTTGATGGTTCCGTTTGTTTCGGACGCTTCGGTCGCGGCTCGAGCGCCTAGTATAGTGCCTGCGTGAATTTTCCCAGCTTTTCGCACAATCTCTCTATTTGTTTTTCCCTATTTTGCAACACACACACACACGCACACACACACACACTCGCGCGTACATTCTCGGGTCCGGGGTCACACAGCATCAACGGCTGAGCAACATTTATAGAGATGTTAACAACTATTTTGCTGTCATTAGGAGAGGACCTGCCGATTTTGGGAGGGCGCCGAGGAGGGGTGAGTTATTGGGATGAGAAACGGGGAAAGGGGGCCAACGACAACGATGACGATGAATGCCGGTTCTCGATTTATTCATTTTTTTCTGCTGCTGCTGCTGCTGCTGCTGCTGCTGCTACTGTTGCAGCTTCTTCCTTTTTTACACCATTTATCGTTCACCCTCGGCACCCTCGGCACCCCCTTTCCCGCTCGCCGGGCGCTCGTTGCTTGATGGGATTGCTGTTCTTCCCATCTTTCGCTCGTTCGCGCGCCCGTTTAACTCTTTTTCTCGCATCCCTTCGTCACTGAAACGGATTCGCGATTACACCTATTCGCGTGTGCGTGTGCGTGTGTGTGCTACCCCTTGTTCCTATTTGGTTTTTTTTTTGTATTTTGTTTTTGCATTCTCTTCCCCTCTTGTTCTTGTTCTGCCCTTTTAGTGTTGCATCATAAATGGGCAGCAGCCCATTTTTCGGTTATTAATTGTCGATTGTGCGCGCGCCTGTGTGTGTGTGTGTGTTGCTAGTCCATAAAAGGAATGCTGCTGCGGCGGTGGCGGCGGTGGCGGCGGTGGCAAGAGGCTTATCGGCACCACCCCTTTCCAGCCCTTCCGCACAGACACCGAAGGCTGATAAGAATAAGACCCCAGAAGCAACAGCAGCAGCAGCTCACTGTCGAGAGGGGTGCTACACCCCCCCTCCCCTCCTTTCCCTCCTACCCTGGTTTGCATACCTTCCAGGCGCACACGGCGGGTAATAGTTTAGGCAAACAGCGAAGAGCGGCGACCAAGAAGCGGGACACACGCCCCGGGGGCCCCGGGTTTCAGGGTTTTTTGCATGTCGTCGTAATCGGTCGTCGATAAATCGTCCTCGTCATCATCATCGTCACGCGTTTTGCGGATGCGGCGGATAATGAATTGTGCATACAGCTACTTCTTCTTCTTCTGCTTCTTCTACTTCTTCTACTTCACGCTTTTCTCACCGTCGCGCGTTCGCAAAGGGCGTGCAAAAGCGCAACTGAAGCCCAAAAAAAAAAAGGGTTGCGATGCCCGTGTCCGTGTCCCGATGACATTTCTCTTTTTTTTGTTTTCCCCGTTTGTTTTTTGCTGTTGCTTCCGTTGTTACGAGCTTCTGTCGCGTCGCGAGCCTGCAGAGGCTCGCACACACACACACACACACACACACACACACACACACACACACACACACACACACACACACACTCGCTCTTTGTCTTATTTATTTATGATCGCAGCGCACCGCGCACCGCACCGCACACGCACGCACGCTCTGCCCCCTTTCCCGACAAACCCTTCCTCCTCTCGTGACTCCGTGTGATGGGCACTGGGCCGCGATTGATCGCTCAATTTCTTCCGGCCAGGCCCATGGGCCAGGGAAAATTGTGTTGGAATGGATTGGAACGGATTTCACGGGGAAAACCGTGATATATGGTGGCAGTTGTTAGCGCGGCCAGGCTTCAGGCTTCAGACAAAGTGAGGTTAGAACCGTCCGACCGACAGATTGAATCCGTTTTGATTGCCGAGCGGAGCCGAGCGGAATCCCCGGGGCTCGTCGTCGTCGTCATCCTTTCTCGGACAAATCTATTTGTCGATGCAAGAGGCAATGAAAGGAAAGGTTGCTGTTGGCCTCTGGTTACTTCTCCGTTGTCTACTGCACGGTGCAGGCGCATGCACCTCGAGAGTCGAGTGTGGCGAGTGTGACCTCCAGGTATTGACCGGGACTGGACTGGAAATTCCTGCCTGCTGACCCATACGGTACATTAGCTATTAACGGGCGCAATAACGATCACGGCACCGATGATGATGATGATGACGATGCCGAGGGGATGATGGTAATGTAAGAGGATGGTCTAGGTCTCACCGTATTGGTAATTTGGAGTAACGAGCCCGAGCGTGACGGCGGACGTGATTAAATGGCGGACACCGGCCCCCAGCTGGACATCCCGCGAAACACACACACACACAAGCACGGAGCAGAGACATCCCTTAGCCTTGCGGTTGCTCCCGTGGGGCCCACAAAGCAACCTTTCCGTTTTTATCCGTCCGTCTGCCAACCGGACGCCACCCAGAAGCTGTCTCAGCATCCGAGGCCCACAGACCCTCCTGTCCCTCTCCTGTCCTGAAGTATTACATTATGCATTCTTTTTTTTTTTCGTTGTTGTCTCAGTGAGCAGCAGCAGCAGCAGGAGCAGGATTCCAAACAAAAAAGCGATGCTCTACCGGTCAATCGGTCCCTGAGCGGTAATTCTAAGAGAGTGGGGGAGGGGGCTCTCTATGTTTCTGTTCCCTTTGATCTTCCCAGGACCTGGCCTCCGCGATGTCTAGTGATTTTTGTTCCAAGGCTAGTATTTATGGAATTTTGTGAATCGATCAAAAATGTTAGAGAAATGTGATAATAGTAGTAGTTTTTATTATTTTCTCTTCTCTTTCTCTATTATTTATTTAGTTTTTTTCAATATCTTTGTGAACTAGTTTTTGACAACAGCATCTCGCTTCGTGGAAAATTTCCAATGTCAAAGCTTCATAAGCGATCAAGAACAGATAATTAACATAGATTCAATTCGTTAATTCCGAATTCCTCGGGCACAAAAGTAAGCATTATCTTATACATTATCATTATCATGCACAAAAGTACGCAGCAAAACCAGGTAAACCTCTATGCAGGGTTACTGGTATGAAGTGTTACCTTTTCAAAACCCCATAACTTTTTTGTGTGTTATCATTTTTTAGTGATGTCAACGACCAAATTGTTTGAGGATAATCAAACAAGAAAATTCAGAATCCGTTCACTTTATCCTGTTGTGGCTACCTTTGCCTTAACTATAGCCTTCTAAAGTTGCATGTTGCACGAAGGTGATCTTGCGGTATTTTGGTCAATTCTCGCACAATCGATTTCTTCAGCGCATCGTTGTGGCAATTTATGGTGTGATAAACCAATATTTTATTCACTTTAAGGTGATTGAGCTCACGAACAATAGCTGGTTATGATTTGCCAGACAAATATAACGCAATCACACTATGATCCAATGAGCTCAATATCCAATGAGCTCAATTCCAAAAGTATCGAAAGAGGCGAAAATCTCATACTGCTTTCATATATTACTTGTTCCCAATTGTTACAGCATCCAGCGTTGAATTTAACACGGTATCATCTTTTTGAAGATATGCATTATACGAAAACTTAAACAACCCTAAAGTCGTTACAGTGTCCAATAAGGGCGCATTTGCAAGCAAAACCCTGTTTAACCCAGTGTTGGTTCCTGCTGTTACTAAGCTATAGTCTACAATATTGGAGATCTATTTAACAAGGATATATCCTCTACTTCCTATTCTCATGGAGAAGATAATTTAAAAAAAAGCCGGTGGATATGCTAAACGGATTTGGTAGTTGTTGTGCATAATACGCTATACAGGAAGACAAATGGTTTTGCATTGAATTTTGGTATCAGATTTTGGCGTTATTTTTCATGGCACGGTCTGCTTATTATTCCACGCGTATCAGTGTGTGTGTATGTGTGCCCTGTGCTGGTGTTGTCGCCACTGGTGTTGTTGTGTGTATCCCCAAATCACTCCATCACACCAGATTGCCACCAGATGTTGTCCAAATCGAAACTCAGAGCATATACATATAGCTCTAGTTTATATACAACACACAAAAGGGAGGTAATTCCTAGTGAATCCAAACTATCCCACCCACCCCCGCACCGAGTGTTCTTGCGTGATAAAGCGCGGAAGGCTGTTGCTGTTGCTGCTGCTGCTGCTGCTGCTGACTGGATGACAGTTCGGAAGACAAGCAGAGCGAACGCCGCTTGACGGATGGCTTAAGCGCTCACGTCACCTAACAAAGTTGTGAGTCAGCCAGCCAGCCAGCCGGGACGACTACTGCTGCTGCTGTTCTAGCAGCAATTAATCCTTGCGCGTTAAGCCTTCCCCCGTGGTGGTGGAAGTTGGAGTCGTTAAGCTTCGAGCTGCTGCTGCTGCTGCTTCTGTGCGGCTGCTATATGGCTGTGTATTAATCAATCTGGTGACGTCAATTAATCAGGGACGACGGACTCGGACCTGGGCAAGAGTTAAGACAGCTCAGCTCATCCAGGCTTCGTCGGAAGTCGCGCTCCACAGGAAGGACCATCGCATTCTAGCGCCCACCCATTCTAGGCACACACACACACACACACACATGTGTAGCAGAGTCTTATTTGGTTGGTGTTGCTATGGTGCCGTGTTATGTGTGTGCCCTTTTTTATAGCGCTCAACGGCGACGCTCATCCGTGAAATGAAGACATTGCGACGCGCTCCAGATCATAGATCAACCTCTGCCTGGCATGCCTCCGTTATTCCTCGATGTGTGTGTGCCTGTGTCGGCCCGGGGCCTGTCGATGCCCTTGCGATATTGGACTAGGTATCACTGGCTGATTGGCTGGTTGGCTGCCGACGGATCCGAATTCGATTCGCTGCTACTCTGCTCTGCTGCTCGCGAAGTCACCGTGCGAGTCTCAGAACTCTAGTCAACTGGCCCCGGCCTGGGACGACCCGTGGCAGTGGATGGCGCTGGGGAAGAAGAGAAGGTAATAAAATTAGTTCCGATCGATCGTTTAGCCGCCAGATTTTCTGAGGCTCTGAGTGCTCCCGAGAGCGCTGACATATGTGCGTGTGTGGGCAATTTGGGCCGGTTAGCCCCGGCATAGAACCGTCAATTTTCCGCCTTTATCCGGATTCCGGATGGGTTTGGCGCGGCTCGAGCTCGCGGTTACGCCGAGGTTTATCAAAAAAAAAAAACACAACACAACAACAACGGAGGCGTCCGAATGTGAAAAGGGGCAAACGGGGCAAAGGGAACAGATTGATAAGGAATACACACCAGGCAGGCCCGCCAGTCGCATGCGGCACCTTTGCAGGAAGGAAAACCGAAGGGGCCCATAACAAAAAAAAAAAAAAAGAACGCAGGAGCCCATACCGAAGGAGTCGTTGAGCCTAGGCGATAGCCTCACTCTTTCGCTCGCACCGTCATCGCATCGATGTGCTGCTGCGATGCTAACCCCTTTCTATTTGGGTCGGAATCAATCGAGCGCGCGCGCTACTGCCGAAAAGCCGACCGACGTCGAATCAATCGAAGACGCAATCACGGCGGTCACGGGCTGCATGGGAACATCGATCTTTGCCCGCTTTTTCGTTTTATTGTTTTTTGTAGTTCGGTTTTTTTTTTGCTGTTGTTGTTTTTCCTCGGTGGGAAATTGGCAACACTGCCGCCATCGCTGCCCATAACCCGACCGACCGATTCGCTAAGCACCATAGAAATCCGTCCGCGAAATCCGGGATTCGGGAGGAGAAAAAAACCGTGAAATAGCTAGCGACTGGTTCCAGAATTGGATGTTGTCGTCGTCGTTCTAGTACACTATTGTCGCGGTAGCTCTGGTTGGCTGGCTGGATGGTTGGCTGGCGGGCTCTCGGACTAATCACTAGACCCCCCCCTTCACGCCGTTTGGTTTATGGAATGGATTTTGGTTCCTCTTCTTCGTCGTCTCCTCCTGCGGTCTCGCGTCGACGTAGGACGTTTGCTTCTAGTGTTACCTGCCCTTCTCACTTACTGGCTAGCCACACCACAACACCAACCCACCCACACACACACACACACACGCCATTGAAGGCCGAAAACCTTTTTAAACTCTCATCAAATATGCAGCAACGCAGCTGCACTACTACTGTGCATGTGCAGGTATCTCCGCATACACGTCTAGACCGTCCGGCCGGAAATGGACACACCGGAAATGGACGCACCGGCATTACCGTGCACTTCCGGTGCTCCCGGTAGATGCGGTGATCGATGCCGCCAGCACACCCGGGGGCCCGGCCGGCACCGACGTTACCGCAGCAGTTAAAGGACGGTATCCACAGGCAACTTGAGGTCTTCTGAGGCCACCTGGGGTGGATCCCGACACACATACTTCGCTATGCTCCTGGTAGGCACCTCTCTCTCTCTCTCTATCATTAGGGAAGTTCCACGGAGAGCGTTACTAGGGTTACGACGCGCGGAGTTGGCTGTGGAAACCGAGACCTGGGATCTGATGGAGTGTCCTGGATGGAGATCTACGCGGATGGCCGCACGGGAGTGCGTAGTACAGTTGTAACCTCTCGTAAAATGATGAACCCGGGTTTAACACCACCCCTTTCACCCCTTCACCTCTTCACTGTGACGCTTTTCTTTTTTTTTGCGTCTCCTCCGGCCCCTGGTCCCATCTGCGACTTCCGCTGTCCCATCCACCCACCCACCCACCCCCACCCTCGACACACCCTGCCCGTAGGCGTTTATTTACCGCCGGAGTCAAATTGATTTAAATCCATTCTGGCTTTAAATTCAATTTTGACCCAAAACTCCGATTCAATTCGACGGCAACGGGCGGAAGCGGAATAGGGTTGTACGGACCAAAAGGGGGTGGTTTTTGGGTGGGTGGGTGGGTGGAGCGAGGGAAAAGAATGGAACAGTGCCGGCGGCGGCTGTTCGGGATCAGCAAGGACGGACACACACGCACGCACGCAAATGCACACACACAATAGCGCAATGGCAGTGGGAGTAGCGTTGACGACCCCTTTTGGTCGGAAGGAGTTCGGTGGAGGAGGAGGAGGAGGATAGGATAGGATAGGTGGCAGAGAGATTGGGAACCGACCGACCCCGGGCCGGCCATGTGCCGCGTGTGTGTGTGTGTGTGTGTGCCGCTACACTATCGTTCGGGCTGATAAAAGTCGAGATTAGAAGTAGAGACCGACGGAACGAACAGGGAAACAGGGATGGGGTTGTGCGTGTGTGTGGGCGTGTGCGTGTGTGTGTGTGAGCTGATGGTGGATTGACATGTACGGGGATGTAAGTTTTGAGCCCACGGGAAGATCCCTGATCCCTGATTAGGTGCATGCTGCGCCTGGCCCCTGGGTAATGAAGTCCGGTACGATACGGCGACTCCATGGCGCTGTCCTCACAGGTGCTCACCTGGTGGCGTTGGCCTGGAGAGGGGGGGGTGGGTTCAAACTTCAAACAGCAGCTCAAAGGCAGTTAATGAAGACATCCCCTTAAGTCCCCCGTAAGCACACACACACACAGACACAGACACAGGGGCACACAATTCACCGCAATCGGGCTCCGGGCTTTGAGGACAATCAAGTGCCTGCTGCTGCTGGGAGGCCGGGACGACGGAACCGGAACCGGAGCTAAGCTGAGCCGCTTTGGCCAGAGCGACTTAGCGACTTTGGCCCGCTGCCCGCTCCCCCTGGAGAATGCCGGGCCTCGCGGTGATGAACAGGAGGATGAGGAATACTATTTCTCGTGAGGGACAGAGAGAGAGAGGAAGAGAGAAAGAGAGCGCACGCGAAAGAGAGAGTATTGGCAAAGCGGTTGCCGATCCTCCCCCCCTTCGGCGGTTGTCATTGCAATCAAAGCCCCGGATTGCTACCGCTTTCGCTAGTAGTGGTAGTAGTAGTAACCACAAATTTATACCCGCCAGTGGTTAGAGTTTTGACATCCGCTGTCATTAGCAGCCAGTGCAATTCGCTTTTCGGTAGCCGCACCACCTTTAACCCCTTTCGTGCTCTCTCTCTCTCTCTCTCTCTCTCTCTTGTGCTATCCGCCTGTGTGTTTGTGTGTGTATTTTTGTTAACAAAAGCGAACCGACGCGAGTGACGTTCGGTCACTGGCCCTGCCGGCCGCCCGGCCAGCTGGCTGGCTGGCTGCCGGGTACCGGGCGACCAGGAATGGAATGGAATGCCCAGCCAGAGTAAAGCAGAAGCGGTGAACCTGCCGCGCGGACCATTATGCGGGTTCGCGATTACTTCCGGCGCTCTTCCCCGAACACGGACGGGAGGGGGGAGGTGGGCAGGTGTGTGGCCTGTGCGGCTGGTTTCCGCTCATACCGGGATAGTCTCTTCTCTTCCTGTTTGTTATTATTGCTGTTGTTGTTGTTGCGGCAGATTTTGCCATTTCTTTGTTTCGTAGTTTGGCCTTCGAGCCGGAGGATGAGAAGGGGAAGAGGGGGCGTTCAATTGGTGCTCCCACCTGACAGCTCCGGCGTGTTCCGCCCGAGAGGAGGGCGTAGCTGTGGGCTGCCACTAACCGGCTTCACTAATTGGAAACGGAACGGAGCCGGATTGCCCGAGACCGAGTCCAAGACCGAGTGACGACCGTGACGACACACAACGGCGGCACGGGTTGGATGTTGCGGGGCGGGTGGCGGGGCTGCACACAACCCAACACGACCGCCAGCCGACTCGACGGCCGACAGGTGAGATTGGCCAAACTTCCGGCTCGATCCAGGACAGCCGCACGACTCCTCGTCTGTGTGTGTGTGTGTGTGTGTGTGTGTGGGTTTGTGTCTGCGTACCCGTTTGGTGCACCTTGGAGGCCGACGGTCGGTCGCATGCCGCAGCGCGAGCCGCGTGACTTGACTTTGATTGGAGCTATCGGAGTCGATATTTCGTTGGCTGACGGGTCCGGGGGCGAGCCGCACAAAAATGGTTACCCACTAGGGGCGGCCCTGTCCTTCCCGGTGTCCTCTGCCTGCCTGCCTCGGCTCGGTCTGTCTGTCTGGTTTCCTTCGCGTTTTACTGCCGGCCCGGGCTGGTGTGCTGGCTCTGTGTATGTGCTGTGCTTGACCAATATCGGTTTCCCTCAAAAACCGCAATTATGGCCGGTCGTTCCGGTTGCTCCGGTGGCCAGCTAATGAGCCTAGCAAATATCAGCCTACCGGTAGCAGGTGAGAGAGAGAACGCACAACAAAACCACCACACCACACCACACGATCCGTCGAATGGGTGCCAGTGACACAGTAAAGACATTCATCACCCGTAAGCCTTATCGCTATTAGCAATTGGGTCGAACGAAGGGGAAGCGCGGTTGTTGTCCTACTGTTGCCCCCCGTTTTCCTGGTCAGCGTAATTCCAGGCGAAACCAGAAGTAGGAATCGGTAGGAGACCCTCCCGAAAACGTTACCCTGCGTTACGCGAAAGCTTGTGTTGGTGGACGCGTTTTAGCCGTGACATAAATCGCTGGAGGCCGATGCGAGCGCCAGTGCGGAGCTTTGCTTTTCGTGCTTTTCGAAGTACATAATTCGAAAATCGATGTTCCGGTTCCTGGTTTGGCTCATGGATGAATGTTCCCTGGGGGGCGGTTTAGCTTGCCATTTCACAAAATGTTGCTTTTCGCTAAAGGTTCATTTGTTTATAGGCATCTATATGATCAGAATGGTTCGAAGGTATTTGTTTTACCAAATATTCTATCAAAAACCATTTAATGGACACTCCTTTTGACAGTCGGCATCGGTTGTGCTGCAGAAAGAGCCAAAGCATGGGAGCAAAGATTGGGAGAAAAGGGCGTACGTTCGAAGCAAATCCCCCGTTTTAGTTATTACACTTCAAAAGATTAGCAAACTGGAAGAGGAATGCATTTTTCGCAAAATACTGTAGCAAAAGCATTTAATGGTGAAACGGTTTACTAATTGTTTGTCTTACTTATACAATGTTGAAGCAGAATCAGCGAGGAGTAGAATAGAATAAAAAAAAAGCTTCCGTTGTATTTGAAGGAGTTGAATGAAATTGCTGAAATTAAGTCACTATGCAACGCTTCTTTCCACACAGCTAAACGCGCTAAGATTGGTGGCTGATGTGAAAATATATGTATAATATATTAATTATATATTTGTATATAATATAGCTTTGTATAATCAAACAACATTTATCAAAAAGTACGTCCGGACGCGGTACGGTAAACCAGCTAAAATAGTCCCACTTACGCTACTCATAATATAACTCGCCCTGATGAAGGTAATATCTGCTTCGCCCCTTCTCGATCAAGCACTCAAGTGTAAATATCAACAATCATTCGGGACTGCAAAGAACGACGGAGCGAAATAGAGGAAGTGGGAGAGGGGTCGGGGGGGGGGGCGTAGGCATAGTTTGTTTCCATTTGTAGATTACTAACCTAGCTAATGTAAGTGAAAAAAAAACATTAGACTACCGTAGCACCACCATGCCTAAGTCTAAGGTTATACGGAAGCATTCTCTTCAAGTCTGCCCAATGCAACGACAACGAAGCTCTCGAGGGCGAAGTAATGGAAGGAAAAAGAGAAAAAGAGAGAGAGAGAAAGACAGAGAGAGAGAGAGAGAGAGAGAGAGAGAGAGCACGCGCTATTGTATCACCACCGAGCGGGGATAGTACTGCAAATGCAGTATGGCGTTGACGGCGAAGATCTCGTAGAATATCAGACCATAAGTGTGCAGATCGATGAACGGCACGCTGAACCGCTCGACCAGCCGATGCAGGACAAAATGCTTGCCAACGCTGGATAACACCAGCCCGATGCCCCAATAGTTGAGGGTGATGGCGGCGATACCGCACAGGGCAACCCCATTGATCAGCAGCATCGCGGTCGCCACGTGATCCGCCAGATGCCGCTGGGCCAACTCGCTAAACGTACAGCCGACCAGGAAGGCTATCGCGGCCGAAAGCAGAAAGCCGTAGCCGAACGCGTACCGCAACAGCGTGTAAGAGGCTGCACCTGTAGCACCGAAACCCTCTATACCGCCGGACTGAAGGTGGCGCAGGTACAGCTGGGTGTTGAGTAGCGGCAGAGCGCATACTTTAGACAGGAGCAGACTGCGCTCGTACAGCTGGCGCAGTCGTTGGTGTGGTTGCGGGTGGGCGAACCGCAGGATGCCGAGTAGGCTGTGTGCCAGCAGGAACAGTAGCATTCCACTCGCGAACGGAACACCATAGGCGGTGGGCGTATGCTTCAGCGCCCAGCCCGTAACGGCGGCCAGTAGAAAGTGGGCGAAGCAAGTCGGTACCGGTGAGACGGTCATCATTGCAATTTCGAACAGTGGCGTCGGTTGACAGTCGGTCAGGATTGCTGCGAAAAGGAAACAAGCGATCGACACCAGCCGCGGCGTCGCCAACGATGAATGATTCACGAATTGTTTGCTCACTGTAACCGCTACGATCCGAAATGATACTCACTAGCAGGCTAGGAGAGACTTTCGGTGGCGGTGGCTGTGTCGACGGTTACGCACAATAATAGCACGGTGCAATAGAGAGTTTGCAAAATTAAATATATAAAATGGATCATGGAATGTTATCATAACGTGGGTTGTAAGAGCTCATCCTCGAATGCACACGAGACCAACGTGTAGCAACGGCTGCACCAGCGGTAACAACAACAGCACCTTTACCACTGGTCATGATGGGCTCCCGGCGGCGAATCCGTTTCCGAGCCTGGTCGGCACCGTTTCCATTTCTTCTTCAAGCAGCCCAAAACGAGGGACGCCAACTTTGGCAAAACAATAAAAAAAAGAAACAAACTTCAATAAGAACATTGAATGAGTTTTGAATTATTTATGGAAAGTTTATGGGCGATTGGTGAGATATAACTTGCTCAATCTGTCAAATTTGGGGAAATGGGCAGCATCATCTCCTATTAATGAAAGGTATTGCTTCAAAATCAACCAACACCAATAGTTCATCTGCAATAAGCCTTCCTCTGAACATCAGCAGCTGGATTAAAGGTGTTAAAGGAAAGGACCAAGATGTTCCATCAGCTCTTCGTTTACATATCCGTCCCACAGAATTAAACATTTCAACCAATTCTCACCCTTATGCCGCACAAGTAGTTGCGATAAAGGAATCAGATTATGCAACAGATTATGCGCTTCCGTTTGAAATACGTTACAACAATGGATTTCCCGCTTCATCCAATAGTATCAAGACCATTTTAGGCCATCGCTCTAGGACTCTTGGTGCAAGCTCTTTCTTTGGATTATTTTAGCGATTGTATGATATCTTTTGCAATATGTTCAATGAGCATTTCATTATTCCTTGTAGCTGATTTCGTCCCGAACGGTTCTGTTATGCTGTTAAGTAAAGGGAAATTGTTGTTCCAACATATGATCTCGGTTTCCAGCTTGTTTTTCTCATCAATCCAAGGAGAGAAAAATAAACTAGGGTAATGAATCTCAATATTTCATAAATAAAATTGATTGTTCTCTCCATTTGCTTCCCCGACTTTAACAGCGTAATAACTTCTTCGTTGGGAGGTACTTACTGCACGGACGCGGATGTTCCGGATGGGCGCTGGTCCGATTAGGTACGATGTTTTCGTACCATTTGGTAGATGGAAAGGTAATCCTTAAGCGCAGTAAATGATAGCTAGAAGAAGAGTTCGAACGTTAGAATGCAACAGGTTTTTGATGAATATGGAACCATACAGCTTGCCGGTACGGTTTCCGGTTCCTTGGCACAAATGTTTGTGCGCTCGAAAGTTGATGGCGAGTAGGTTGATTGGTTCCCGGAGCGTTGCACAAGGGTGTGGAAACTTTTTTCGTCACCGAGTGTAGCAAATGACGTGAATTCGTTCTTACCACCTTAATCTTTATCACGATATTGTTTAACTTAAAAATTTCCAAACTCGCAACCACGTAGACCAAAACAACACAAAAGCAGGGTTGCCAGATCAGCGTCGCTCGTAAACTCAAATCTGAAATCGACCAGTCAATACACTGTCAATCAGTCAAGTAGTCAATCGAATTCAAGCAGTTCAGCAGTCCCGTAAGGCAAAGGGTATGCAATGTGGCCGCCTAAACCGTATGCAAAATGTATGCAACCGGGTCTCTTAATGTTTAAAAGACCCGAAATTGTTCTGCCTGCGGGTCTCTTAAGCGTTAAGAGACCCGGTTGCATACCTTTTTGTCAATGCAGTATACCTTGAGCAATTTACATAACTTTAGGGGTTACCCACTTCCAACTTTTTTAAATTCAAATTTTGACGTTGCAAAACCGATGGAAGAGCTGGAAAAAGAAACACATGTGGAAGGTGGAGGACGAGATGGGGAGAAGGAGTTAGTACATACCTTGTACATCCCTTCTACCTCTCCCATCCCTTTCAGATAGTTAAAAGGATAATTTTGATATAAAAATTATCCCAAAAGCATACACACCTTTTCAGTTATCGTTAAAAAAAATATGTTACTAACGTTTCCAGAGAACATTCGAGCCAATTTGTGGGGAGGAAGGGGGGGGGGAGGGTATAGCGAGGCCATTACATTTTCATTGTCGATAGATAGTATTTGGATGGTTTTGCGCACTTTAAATTGATTTCATTTCATGTTAAAGGTTGTCGCTCATTCCACCGGTTGTTTAACTGCCAAAATTCGAAAATCAATCAGCCCCTAACCTTAAGCAGTTACAACTTTACGTTTCTAATTGTCAACAAGTAAACTTTTTACGCAGCGTCAAAGCGCCGTAACAGTTATAACATCCGAACATGACCGGAACATGTTATTGCTGTCTTTAATTCTCGTTTCCCCCCCCCCCCCCCCCCCCCCCGCACCATACCTACAAACGCCACGCGAGAGCTGCGCGTTTGTTTAGTGCTCGTTCTACGCATAATTAAGCAGCAACGAAACTCGGAGCGAAAAACGCCGAGCCGTACTCGGATGGATGGTCTCCAAAACGGGGCTGACTGGCTGGTGGACCGGTTTTGCTCTCGCATCGGAGGACGTTCCGTGGCATTCCACGCGGTGATACGTGATACGCGGAGGGGGTGAGGGAGGGGGCGGGGGGGTCAACGGTACAGCAAGGCGGTCACGAGCCCGATTTTGGGCTCCGGAATGTAGGCCATATCACAATCCGTATCCCAATAAACCATTTGATTTTAGCCAAACCAAACCAATCGTGTGTGTGTGTGTGTGTGTGTGTGTGTGGGTGTGTGTGTTTGACACATGGGGCTACTAGTAATGCGCGGCCTTAACCTCGCGGCCTGGTGCGCAGTGATCCGGGCCAGCATCCATCTTACTGATATCGCCACACATCAGCTTTATGGTTTCCCTGGATCCAGGAGGGCGGGGGTGGGGATGAGGGGGAGGAGGTGTTACCCGCAGCATTTGGGAACGAGAGAGAGAGAGAGAGAAAGAGAGCCAAGGTTCAAGGTTTGACTCAGTTTTTAGCACATGAAAGGGAAGTGCTGTAGGGAGGGTTGAGGGCTGGGGGTGTAGTCGTGGGTGGTTAATGGTTTCACGAAGCTCCGGACCCCCTCTCTCCCCCCTTTCCTTTCCACTGGCCAGCCATCCAGCGGGTTCTGCGGGTCCAGCCATTAGCACCTGTCCTCTCTGTATTTCTCCCTCCCTCGCCTTGCTTCCTTCACCCCCATCCCCCCTTCTCAGCAACAACCAAAAACCAAAAAAACCAGACCCAAATAGCCCGTCCGTAGGGTGACCCTGCCTGTTGCCACCTGCCCTGCCCTGCCCTGCCCTTCGTCTTTCCTTCGGTGGCGACTTTTTTCGAACAGGGGGTTGAAGAGAGGGATGCGGATGCGGGTGCGGTGTGATCGGGGAGGACATAAAAACGCACGGTTCGGTCTGCACGAATCTCGTCGTCACGGAACCGTCACCGTCAGACCGCAGAATTGGAGGTCGTGGTTAAGGGTGACCAGCCAGCGCGACCTACCCCACAACCATGCGTGTGTGTGTGTGTGTGTGTGTGTGTGTATCGCCGGATTGCGCAGTCGCAGTACGAGCGAGGAGTGTGACAACCGGAACCCCACCGGAAACACCGAGAAGCGCATTATGCTCGATTCGTTTGAACTGAACGCAAGCAAGCAAGCAAGCAAGGGTCGGAGAGGGGGAAGGGGAGGGGGTGGATCGTCACCATCGTCATCGTCGTCAACGGTGGTCGTGATTTTTGTGCCGTACAAGCCGGAAGACGGGCGGAAGGGCGTCCGCGGATTTCACGCGTTTACCGCGGCGGCAGCGACAGCGGCAGCAGCAGCAGCAGCAGGAAGCGAAGGCGGACGAACGACTTCTCCTCCTACGAGTCCACCGACCGCCATGACAAATGATCGGTGTCGTCGTTCGACAGTCACCAACAGCAGCAGCAACACCAAACGACAACAACAGCACACCACAGCAGCAGCAGTAGAAAAGAAGGCAAAAACCGAAACAGAGAGAGAGAGAGAGAGAGAGACACACGAAAACAAAAACCAGAAACAAACCAAAACAAAAAACAAAAACACTCCGAAAAACCGACCACTAAACGGTGCCATAAACCGCAAAATTTGTGTTAGCGGACGCGCCAAAGCCACCGAGCCTGCGGTTGGGCTTTAATGTGGCTTCCATGATGACCACCACCACCGCCACCACCACCACCACTAGCACCACCAACAGCATCACCAATCCGTGCCCAAAAAGGCCAAAGTAATTGGCCCGTTGGTGTGGTTTGCACGGGGGAGTGCGGGGTGGGGTTGAGGGGGTCCCTCCTCTACAACTTCCGGGTTGTGTGCGCGTGTGTGTGTGTGTGTTTGGCTGTGTGTGACCCGGATTCGACCAAAGGACCTGCATGAACGACGTCAGCAGATGATGATGATGACGGTGGTGGTCGTTTGACAAAACCGGGTCAATACTACCCGCGCAATACCCGCGCGACGCACGTTGTGGTTGCTTTCGGAGGCACGCATCAGCACCCCGTCCCACCCCTTTCCGCAGCGAGGGTCACAGCACCTAAGAAGTGGCCCAATTAGAATTTGCTCTTGGCGGGAGGGAGGAGACCTCCCTTATCATTTGCATACCACCTCCACCACCTCCACCACCACCACTAGCGTGCAAACAATGAACATGCAGAACTGACCATGACGTCACACCGTGTGAGGGTGTTGGGTCAGTGTGCGCATGAATCCTGCCACGCATGCAACGTCTTCTTGACTCCTTCGGGGGAGGGGGTGCGTGTTTGGGGTGCGTGTCTCCTTACGTCTGATTATGCAAGGTTCGGGACAGGGAGCCCCCTGGAGCGGTCTAGCTGAAGCAGTCCAGGTCAGGTCAGGTTGGATTGGATGTCCGGGTCCGGGTCCGAGTCCGGGTGCACGCTGATGATGGTGCTGGTGGTGGTGTGTTCTCGATGCTCACCTCTTTCTGGAGGCCCACTCCGGACAACCGCGAGGCTCTCTTTCTCTCTCTCTCTCTCTCTCTTTCTCTCTCTCTCTCTCTCTCTCTCTCTCTCTCTCACACGCTCTCTGTAGGAGAATGAGGAGGAGGAGGAGACGTTGATAGTTATCAAATCGACTTACGAGGAGGGTGCTGGTGCAGGTAAAGGCAGGCAGGTAGGCAGGCAGGCAGGTTATAATGCATGCTACAACCCCCCCCCCACTAAACCCACCCCCCGGTTCCTTCCTAGTACCTTCACATTTAGGTGACTAATTTTATAATATATGGCTGCGCGATACCGTGGCTTATTGGTGTGTAAGAGAGCCAGAGAGAGAGAGAGAGAGAGAGAGAAAGAGAGAACAGAACAAGAACTAAGCGAAGCTCACGGATTGAGCGGGGGATGGGGGTGGGGGCCTTCAGCCGGGGTGGGGGTGGAGGCTCGCTGTTAGAGCAATTCGCGAGGCGCTTCTTTTGCGCCTCCATCACGTCGTCGCCGTCGTCGCCGCCGCCGCAAGCGCAACCCGCAGCAGGTGGTGGTCGATACAGTCGTGGTCGTCGTCGGCTCTCGAGGCTCGTCATCGTCGTCGTGGTGGTGGTCGTCGTCGTCGCCATCGCCATCGTCGTCGTCGTCGTGCTGTGTTGTAGGTCTCTGGGTAAAGCGGCGGGTGGCACGCGGTGCGGTGCGGTGCGGTATTATGCGGCCTGGTCGCGGCACGACAAGGTAATGCGAGGTGAGTAGAATATTTATAAACGGGACGGAAGCATAACTAGACCACCAGTTACCGTTCGGAAGCGGCCGCACGCGGAATAGCCTCCCCCCACCTCAATAGCCAGCCAAACCAGCCAGCCAGCCAGCGCACTCCAGCATCAACGCATCAAACGCACGAAGTAAAAACAACAAGATCATCGGTCCATCGGCCCATCGACAAACACACGCGCGCGCGTGCAGTGAAGTGCCCCGGGGAGTGAAGTTTTCTCGTTGCCCACAATTCGGTCAAACCGCCCAGCGCTCTTATCAGTCCAGGCCCAGCGAGCCTTATCGTGAGCCCCCGATACTTGCAGCGCGGCCCAGCATCTCAGTAGTAGTGCTTCGCCCATCTCCAGTAGTGCCACTAAACCCTCTACAAGGGTTCTGTCAATCAATCGGCGATCGCGCCTCGCGGCGGTGATAACACCCTCCCTGATTCGAGTTCAAGCTCCTCTAGAGCGTCCAAGAAGAGTGTGCAGTGCTGCAGCCAGCCTCCCGCCTCCACCCAATCAAATCCTCAAATCTCCCCCGAGTGCTTGGCGTCAAGTGTCCAGGTCCAGGTCCAGGATGTCTCAGCGGATCAGCAATATCCCGCGCCGCCAGGCCATACCGATACTGTACACGCGCGGTACACACTACGAGGTCGGCTACGATGTGGTAAGTTTTAGGCAGTTGTACCACCGATCGCAACTCTCGCTCTCTCTCTCTGCTACGATCGTTTTGTTTTTAAACTCCATATCGATATCTCTGTGTGCATCACTCACGATGCAGCGCAGCAAAAACCAAAGCAAAACAAATGGAAACATTAGAGGAATTTAAAAAAAATAAGGCTCTGGTCTGTTCTCAGAAAAACAACAACAAAAGCTATTGCGATGACGCCATTGAGGACGGGGACTCCTCGCTTCTGGGGGGGCCAGACAGCCAGACAGCCAGCCAGACAGAGAGACGACCTGGCCTGGTATGCGCCCCCCTCGGGGCCCCTGGCCGGGGTCAGCCTCGAGACGAGACGCGGTTGGCGTGCTTGGCTTGCTAGTTGTTGTTTTTTTTTTTTTAATATACTATGTTTTTGCTCCGCGGCCGCCAATCCGTCCATCGGCCAATGCCAATTGATCGTCGATTTTCTAGCCGGGGGAGGGGGTGGGCTCCATCCCTTTCGATGGCTAAGCCGGACGTGCTCTTCAGACCCGTTCAGGTCCGTTGTTGTTGTCGTGTGTTGTGCGTACAGGTTGCACGCGCCACCAACAATCCGTTATCAAGCGGGGTTCCGCCAGCATCAGCTGTGTAAACGGCGTGCCGGGGCCTTGGGCGTGCACCCGCCTCACCTCTAATAATCCGCTGATCATTCCTTCTCGGTGTGGCGTTTGCTATCTTAACCTGATGGACAACCCCTTATCTCAAAAACAAACAGATTCATCCTCCATAAAAAGAGAGAAAGAGAGAAAGAGAGAGCGAGAGAGATCCCTAGGAACAACATGATACTAATTCTGTACCTTTCTCCTCCCATCCTTTGCCGCAATTCCCCCCTCTCAGGGACGTACGTTTGCGGCGATCATCAAGAACTTTCTGCAACTGTCCGGACCGCTGAACGAGACGTACCTACCACTGTACAACACCGAGGAGGGTCGTAAGTAGTAGAGCGTAGAGTAGTTGACCGCATTGGCCAACTATTGGGCCAGCCAGTCAGGTTCTGAACTCTCTTCCTCTTCCTTTTCGCACTTTTCCCGTTCTTCTACTCCTTAATCCTCGCCCGCGCGCGTGTGTGTGCGCAGGTAAGGTGTACAATGCCACACTGGAGAGCGTGAAGCGATCGTTCCCGCAGTACGTCCGCGAGCTCGAGGGTACGGCAGACGGGGCCCAGGTCGAGTTCCATAAGGTAAGGAGGGGGGGGGGGGGAGGTGGCTAAGGGGGAATAAGCTGAAACCGGGAACTGGCGGGGGCGAGCTAATGCTATTAGGTCGACCATCCGGCGGCCAACAACAAAATCCGGTTAGCCGGGACCGGGTGATGGTCTCGTCGGGGGCAAGATTGTGGGGGAAAATAGAAAAGGTGGAGAAGGTGGTCGACGTACGCTTACGTAAAACTCCTCGGCACGTCAGCAGCAGAACGCAAACGAGAGCTGGCGTACGGGGTGGGTGGGTGGCTTATGAAAATGGGGCCAACGCCATCGATCCGGAAGCGCACGGTATCGGGACGAATCCCTGGGGCTGGCTGTACCGTTTGTACGCTAACCGCGACATCCACTTCTTCTTCCGCGCAGCTGTTTCTGCTGCATCTGGACGAGATCCTGCCGGTTGCGGTCGATGGTACCAACAGCATCAATCAACCGATCGGTTGCTCCACGATCTGCGTGAACGAACCGGACTGCGTGAGTACTAAGGGACAGTGAGGAAGGGATGGAGATGGAGATGAATCGACCCGATCGACTGATTTTCGGGCGCTTTGCTTTGTATTTTTTTGTTTGTTTTGTTGATCCTGTTCCGCCGGCCAGGAAATACTTGCTCACACCGAGGATGCACTGTCGGAGGTGCTGAACCACTACTACTTCGTGTCGGCGCACATCGTCTCCGATAGTCCGCAGGGTAAGTATAATGTGATCGAGGAGCGGTTCACCTCGCTGTGCTACGCCGGTCACCTGCCGGGCTACACGATGAACTACAACCACCACGGGCTGGTGTTCTCGATCAACACGCTCAGCGCCCGGTCGCTGGTCAGCGGCAAAACCCGTACGTATGTGGCTGCGACTACCGCGAGCGACCTGTGATCATCTTCACCTTCCTTGTTCTCTCTCTTTTTCTAACTCGTCCACCACCACCACAGCCCGCCACTTTATTACGCGAGCTCTGCTGTCGGCTGAGAACTTCATTCAAGCACAACAGATTCTGCGCGATAATGGTGTGGGTGCCGCCGATGGTTGCTCCATCAATATGACGTTCCTGAGGTAAGGGCAGAACTGGCGCGCACTCCTCCGCGCACTGACTACTGGCCACTGACTGTCTTTGTGGTTTGTTTGTTTCTTCCTTCTTCTCCTTTTCCTGCTGCTGGAGCAGACAGGAGGGTGACCGGTTGTTCCACAACGCCGAGATGGGCCCGGCGACGGTTGGCGCGGACCAGTCGCACCTGAACATCTTCACCGCCAGCCCGGGCGAGTCGATCATCCACGCGAACAAGTACCTCCGGCTGCCGGTACCGGAGATGACCGGGCTGATCATCGACTCGAGCATCGAGCGGATGAAGACGTTCGGGGGCTTCCAGGCACCGAAGACCGTACACGACGTGATCCGGATGCTGGGTGACACGAGCGCCCGGGATCACGCGGTGTTCCGCGAGAGCGGACCGAAGGACGTAATTAAGACGGTCTGTGTCGGCATCTTCGACTGCATCAAGCGCACCTGGACGCTCTACTCGGACAATCCCAAGTTCAATGCACCGCTCGTGGTGCTGCCGCTGACGCTGAGGGAGCACTAGAGCAACCCCCCCCCCCCCTCGATCCGGTGGTGGTGACACGCTCAACGAATCCCCCACACTTGTTACTTATTTATTGTGCACCCGAATCCCGAACACCCCCCCAAATCCTATTTTATTCCTTTGTTTTATTGTTGTACCGCCAGTATTGCTTCCCGGTCCCCCCTTGGGCTGAAAAGGGAGATGTTCCGGGTCCTAGCCCCACGAACTTGCACACGAACAAATCTCACGCTGTTCGCACGCTTGTGTCCTCCGCCGAGCTGAGCACCAGCTGCCAGCAGCTCAACACCGCAACACCGCAACACCTACCCTTACCAGAGCATTTGGCGGGTACGGTGGCGACGAACGACAACCTAATCCTCGACCCCCTTTCACGTGACAGTGGATCGAACCGAACCGAAGAGGGGGGAGTAGGGGGTGTCTGATGTCATTCCGCGATCAATTACTTCCCACGAAATTCAAATCGGCTACGAAGCCGAGCACTAAAAGCAGAAATAAACTGAAATGTAAAAACGATAACACGCAGAGGCTTAAGCGGCCGCTCTGGGCCCGATGACGGAGTAACGGGGTAGCCGGGGACCAGGCATCAGGCATCACGATCACGCGCTCATTAACATGACACGCAGGGGATTGGCTTTGCCGTGCCGTGGTGGCACTAGAGCAGCGACGTTCGGCGGTTCTCCACTGCCGTCTTCCGCGAGCAAGGTAATCTACTTGGGGTAGCATTATGCATACCGGAGCCTGCAGCCTGTTGATCCGCAAGCAGTAGATCACGATAAACGAAAAACAGCAGCGTGGAGGGGGGAGTGGAGGAATAAAAACACATACATACATACACACACACACACATGCGCGCGTGCACACAACAGTACACACACAAAAAAAAATTAACGCACAGGTGTACGGGGAGGTAGATGTTAGCCTGATTTGTCCTGTTGTTAGGTATTTATTTACTTTTAATTACCGCTCGAAGCTCGTGTCGCTGAAGCGTTTAACGTCGGCTTTGGATTGCAGACGGAATCGCAAAGAGACGAACTTGTTCGCGACCCACATCTCCACCGTGCCGCGCCGGCTCCGATGATTGATGAATGGAACGTACATCGATGCTGAGTGTCGAGGTCGGATCTTTACGGTGCCATTGAAATTGAGACCGGTCCCAAGACCGGGCCCTTCGGCAGTGCCAAGGACACCCTACCCTTTTTTTTTTTTCGTGCATTCCGCGTTTCTCTTCGTCCGTCGGCCGTCGGGTCGTTTGATTGGGCGATTTACATTTTTGAAGGAAATCGAAACAAAATCGAAGGAATGCAAGCGCGTGGGAGTGAACCGCATTGTGGTGTTTCGGTGTTTGATCGATACTATGAGCATATCATTTCCCAAGGTCAACGATCTGCCTAATGACCCCTTCGGAGTCGGACGATTCACATTGCGATTAACATGCATTTCGTTTAATTACTCACACCCCCGTCGATCGGTCGATTACGGTGCAATTTAGCCCGACGATCTTCACAAGTAATCATCGAGTTAGATCGTAACAGTCATCGGTACAACACCACCCGTCGCCGCCACTGCTTCCCATTCCAAAAAACATATCTGTGCTCGTCAAAAAGTAGGCCAAGACGATCACAGGTGATTATATCGAACGCGGAATCATTAGTAATGAGATGATATAAATGCAAGGTTACAAGGCCACCATAGAGCACATTGCCGCCGCAATCGGCTAATTTGCTCTGTTCGATCGGAATGAGAGGGGAGTACGGTTAAAGTATTAAAAAAAGAGATTCATTTACATGTATTTCAGCGGGCGGATACATGGTCGCACTAAATCTATCTAGACGGCTGGACGGCAACGAGTGAGTAGGAATGTGACGTTACAATACTGTACTCATTAGTGTTGTTCTGCATTCCTTCAAAGGCACATTCTTGGCTTCATCTGTTTCGTTCGCTGAAGGTGGATGCGAGGATGCCAGGTGCTGTTACGATGAAGAATGCAAAACGGTGCGAACAACAAACACGACCATCGCGGATCCCAGCAGCATTAATGAGGAGGTGAGCGCCGCGGGAGCATCACTCTGTAGGTGGTACAAAGATCAACACAAACACCACACGCATTGAGCAAACAGATGAGGATGAGGTGGGAATATTTTCGAATCGACTTACGATGACGTAGTAGTTGCAGCGATCACCCAAGCAGCAAGCAGAGCAGGTCCAGTCCTCGTACCAGATGTGTGTGCAGTAGGGCATGTGCTTGGTCCTGATGCGCTGGCAGATTTCCTTTTTCGCGCACCGTTTCGAAACGTAGAACTGCTTCTGGGCGCCCAACGAGAAGTAGGGTGTGCTACCCCACCTGATCTCGGTGAGGCAGGCATCTTCGCCCTGCTCGCAGATGCGCACCGTATTAAGGCACTTGTCGGTGTTTCCGGTTTGGTTCGAGCAAACGTAGCATTCGTGGGCATTAGCTGGAAAGAGCAAATACAGCGATGTAGCCGGGTACATTTTAGAACAACGGAGCATGCTGCTGCGGAACGGGAAATGGTTTGTTTGGCTTGTTGGCGCCACCCATCAGCGATGACGCACCCAGCCGTGGATCGGTTGGGTGAGATACTTACAGGTACCGATCAGCGCTACGAAAAGCAATAACGAGGCCGCTAGCGCTGAGTAATCCATTGTGAAGAAACCGTTCCCGATTGAATCGTCAAGACTTCGTTAAGCCTAATTTAACCGAAACTACTAAATCGGGCAGGGAAAGGCAATAGTTTACCTAAAACTCTACAGGACAATACCACAAACAAAAGCGTTTACCAGTTTGACAGGTGAGATGCCCCGCCCGCGAGAGTCACACCCTTTTCACAAACAACCCATGTAGCATAACAGGTGGGAACGAAAGGTGTGAACGCTGCCTACCAAGGGTGTTTTAACTACAGGCAGGTGAAGTTATAGCACGAAACGAAACAGTATTTTTCATCGAATTTACACGCTTCGATTGCTCCCAAATTATGGCTAGTATGGGCGATCGAATCGGAAGCCACTTTTCTGGCAGCCATTCATAAAATAGGTGCGCATCTGCGTGCGCTCTCAATTTCAGATTCCCATGTTGCCAGTTGCTCATTTCGCCCGTAGCTCAGTCCGTTCGTAGCTCAGTTGGGTTTTGGTCAGTTGAAAAAGTAGAAAAAAAAACGCTTCGGCTATCTTCGGCAAAGTTAGAGGGAGAGAAAAACTCAACTGCTAATTTGAGAGAGAGAGAGAGAGAGAGAGAGAGAGAGAGAGAGAGAGAGAGAGGTGCGATTGAAGTTCGCCACGTGGGGTGCGCACGTGCTCTTTTTCAAATTTCCACGTTTTCCAAGACCGTTACTGGACGGATCGGACGGAAATTTTGAACTCTTAATCTTTATACTATTTGCCAAGTAGCCCCGTCGGGTTTTTATTAAAAAATGTTGATCCTTTTTTTTTTAAATTATTATATAAAACTCATTTCTTGAGGCAACATCGAAAAAAGCATCACTTTTTCAATTTTTAAAATCTGCCAAAAATTGAAAAATAGGTAAATCTGTAAAATCTCGACGGGACTAGCTGGATAAACTTATATTCTAACAAAAGAATATTGATTTGTATATTTATGATGACCCAGCACGTGGCTACGATAGGCATCGCAAATGGTACATTTTTGCAGACTTGCCTTTCTAGATTGGATGCCATGAACGAAGTTTTGAACTAATTTTCCCCAAAATAGAACCAAATATTCATGAAAAGATGTAGTTTAATATGAGATTATTTTAAAAAAATTAAAGTTGATTGGTTTCTTCACTAAAAATCCTCAAAAATGAACCTTTTTTTCTTACCAACAGACGACATTTTGTAATGCGCGAAAAAGGTGGAGATCACGGAGAGGCCGGTATGAATTAGATGCCGGTGGATCCATCGATACGTTCCATCGAAACCTGTTGCAATTCCGCATAAGCCATTACACATGACACGTGTTGCTTTGTGTAATCCCGATGGAACATCTTTTTTGTTCATCACCGATCCCTCTAATCGTGTCGGAAATGGCTCGATTTCATTCCCTTTAGGTAAATGGTTTATCGTAGCTGCTGGTTCCGTTTTCAACACGCACAACCGCAAGGAACTAATTGGAGCCAACAGCAACCGGGACATCTTTTTTGTGTGAAATCTGCCATTTGCAACGCTTGTTGCGGCTGTTTTTCTGGAGTTTTTTGCGACAGAGGAAATGGCAAGTAACGCTACCCACATTGATGAGAAATATATTTTATGAGTAACCACAACTTTTAAATTACACATACACAATGTTTTTGTGGATTTGAGGGGGGAGGGGAGGGGGCTGGGTTGGGGATCTGAGGCTGATACAGCATAGCGCGCAATTAATACTTTTTTGGTTGGTTGTGAATTTTCCAAGCGATTATGTGGGCGTAGTTGTGGGGAAGGTCGTGCCCGGTCCGGGGGGGCGAACAGGGCTCACAGCAGCAACAGCAGCACTCTAGTGGGCAACCACGTCTAGGCTGGCGCCGGTCTGATGCTGCTGCTGCGGCTGCTGCGGCTGCGGCTGCTGCTGCTGGTTCTCCTCGACGTAGCGAAACGCTTCCCGTATCGTGGGGGTCAACAAAAGTTGTAAATAGTCCGACTGTTCGTCGGGCAGCAGCTTAATCAGCTCGATCGAGGCGACGATCAGCTGCCGTAAGGCGGAGGTTTTGTACGACACATCGCGCTGGATGCTGTGTGCCCGCTGCTGCTCAATTTCCGGCGGTATCACCGACTTCGGCCGTTCCGCCAGCGGTGTCAGCGGTTGCGGTGTGCTGTCCTGTAGTTGTTTGTAGTGCTGCTGCTGCTGCTGCTGCTGCTGTTGGTGCAGGGATTCAAGCTCTTTCGCCTGTTCCTGCTGCCGACCCGCAGTGTCGGCTTTCGGTGTCACCGGCGAGCACTCCTCTTCGATGGCAGTCGCTTGCTGCGCTGATGGCCAGACGTGATGATCACCGTCGTGTCCCGGTTGGTCGCTCGTAGTAGTCAGCGGTGTACCGGCGGCCATATCTCCGCTGCCGGTCTGCCGGTACCGGTGACCGAGGTGTCCCGGTTGCGGTTCGTGCTCGAGATGGTTGATGAAGTGTTCGGCGATCAGCTCCCAGAGGTCGCGCAGTGCTAGCAGATACTGCAGGCAGGTATCGTCACATTTGCCACCGGCACCGACACCGGGCCCGGACCGGAGGACCGGATACGCTGCATCGTAGCGGGCACGGTCCAGCGCTTGCCGCACATCGGCCACATCGAGCTGGTACAGCCGGACGTTGCTGAGATACGTATCGACCAGCACCATGTACTGGATGATCCAGGAGGAGTTCATCTGCTTGTACAGATTGGCGGCGTACTCGATACCGGACACCTTCTGCAGCAGAAACTTGAGCCCCGGCCGGGAATCGAACTCGATCGCGCTGGCCAGAAACTGGCGCAGGGCGCGCAACAGTATCTCCTTGCTGTGCTGGCCCAGCTGGAACGGTGACTTGCTGGCCGTCGACGCACCGGTACCGCGTGGAGCAGCCGATGCCGCCGCCGCTGCCATCGTCGAGGAGGATGAGGAGGACGAAGCGGAGGAGACCGCTTCCGCTCGGCCGCTGCTGGTGTAGAAGCAGGTGTTTAGCTCGCTCGGTACGTTCGATAGCCCGCTCAGCAGTACGTTCGCGATGAGCTGGAGCAGCATCTGGCTGGCTAGCATGCCCACGATCAGGTTCCGGTACGGTATGCGGATGATGTAGCAATCAACCGGCCCGTTGCAACCGTTCACCGGTGGAAGGCTAGAGGAAGAGGAGGACGGGGGCACGGCTTTAGTGGTGTTGGTGGTGCTGCTGCTGTTGCTGCTGCTAGTGTACGATGGCGTCGCTACACCGTCCGGCTGGCACTGTAGTGGGTGCAGCAGGAAGGAGTACGAACGATCCTCCTGCAACCCGTTCGAACCGATACCGGACGTGGTCGGAGCGATACCGCCACTGCCCGTCACGGTACCGGTGGTGCCGGGTGTGCCAACTGTGTTACTGCCACCCCCCTGTTGATTGCTCGCCCGTGTCGCACCAACTACACCACCAGCCGTGCCCTCTCGCTGGCAGTCCATCAGGAAGACCTGCTGCGCTAACGAGTGGATGCGCTGCAGCTCCTCGGTTGTGCTGTCACGCCGTGCCGCAACCTTCACGTTCGCGCAATCCCCGTAGAAGCTGTTCGAGTTGCGATTGAAGGCGAAGATGAGCTGCTTGAGCGGTGCCATCGAGACCGTGCTGGCCCGGTGAATGGCCGACGCAATGATGACCCACTGCTCCTCACCGAACAGATGGCCGGCGGAGAAGAGAATGTGCTTCATGCAGGACACCCCAACCCGGGCGATCGTCTCCTGCGACTGGGCCGAACATTCGATCAGCACCAGCAGCAGCTGCTTGAGGGCGAGCGTACTAGCCGGGCTCGGATGTTGGTGCTGCTGCTGCTGCTGCTGCTGGTGTCGCCGTTCCTGCCGTTGTTGCTGCCCTTTGCCATCGTTGGTTCTGTGGCCCTGTGATTCGCTGCCAATGACGACGCGATGATCGCTGGCGCTGGTGGCCGATGCCGAACAACCGGTCACGGCCCGGGTCAGAAAGTCGACCACCAGATCGGTCGTCATGCAGCAGCAGTGCTTAAAGTTCTTCTCGATCAGTGCCCAGCTCTTCTGGGCCTTGTTGACGTAGCGCAACCAGTCCTGGATCATCGGTATCAGCAGATGGTTCACGCAGTAGAACCCAAACTCGACGCCCGGGCTAACCGGTAGCTGCTTGAAGATCTTAAAGATCGACTGCAGTATCGGTGACTGGTGCGCGATCGGGCAGACGATCAGCGAGTTAGTGAGACCGTCGAGCAGCAGAAACCAAACCTTCAGCACACCGCTCGGCCGATCCAGCTCGTCCAACCGGCGGATCTCGGACTCGCGATCGATGTGCAGCGCCCGGTAGCTGATCCGGCACTGCTCGTCACTCGCGTGCAGATACTCCTGACCGAAGAACGCCAGGTGCTCCATCGAGCTCGGTATGGTGGCATCGATCAGGTGCGTATAGCTAATGCCCTTGATCTTGTAGGTCGAGTGCAGGTTCGGGCACTGTGGCATATGGTACATAAAGTCGAGTATCGTCGCGCACCGCTCGAGAAACTTGAGCGCATCGTACAGGAAATCGCCGGAACGCATCGTCAACCCGCCCAGCTCGTCACCATCGGGGACCACCACCATCGGGCCACCGGTCTGGGGCACTGTCTGACCGAGCGCGCTACTGCCCGTACCCGGTCCACCGCCCGTACCCGAGATCTCCAGGTACGACAGCAGACAGAGAATGCAGTCGAGGCCGGCATTCGCAAACACCAGCATGTTGTCCGTCTCCAGAAACACTCGGAAGATGTCGATGATGTTTGCAAGGTGCACCGGGCGGTTGCGTGCGGTTCGCAGCGTGCCGAATAGGGGGCGCCACCCGGACCGTATCTCGGTCCGGTGTGCCTCGACCACCTCGTACAGACAGGCGACAATCTGGTCCTGTACGTCCGCGTCGCACGTGTCGGCGCTCAGCAGATTTTCGAACGGTTTCAGCAGTGCCTCGTTGAAGTGAAAGTGCGGCAGCTCGGTCTGCTCCACCAGCAGGGCGGTGATGATGTCGTGGATGTACTCGATCGCCCGCTTCGAGATGCTCCGATCCTTGTGACAAGCGGCCTAATGCGAAAAAGATAGAGAGAGGGATTAGAGCTCAGGTGAAGCAACGCGAAGCAGAGTCACTCACATCCATCAGGTGTGGCCCGGTGATGGCCCACACCTTGAGCACATGCAGCAGGGGTCGCGGTCCCCGGAACACCTTCAGCGTCACGTCACCGACGCGGTGCAGCAACAGGGCCAGCGGCAGCGAATCGTTCTTCACCTTCCAGGGCCGGCCAAGCCACCACGACTTACGGCCGCGCTTCTTCACCGAGGCCGCACTCTTGTACAGCTGTTCGCGCGATGCCCGGCACAGGCTCTTGAGGAACTGCTGCAGGGCGGGCAGCGCCAACCGTTCCGCGGCCTCCGCGAACAGCACATCCGCCTGGTGCGACAGCGCGCACAGCATCTTGGCCGTGTCGGCCGGGGACAGGTGGACCGCATCGTTACCCGCGTACGCCTTCAGGATGCTCAGCACGTTCACGTTCGCGTTCGTGCTCGGTGCCTGCAGGAAGCTGTACACATCGATACTGCGAGAGAGAGAGAGAGAGATGATTGCTTTTGTGTTCAACTTTGCCTTTGCAACTTTGCATTTTAGAATGTTTCGCCTTCCGTGTTCTTACAGCTATATCTAAGCTAAATGGAACCGTAGAACCGTTCTCAATGTTTCATTCTGTTCGTTCGGCATCTGTTAATCAAAATCGGTGCGCAATAATTCTAATTTCACACTACAACCACTATTTTCATTGTGTACAAATGGGCAAGTTCCGTCCTTAAAAACTGCAAAATGCGGAAATCGTTCATTTTCTGCTTCCATTTGCGAAAATAGGCGACAGAATCGCATCAAATGCTTACCGCAGCTTCCGGTTAGCATGCTCTTTATGAAACACAGTGCAAAGTGTGGTTTAAGAAATTTAAAAATGGCGATTTTGATGTGACAAACGAAAATCGCGAAAAACCACCAAAAATGTTAGCCAAAACCACCGAATTGCATGCCGTATTGGGCGAAAGGGTTATTAGCGAGCTGTACAAGCAACACTCTATCGATTTGGATCGTGAAATCCGCATAAATCGACCGGAATATCGAAATTGATAAAACAGACCGATTTTGCTCGCTGAAAATGCTCCGCCACACCGCGGAAAACCGGCCAAGAAGACTATACAAGACCTGAATTGGGATCATTTATCGCTTGCGGCTAACTCATCAGACTTGGCTCTATCGAATCAACACTCATTTGCATCGCTGGGACAGCTTACATTCTTACAAAAGTTTGAAAAAATGGACCTGTGATTGGTTTGATACAAAATACCGACTTGTTTTTTTGCGAAGCATCTGTAAATTGCCTAAAAGATAGTAAAAATGTATAGCTAACTATTGCCATTTGTTTGAAAAATAAGAGTTTCTCCATTTTCGCAGAATAAATTTTTTTTTCTGACAAAATAAAGGCGGTTTCATATGCATACACCTGGTATGTTAATGTCTTTTTTTCATTCACATTTCTTTTTTTGAACATTTTTCCACGAATGCTTATCCTTATTCAAGGGTATTATGTAAAAGTTTTCGATCAATCCAAGCAAAACTGGCGAAGATCGGGATTTTTGAAAAAAATATGCTCGCTAGTTTGAATGCGTTTTTCTAAAAACCGAAGCTTTTTCAAATTCAGTGCCCATCGTAGCACTATTGGATCGATCGATTTGAAATTTTGAACACTTATAATCTGTACACTGAATGGTCACAGGTAGTATCGTCGAATTTTCATTAAAATTTTTGATTTATTTTTAAATTATGCAAAACTTGTATTTTAAATTTTGATAAAGTAAATGGATAAATTTATAATCTAACAAAAGAATAATGAATTGTATATTTCCGATCATCTAGAAGATAGCTAAGATGGGCTCCGTAAAAGTTTTGCAGACTCAGCTTTCTAGATTTGATGCCATCAATGTAGTTTTTAAACAAAACATAAAGATGAATTGATTTTTTTACAAATCTGCACAATCTTCCAAAATGAACCTTAGATAGTCGATGTGTAAACAAGTGGATAAATGAGATGATTTGCCGTGTACTGTGCAGGTCATTTCAAGTGATTTGAAAGTAAAAGCTTAAAAGCTTTGCAGCAATATTGCATCAAAGGTAATGAACAAATATTTACAACAAACAAAGCATATCGACAATATTCTGTTCCTTTTTTTGTTGCAGTTATATAATATAGGGCTTTTAAACCCCGTTTGCCTTTGTTTAGGGAAGTTTCAAAGAACAGCACAGTGTAGCAGAGCTCGAACTCATTAATCAATAGCCGGTGGACGGTGAGCAGCATCAAAAACGAAATCGAACGAAAAGAAATGTAAGAAAAGCGAAAGAAAAAGTGTTTTGTTTGTTAAAATATGGGGCCATTGATAAAGATAAACAAAAAACAAAACAAAACAAAAAGCCATATTGCCATTGGAATGGAGTTTGATCCCGGATTGCTGATCAGCACACTACTTACCACGTCTCATCCTCGTCAACCGAGTAGGGGGAAAGGTGTAGTTTGTCGGTGTTGCCGTTGCCACCACCGATCCGTGGTCCGCCGGACGATGCCTCGGATGCATCCTTGCACTGTGTGCCAGCACCGCCGCCGCCGCCGTTGCTGCTGCCGCCGCCGCCGCCACCGCCAGCACCGTTCTGTGAGCTAAACAGATCGTGCTCGAGCTGCGTGACGTGGCGGCAGACGGAGAAGACGGGCAGCCAGCAGTCGGCACTGTGCGAACCGAGCTCCAGCCCCCCGGACAGCACCACGTCCATCGAGAGCGCATGGCTGGCCGGTATCTTGGGGCCGGCGCTCTGGCAAACGTTGCACGCGATCAGGTTGATGATGTTGCCGGCCAGGTGCTGGAGGGCGAGCGCGTTGCTGAGGGTGGCGGCCGCATGCAACCCGTCCAGGCTGAGCGCGTACAGCGTCTCACCCCCCGCTCCACCCCGCCCACCGATCCCCCGCTGGTGGTCCCCCCGGTGTCCCGTCACGCGCAACGTTCGCTTCACGCTCGACAGCTTCACGAGCCGGCCCGGTGCGGGTCCGGTGGCCCGGTGGTGTTGCCCCGGTCCGGCCGCTCCCTGGCCGGCTTCACCCAACCCAGCCGTCAGCACGGTCACCATCGAATCCCAGCAGCAGGTGAGCAGACGGCGAGCGATCTTTTTGGCCGCCTGCTGCTGAGCCGTCCGCTCATCGTTCGGCATCCGCACGACCGACTGGAGCCGCATCCAGTCGGACAGCATCTGCGTCGGTCCGAAACCGCCCGCATCGTACAGCATATCGAGCAGGGCACAGTGGCCACCGTCCGGTTGCTCCAGCACCAGCCCGGGACCGATCGCCCCGAGCGGGTTCGTCGCCAGGATGCACTGGTACAGCTCCCGGAGCCAACCGGCCGACTGGTACACCAGGATGCCCGAGTGCTGCACCGACGTCACGAACTGTTGCTCCGAAAGCGGGATGACGATCCCGCCGGGGCCGGGGCCGGTGCGGCCACCCGGGTGCGATGCCCCGGTCACCGTCCCCGTCACCGTCGCCGACGACGACGCCTCGTAGTGACCGGACTTCATGAGCTGGAGGGCGAGCAGTAGGGCGGAGAAGGTGGCCAAATAGATACCGTCGGCATTGAGCGCGGTAAGACCGTACGGTGGTGCCGAAGGGTGGTGGTCACCCACCGTACCGTCCACCAGCCGGTTAAGACAGTGCTGCTGCTGCTGGCACACTTTCGAGGCGAACTCCTGCATCGCTTCGTCGACCTCGATCGAGGATTTGAGCTTCAGAAGGGCGGGCACGAGCACATTAGTGAGGACGATCGCGAACTCGCGCGCATGCTGCCGATCGCAGTCGGTACCGTCCGGACGGCCCCCACCCGTTGTCGTCGCCGTCGTCGGCGCCGTCGTCGCCCCGGTCGCTGACGAGGACTCTTCGATGTGCGACCACAGCCAGATCGGTTGTTGGCTCGCCCGGGATGACATTTCGTCGCCGGACGAATGGGTCACCTCGTCCTCCGGGCCCTCGGTATCGCCGGAACCGATCGAGCCCACCTCCGGATCGATCGTGTGGTCCCCAGGACCACCACCATTGCCACCATCGCCGTCCGAGTCGGAGGACGATTCGTAGCCGTTCTGGCGCAGCTCGGCCACCGCATCGCGGTACGGTGGTGGTAACCGGCTCATCGACTGGTACGTCAACGGGCCACTGTAGTCCGCATCCGAGAGCCGTGGGTACCGGCGGTTCACCAGCTCCGCGATTCGCTCGCTGACGAGCGTCTCGGCCAGTCCACCGCTCGAGACGAGCACCTGTAGGCTCTCCAGCAGTGCCACGATACACTCGACCGCCGAGCAGAGCGCACCGTACACGGAGGTGCTACCGTTGTGCCACGCTGCCGCACACTCCTCCATCGCATCGATCACGCTAGCTCACAAGAGAGAGAGAGAGAGAGAGAGAGAGAGAGAGAGAGAGAGAGAGAGAGAGAGAGAGAGAGAAGAAAAAGCAGAGTGAGTTAAAAATGTTGTTCATCAGAACTACAGCGAAAACAGCTCATTTTTTCTCGATCTGGCACTCGACTAAAGCGCCTGAAAAGGCTTATTTTTGACGATTTTTTGTGCAGAAACCATTCAACTTCATATGTTCAAGTGAGTATCATATTAAACGTCAACTTTTCAAGAATATTTGGTTCTATTTTGGGGAAGATTTGATCAAAACTACGTTCATGGCATGCGATCTTGAAAGGCAGCTTTGCAAAAATGTACGTTTTTGTGGTGCCCATCGTAGCCACGTGCCGGGTCATCAGAAATGTACAAATAAATATTCTTTTGATAGATTATAAGTTTATCCAGGTAGCCCCGTCGAGTTTTTGTTAAATTTCTCATTTTTCGATTTTTGGCAGATTTTTGAAGTTGAAAAAGTTATGCTTTTTTCCGGCGTTGCCTCAAAAAACGACAATTTACATTATTAAAAAAGTTATTTAAAAAAAAAGTATTTTCATAAAAACTTGACGGGGCTACCTGGCAAACAGTGTACAGATTATGTGTTCAAAATTTCAAATCGATCAGTCCAGCAGTTTTCATGCTACGATGGGCACCAACTTTGAAAACTTTCGGTTTTGGGAAACGCGATTCAAAGCCGCGAGATGCATTGAGCCTTGTATCGAACGTTGATTTTCAAAAATCAATATCTTTGTCAGTTTTGTTTCGATTGATCCCAAAATTTTACACAATACTCTTGAAAGAATAAGCACTCGTAATCAAATTAAAAAGGTAAATGCGAAGAAATAAAATAAAATATCCAAGCTCCTCTCTAAAAGACGTATGTAATTGAAATTTAACAGTTTAAGTATAATTTTAGCTTAAGGAGCCAAACAACCCCAAATGGGTTATTTCAAAATGATAGCCTCAGTAAGGATTTTAAACATAAATCTGTCTAGCTCGGCAGAAAGCATCTAAAATCTAAGACGTTTTAGCAATCAATACTTCTTCTAGTATTGTTTAATACCACAAGGATGAGTTTTGGTATTTTTATCAGGCCTTTTCGTAGATGGAAACCTTTAAAGCATGGTTGATGGACTCTTCAAGCGACTGTATGATCCCCACATGGTTTAATCTGGCGAACTGTAATGATAGTAACTAATTTCAACTTTTGTCATTGGACATTAAGCTATAATAGAGTGCCAGAAGGTTATTACGATTAAGTGGAGTTCACCAAGAATGTTATCTTACTACTATTCGATTTAGTCTTGAAGGAAATCACCCCCATAAAAAAATACTCATAGCATGCGCAGCGCAGAATGATTGCGACATCATATCCAAAAATGAAATCGCTAGAAAGTTTCAACTGAAGAGTCGAAATGTTTACCAGGAGTAAGTAATACAACATCTGAAACATCTGAAAGATGTTTCATCACAACAGAACCTTCTTCAATCGATACCAAACCAGCAAATATACAAAACGCTTCATCATAATAACTTTCACTGTTACAATCATCCCCATCATTCGAGTATCTTCCTTTTTGATAGAAAAAGTTGCGCTTCAACAGTCTTCCCTTACAATGTTAGGAAGGGTAAAAGCCACCTTTGCTGGATAATGATTTGGCTCACGAATCGAATGCAAGAGCGCTATTGTTTTTTTTTTGTGCGAAACAGAGTGTTTCCTATTAGCGCTTGTGAATGTTGCTATTGGATGTCTCCGGTTCCGAGGGGTTCTTGTCTTCGTTTCCGGTTTATTGAGCGAGCTCTTGACATCCATCGTCTGCTGCGACCACAACGTTTGCAGTATTTTTTGGCGGGGCTCTTTATTCGACCGCAAAATGTTCGACTCGCTGTCATGATGCAACGTTGGTCCGTTTTCTTAATTGTGGACCTGGTGTTAGTGATACTTACAGCCGGAACAGCGCCATATCGTCGCTGCTGCTCTGCGATTTATCCGGATAGAGGATGATGGCGAGATCGATGAGCCGCTCGGGGGATTTAAAGATTTCGCGCGCATACCGAAGCGGCTCGGTCCGGTTGGCCGGTATCGGCAGCAGCAGCATCCGATGGAACAGCGCCTCCAGCATCGGCCGCAGGCTACCCTGAGCGCCGGCGATCCGCAGCAACTGGATGCTGGTCAGATAGATGCAGCGGGCCTGCGGTCCGTCCAGGCCCGGGCGCGTGAAGAACCCTCGGTTTTCGCTCTCGATCAGATGGATCGCATCCCTGCAAACGAACCGAGTGGTGTGTGTGTGTGTCAGTGAAGTGTGTGTGTGAAAACCGGGGCCGCGACCCCTCTGGATCTGGTCCCCCACCCACCTGTACGTGAACTTCTTGTCCTTGTTGACCCGCCCCGGTGACCCCATGGTGGCGGCCAACGTCGGGCAAAACTTTTGCCAAAGGAAGGCGGTAAAGTGCGGGTTGGCGTGCACGTCGGCCGGCAGCGACACGACGAGCGTCAGGATGCACTCCATCAGGTAGAGCGAGGAGTTGGAGCAACCACCGTTCCCGCCCGTCCCGCCACCGAGCGTCGCGTCGTGACAGGTGATGGCGGCGACGGCGGCTGCGGCGGCCGATCGGTGGTTACCGTTGGCGGTGGCCGCCGCTGCTGCTGCAGCCGCCGTAGCCGCGGCTGCCGTGGCCGCAGCCGACGGTTCGACGAGCCGGCTGCAGAGCCACTGCATTACCGGGATGACCTCGTTGTAGACGGCGGCCGCCATACCGAGGCTGATGATGCCGGTCGGATCGAGCCGGACGATCTCCTCCGCCTCGTCCTTGAGGAAGGCGCAGAAGGTGCGCAAACACTGGCTACCGGCGGCGAGCGACGCGGCTCGGACCGCCCGGGAACCGTTCTCCCAGCACTCGCCACACCGGGACAGTACCTCGATCAGGAGCCGCCCGTTGAGGGTGCAGGTCGGGGAGCAGGCCATCGCGAGTATCAACCGCAGCACGTTCACCACCGTGTCCTCGGTGTTGGCGACCGTCGAGAGGCTCGAGGTGGCCCGCAGCAACTGGGCCGGCAACCACAGCGAATCGTCCTCCGGCTCTAACCCGGCAAAGAACCGCTCATCCCGTATGATGCGCTAAAACAGAGAGAGAGAGGAGAGTGAGAGAGTGCGAGAGAGAATCGCGTGTGAGGTTGTGGTTGCGCCCCCCTTACATGCAGACCGTTCAGGCCGTAGGTGATGAACTTTGGGCGCTTCGTCTCGAGTGCCATCTGGAGCGCGGTGAAGCAGACCGACCGCAGCTCGTACGATGGATCCCGGTGCAGTCCGTGCTGCCGGGATAGCTTCTCTGTACCAAAGACAAATGACAAGTGGCCCGTGAGACACGAGAGACGAGACCAGACCAGACTCGGGGTACTATACCGTGTGCGATCTGGGCGGCCTGCTTGAGGTTCTGCAGCTTACTACCGGTCGCTTCCTTCACTATCGACGCCAGTAGTTCCTCCATTTTTGCGCCGATGACGCCAACGACGGCGACGACGACGACAATGACTCCTTAGTAGTATGTCTATATATGTGTGTGTGTGTGTGTCCGTGTACAGAACGAGATAAAACAGAAGGGAAGGTTAGAAGGATTCCGTGCCACTACTTTGACTCTCTCTCTTCGCTTGTCTCTGGACTTACAGCTGTGTGTGAGCTCTACGGTGTTCAACTACTTTGGGAGATGGAAATCGAAGGAATGGGTTGGCAGCGGAAGGGGGGTTGATATTTTGGAGCAAATCAGAGCACTACACAAACTAAGCACTACTACAGCGCTACTGCTACTGGCAAACACTGTGCCAGTGTCGGATCGTCATTGGAGGTGCAGTGTTGTCCAACGCCTGGAGCCTGTTTCCACGGTAGAACAAAGCTATTAGAGGTCCCTTTTTTTTCACGGAACGAAAGACAGTGCAGCCCCCCCTTTTTCAGCTGCCCAGCTTCCCTCTTTCTCTCTTTTGCTGGATGCGGCTCCCACAGACGTTCATTTTATCCATCATACCACGCGACTTTACATTTCCTCGAGTCCCGTTCCCCTTTCGTGTGTGTGTGTGTGTGGTAGAACACAACAGAAACCGAGGGTTTTCTTGGGCAATTGCCCTACAGACGGTCCGACGGCACCGAGGAGTGGCTACCGTGGGCGTCTTCTTGCATCTCGAACGCGAACACTAACCCGATCCGAATTTTGTCAACATTTGAGCATGAAGATAAAATGAACGTCCAGATCCAGACTACACTACGGCACACACACAACAAAAGCGCGCCACAGAACCCGGAATAGGGGAATAGGCCAGAAGCGGGGGTGTGCTGGATGGTTACCATACCCCCGCCCCGCGATATCTGACTCCTCTTCCCCTCCGCCCCCTTCCGCCCTTACATGCAAACGCTTATCGACAATTGATTGATGCCGGGACTGCTGCTGCTGCTGCTGTTGGTGCTAGGCCTGCATATCGCAGCCCTCGGTCGGTGTGAGGTGTCTGCTGTGGCCACCAGATGGTCTCACGGGCACGGACTCCTCGCGATCCGCTGCAGCTGCAGGACCTACGTTAACCTCGAACGCTCGCCAGCTGCACGCCACACGTATGGCGCATGTCCCGCACTGTCTGTCCAGCGAAACAAAGCGTAAAATCGATAAGGAAACCACTGTTCCACACACACACACGCACAAACACACCCCGTTCCTGACGCGCGGAGTTTCAGAGGGAGTGGTTAGGGGAGGGCCTTCTCCCCCCCATTCCCAATCTTATGCTAATCCTCCATATGGCTCGCTAGATGGACCCTTTCCTGGGAGCAGTCCTGGGGTCAGTCTGGTCGGCGGGATCCGACGCCCAACCTGCGCCCCGATGGATGAACCGAACGTTTAGCAAAGCGGTTACTCACACTTCAATGCACCGCGGCAGGGCACCGGAACAGGTAGGTAGGTGCACACATTCTGTAGAGCTGTAGGCAGGCAAGCCGGGTGCCGCAGTCGCTTTGGCGGAAGCTGCCAGGAACCATTCAAGCTTTGGAATTCCCAAACCGTACCCTAACACCTTGGACAACGCGTCGCCGGTTTTTTCCCCCCGGCAGTGCACGCCTGGACTGCCTCGGTCTGAAATTCCCTGAACTGCAAATCTGTGTTGTTTGTTGTACTACTACCACCACGCAATCTACACTGTGTTATTCTTTCTATGCACAATTCACCGTCGTCTCACCCGTCTTTCGTGACGCCTGCCGAGCGTATGGAGGGGTGCTCTGCTTTCTTTCCGTGATTCTGTGGCAGTGAAACACACACACACACGCGCGCGCTACAGGCAGACAGATTCACGCGGCTGCGCGTACAACGCGCCATTGTTGCGGCCATCATGGGTGCAGCAGCAGCAGCAGCAGCAGCAGCAGCTGTCAAACGCGTTGCTATAAACGTCACCGTCACCGTTACTATTATGATGCCGGTGTCCACCGTCCGTCCTGTCCGTCCGTCTGTCCGTCTCCACCAGTGTCTCCAGCTGGTGCTGCTGCTCCCTTTGGATGCCTTGGATGGCTTGGATACTGCATTTGCTGCATGTTGTGTTGTCGTGTGCTTAAAGCACTGGACACAGGCGCGATGATTGATTGTTCGACTTCCATCTTCCTGTTTCGCGTTTACAGCAGCTCTCTCTCTCTCTCTCTCTCTCTCTCTCTCTCTCTTTCTCTCTCTCTTTCTCTCTCTCTCTCTCTCTCTTTCTCTGTTATCCTGCGCCACGTCTAGTTCTTAAGATCGTATCTTAAGTTTTTCAGATTCTGTGTTCAGGCCATACACTTTCTACATTCAATAAACAAATACTTGGAAATACATTCAATCAACAAATACTGGGAGCCGTTTGAGAGTCTCTCCCTAGAAACCTGACAGTAGGCCTTGCAGTGTGTGCAGTTGAACCAGGTGCCAGGACATTGACATTATTTATCACTGCTCCGCTGCTACTGCTTCCCGTAAGCCGTAGCCGTAGAGCTTGTGCTGTTCTCTACTACAGAGAGTACAGTACAAAAAAAAAACAGTGACTGACGCATCGACGGAAATCAGAAATAAACCAAAACCAAATGCCAAAAATCCAAGTACAGTAAAGTCTGACGATAAGTAGTGGGATTTTGTCGTGATTTTGCGTGCAGTACGTGCGAGCGCGGGACGCGTTCTGTACGTCCGTCCGCGAGCAGTTGTAAAGAAATACATTCCAATGTACCAGTAATCCACCCAACTTCCAGCACTTCCCCGCCCCCCTCCAATGTCCTTTTCTGCTTGCGATATATAGGGCATCCGTGGCCAATCCGCTCAATCGCAGTAAGCCATCGTAGCCAAGTAGTAGTCTTTCTCTCTCTCTCTCTCTCTCTCTCGTGTTCGTTTTGCGCTCCAATTTTCCGTTTGCCTCTCTCTCTTCCTCGCTCTCTCTCTCTCTCTCTCTCTCTCTCTTTCCCTCTCTCTCTGCCTCTCTCTATCTCTCTCTCAAACGTTCCGTGTGACGAAGAAATCGATACGCGACTGCCTCAAAATCGAGAGCGAACATCATCGAGAGGAGCAAACCTAGTAGCAAACCTAGTTCGCTAGTCCGCTGCTTGAGCCTTCGAAGAGGGAAGGCTCTACAGTTGGTAGAGCACGCACCAGCACCAGCACGCGCACGCAGTCCTTTGCTCCAGCCTGCGGAGGGGTTCGCTTTGGTTTATCGTGTGTTGATCGTCGCGAGCGCGAGCCTCGTCCCGACAGTAGCGCAGCGTGTGTCGTCGGAGACGGAAACGGTAGCCTTTCCAGCCCCTTTGGACCACGGTACCCGAGGACCGAGAGTACTAGAGTACAACAACAACAACAACAACACCAACAACAGAGCAGGCAACAGTAGCCACAGAATCGTTCCCAGACCAGTGTCCAGCAAGCAGTCCAGTGTTGTTGGGCTTGTTTTTGTACGCGCGCGTGGTGTGTGTGTGTGTGTGGCGTTTGCGGGTGGCCCAGGTGTGCGAAAAAAAAACAGGGAACGGGGGGAAGGGCGGAGAGGGCATTCAGGGATGGTAGTGCTCCGGATTTCTCCGGAACGGAACGGATATCGTTCGCAGCGCAGCGCAACAATTGGCTCAGCAGCTCTCGGTGCTGGGTGTTGGTTGGTTGGGTGGGTGGGCTGATGATGAGCCTCCTCTCCTTACCCTCATCTCGCCATACCCCATTCCCTCCCTCCCCCCATTGCATCTTGCGCGATTCACTCGCACAATCAAAAGTGCCAACAAGGACACAGAATCAATCAACCACAATTCGGTCGCTTGGGGTCCTGCACGGAGAGGAACGGTGTACGAGGGGTGGAAAGGGGAGGAGGGGGGGGGGGGGTTAGTGACACCAGGGTCCCACTCCGGAAACCAGTGCATGCAGCGGGGGAGAGAGAGGGGAAAGGGGATTAGTGGGATTTGGATTCTTGGTTCTTGGTCCTCCGGCAGGAAGGGTAAGGGAGGGGGAGGGGGGGGGGGTGAAGTGGCTACGTAAGAGGCGAGACGAGTAGCTGGGAAGGATTATGTAACACTCCCCGAAACCGACTCCTCACTGGCATCTCCGAGTTTGTGTGTGTGTGTGTGTTTGTATTTGTGCTTTTTGGTTCGATTGGTTTGTGTGTGCATGCCGTTTGCACCCCCCTTGCTCTTCCAGCATTCCAGCCACGGCGCGGGATTCCGGTGGTAGTAGAGTATCTGCACCCCGCAAACAGCCCCGTTCCCACACAACACACAGACACACACACACACACACAAACTGCACCGTATCACCACCATCATTCCGATTGTCCCATGCCAGGCCCCAGTGCCAGGGGCGTTGGTATGTTTGACGAGGCATCACGAGGTGTCGTGTGCATGTGTGTGTGTGCAAGTGTGTGTGCGTGTGTGTATGTATGTCATGTGCGTCCGAGTCGCTTTTGGATTTGCAGCGCTCCGGAAAACCGGAAGACCATCCGTCGTCGTCATCCGGGCGCCTCGCGCTGCTATCTCCTCACACTTTCCTCGCGCAGACACCATTATCATGCCTTTGCGATCAGTCTTACTCGTCCTTCTGTCTTGCCATTGCCTGCCTTTCTGCCTGTTGACTGTTCTGTTCTTACATTGTTCCGTTCCCATTCCCAGTGTACTAGTGGAAGGGGAAGGGCTGTTAGGGGGTAAAGGGGAGAAGTGGCTTCGGTGGGACGAGAATGGGTAAAGAGACAGAGGGGAAGGGGCGGGTATCGGGTATCGTAACTCATTATTTGCACATTAATATCTACACAGAAAATCTACAGCGTGTATCTTTTTTTTTTATATTCGCCTATTGTATCACCTTCAGCACCTATCAGCACCTATCAGCACCAGCACCACCACCACCACCACCACCACCATCATCGCCGAACGATTGCCCGGTTCAGGCCCCGGCTCCGGCCCGGTCTGACACACATACACACACACACACACACACACACCCTTACGCACGACCAGCGCACGCGACAGATAAACAACGGGCACTGTACTGTAGCAGCACGCCATGCACGATACTCCTGCACCCACACCAGCAACCAGTACCACCTGAAACCCCGAACCCCAAGGCGGAGTACCGCATCGCAGGTGACTCCCCCACCCCCGCGATCCATCCCGGTAGGGGTGAGAGAGAGAAAGGAGAGAGCCGGGGGCGTACACACACACACACCCCCGATACCGAGAGTGTTAAAGGAGGCACTCCAAACCTTGCGGTTTCGCTTTGTCTCCTAACCCCCGCCCCTGCCCCCACCACCAAAATCCCCCTATCCCGCTTTAAACACCACATCTCCTCATCCTCATCCCCCCTGATCCCTTTCCGGTGTTTCCGGTTTCGGGCGCGGCGCCCGCTCGGCAATGGCCAACACTGCCCATCTCTTCCGCAGACAGAGCTCCCGGGATCTGCTGCAGCAGGCGACCGTCCGTAGCTTGGATGAGCTCGAGCTAAGGGTAAGCATGAGGAGGAGAAGGTGATGGAGCGCGATTCGTTAACCCGTCCTGGGGGGGGTCTGCTTTTGTTTTTCTAGGAGTTACGCAGCCGGCTGGTACGTGCCGAGAATGGTGCCTCCCACCGCAATGCACCACCGACGGTGTACGGTGCCACGAACCAGGCGTTCATCAGCGACGATGAACCACCGATGGCGCAGATACTGGACATCGGTCCTTCACCGTCGCAGGCACCGACTGCTACTGCTGCTACCGCCCGGAAGCTCGCGATGCAGGCTTCGATCGTGGAACCGGCCGCGGCCATCGTGGAGAAGCCGGAGGATGAGCGCGAAAGCTGGGACAGCAAGTGGACGTTCCTGTTGGCGACGATCGGGTATTAGCACAGGGGAAATGTTCTGCCTCATGTTCATCGCTCCATCGCGCTGCTTCTCATCTTCTCCTCCCTCTCTCG
>NC_064873.1:8130054-8255054 GCF_943734745.1 Anopheles darlingi
CGGATCGGCTCGAGTGGCCGCACTGGTGCATCGTTGTCGCGATACTGCTCATCCTTGTCTCCATTCTGTGGATTCCGGGCGTCGCCATACTTCGGTAGGTGCCGCTAGAACGGTGATTAGATGCCCCCCTCTACATTGCACTAAATCATCTCTCTGTCTTTCTGTCCGTCTTTTGCTGGTTTCCGGTCGGCTGCTGCAGATTATGCGGCATCAACGTGATCGAGGACAGCGAACCGGCCTGGTTCCCATCGGCCGAGCTGCGCGACGTGCATGGCATCATACCGCACGAACCGACCGATGTCGAGATCTCACTGTTCTGTATACGTGCGGACGGATCCGAGGGACTCTGCTGTCCGACCTACGGTCCACGCGAACAGCCCCTCGATGAGGAGGAATAGACGGTGGATCTCGTCGCCGATTCTGACAACCCTCTCCTCATTCACTCAGCCTCAAGTTATCGATACACAAACCAATATACATATATCTATCCATCCCGTACATACACGTATACACGATGCATATGCTGATTTGTAAATGTGTACATAACTACACAACATACCCTCCAGAAGCATGTCCGAGAATGTCCCACCACCAGTCAGTGGCAATTGTCGTTGGTGAAACGCTAAAAATGGCCAGAAAAGCAAACCAAAAAAAAAAACAAACAAAAAACAAAACAAAGAACTCAAAACCCCTTCAACCTCTTGTAGGGTTCATTAACTATGGGATGTTCGGCATGCTTCCGCGCCCAGCGCCCGCAGCAATGCATGCATCATGTGTGTTCCAAATTTAGTGTTGTAATCAAATGAATTAAAACAAGTAAATTAGCGAGACAAGCAAAAATGAGTGGTGGGTGATAGGGGGTGGGGCGAGGGGGCCGAATAAGGAGGAGAAAACAGGGATGTTGGAGGAGTGCAAATCGATTAGCTTGACATTGAAACAAGACTCGACTACATACTGCGTCCTAAAAGCACTTCTCCCTTCTATGATTGGATTACCGTGCACTCCCACGTGTCGACCTGCTGAGCGTGCGTGATGGAAAGCACCGAAAGCCATTCAGAATGGAAGGTTAAAGCCCCTGGGGACAGGCACACAACAGAGGTCCCTGGTGCAACCACCTTAAAAACACCGACTTTGGCATATCAATGTTTGAGATCCCTTCTTGTGTTCTGGGAGTTTTGTGTTCGTCTTTACGCAATCGACGGTTGTTACTACTTGAGATGTTCTTATTGCAGCGTAAAATACGTATCGGCCAGACTCTGCACCAGCTGCGGCTGCGCAGGTGGGGATGAGACAGCAGAATGGCGACCTATAAGGTGGCACACACGCGGCTGTATGTGTATGGTGAAGACTACCGACTTGTAAGGCAACTAATGACAATAAACTAACAAATTCCAACAGATGATCGCTGGCAAACAGATAGAAAGTGATTGAAAAAGCGCACGCGCGAGAGAGAGAGAGAGAGAGAGAGAGAGAGAGAGAGAGAGAGAGAATCTATAGTTAAAGCGGCTGGTAGGCAGACCCGATAGGAGCGTCTCTAGGCGGCATCTCTTGATTGTTGAATGGTATTTAGTGCAAGCACACTGTTTGTCTTTGTACAAAGGATATCTCTATATGAATAAACACGTATGGTTAACCGAGTAGTAGGAAGAATTAAGGACGATGCCTCAGCGGAGCTGGTTCGCCTTTATTGAAGCATTTACGTCTAGGCTAGTGTGTCGGCATAGTGCAGTAGCTATATTGGAGATGATAACTGCACAACTGCCACCACATCACGTGTCGGGAGCTGCATCAACTACACTGGCCACTGGTTTCTTCGCATCACCCCCAACAGTAGCAGCAGCGTTCCGTTTCGCCACCTTTCGGTGCTTGTTTGAGCGAAGATGCAGCTGCCACTGGTACTCCCCGATGATGACACGCCGACAGACCGCACACTCGAAGAACCCTTCCTTTGACAAGCGTGCCGACGCTGTGTTAGCACTCCTGGCCACCGGTTCCTGCGGTGGCATACGATCGCCCAGCACTGCATCGATAATCGCCACAGCCCTGTCCGTCACCTGGGCATTCCAGCAGGTTACATCGGTGGTGTCGAGTGCATAGATCGGTGGCACGTCTCGATCCAGCGTTCCCAGGAAGCGGTTCTTGATCCACTGTTGCTGCCGGCGAGCGTACCGGCGAGTTACAAGCTTCAGGTAGTCCAAGCAGACGCCAAGTGCTGCCAGACCATCAGGCTGCTCCGCGCTATCGGTCGTTGCAGTAAGATGCTGCAGCAGCAGCTGATCCTGTTCGGCATCGTAACGCTCCAGGTACTTTACAAACTCCTTGAATCCGATACTTTGCAGAATTCCTTGGTGGTAATCATGGTTTCTATCGGAAACGAAAGTAAGGGTCCAACAATGGAAGGAACATCCGAGGTAAAATAAAGCTTGTTTGTTTGTTGCGCTAGCATAACATACTTGTATGGTTTCACATGCTGCTCATAGAATGCACGGATTTCCGGTAACAAACCCTGAGCTACCATGCTATCAACACGCCCGTCCAAACGTTTGTTAAGTGCATCCTGAAATGGGGAGATGAATTTGAAAGATTTCCTCATTAGAAAACGGAACGGTTTACTGTGTTCACTGCTGTGCACCGTACCTGCTCGCAGCGTAGCCATAGGATCACAACGTTCCCGTAGCGCAGTGGTCCTCCCAAACTAGATGCTCCCGGGACTGCCCGTTGCGCAGTAAGCACCTGATCCATCGTCTGCGTACCGCCAGAGTCCAAGTAGACTTCCAGTGCTCTGTAAAGCAAGAAAACAAGCGCCAATCAAACATCTAGTAATCACTGGGGGCAAAGCTAGGATAACTTTTCAAGTGTAAACATCCAAGGACAATACGAAACCATGGAATATAGGAATATACTCCGCTAATTAGCAAAAGAATAATATTGATTTCCGATTTTGTTTTGGATCAAGAGAAAAATGTAGACAACGTATTAATTGTGAAATGCTTCGGTTTATTGGATGTTAAGTCATTTTGGTCGACATATTTTGCTGCTTGCTACGCCTACAGTTACTTGTGGAGCGGGCAGAGCTGAGCCTTGTTGCAGTGGCAGACGGGCTGGTCGAGGATGGCCTTGGCAGCCTCAGCGAACACGACCTTGACCTGGTACTCGTGAGCGTTGGAAGCGCCGAAGCACGCCTTGAACGACTCGTAGGCATGCTGGCACTTGGTACGCTTACAGGCAAGCTTCTGCTGGTTAGCCAGACAGGCAATGGTCAGAGCGTTGTCGGGGTGGAACACTTGCTCGTAGTACTGCTGGTACAGACGGCCGAGGTGCCAGCCCTTATGATCATCGTACAGTCCTCCGCGGACGTTGAACGAGCGGAAGTAGCAGAACGATTCCTCGTCCTTGGGGAAGCATGCACCGGCCAGGTTGCGCAGAGCGGGCTGCGACGTGTACAGGAGTCCGTGAGTGTCGTAGGCCAGCTGCAGATCCTCGTGGTAGTAGTTGACGACGAACTGCGGGCACTCGCTCAGGGCACCGTAGTGCTGGTAGTAGCACTGGAATGCCTTGTACACCTGAGTGCACAGGTCGTCGTCGCAGGTGTACAGGTTCTCAGCCAGGCAAGCCTCGGTGCGCTCGACGTTGTGGAAGTCGTTCGGGTACGGGACGAAGTGTCCAGCGAGGAGGTGCTTCTGCAGTCCGGTGGTCTGGTTCCAGAATCGCAGGTTGAAGCCGATGCAACGGAGCAGGCAGCGAACCTCTTCCTCATCCGGGTAGCCGGTTCTCACGTAACGCTGGAGGTCATCGTCGGCGACGCCCTGGTACAGGGCACACTCAGCCTGAGCCTGGAAGAAGCTCTTCTCCACGATATAGTGCTGCAGCTCGCTCTTACGCCCTGTCGCAGTGACCGAAGCGATTCCAGCCACCAGTGCCAGCGCAGCGACTACGAACGATGTACGGCTCATGTTTGCAAATGGAAGTTGTTTGCCACGATGCAGCTCGAACTGTATGCCTTTCTCAGCCTCGACCAGCTGCTTTTATACCGAAAAGGCCTAGCCTGTCGAACATGTAGCACACCGTCTCTGCCACAGGCACACGCACGCGCCTTTCGTCCTAATCGCAACGACACAACATGGCGCATCCAACATATGATATAAAAACTTAAATAAATAAATAAATAAATAAATAATTGTAACCTGACAAAAACCCTCCGCCGTATTGCAACGGTCAGTGAGTATAACCTCAACGCTAGCATGGTCACACAGCTGACCGCTTTTTGTTACATGTACGTGTCTCTAGTGAGTTTGGGATAATCACATGAGCAACATCATAACCGGGAAGGTAACGGCAGTTTGTTACGGTTGTTTTAGAGTAATGAATATCCTTCAAATGCTATACACCATGCTGTACGATTATGGGCCCATCGTTAGAACTTATCATTTTCTGCTAGAAAGCACGAGCTTTGGAACATTACAATTTATTGAATACGTTGCACCTTACAACGAGACCCATGTTGATTCACATATTCCTCGTATATTTCTTAATACAGTAAAATATAATGTAACCAATCGCAACCAAGCATGTATGTAATGTAATGGAATATAATACATGTAAAACAAAAATGCACTACATGCGTACAATAATATTAACAGCCTTGCATAATATAATAACATAACATAACTAAATAACATAACGCGTTGTAATAACATAATACTTAGAAAACACGTATTATTAGTAGCAGCCAGTAAGGGCTACACGAATTGAAACATCTTTAGAAAATCCACTGAAGATGTTTAACCTTGCTGAATGAAAAAAAACCGTTTCGCAACGTCTATAGTCTGTAAATCTTTATTTCAAGCTATTGACTATTTTTATTTCATAGCTATATCAAATTGTGTAAGCAGTAATAGTGATGCTATTCATGTGACGAGTACATTATGTTTTAAAGTATTATAACTATTACTATAGTTGCTTTATTGACTTTTTGCTGCAAACATGATCAGCCGGAAGACAGACTGAGACCATACCAATTGGGCCACCGGATAACAAATACAAATGCATCGTTTGTAGTTGGAAGAGGCTGGCATGTTTGAGACCTATCCTTGCACCTATCCTTCATTTCTTTTAACGTTTTCTAGTGGTCGATAGAACATGGTATGATAAAACAAATGGTTTACTCAATATTGCATATGCCGGTTGACTTACACCAGCAAGGACCAGGCAAATATATATATATATTGTATAGCAAAGTGCCGATGAAACAGGCAATGGTATATTGTTACCAATTGTATAACTGACAGCCATAAAAGCTTTTCCTTCCCAAAATCGTGTACATTGCGGTTATATCGTTCAAGGACGTAAAAGAATACATTTCGATGGTTATTTAATTTTTGATTGAATGCAATTTATTCGTCATAAGTTGAACCCGAACAATTCAAATGCACCGATAGTGCTTAGCAGTGGTTGGCTCCGTACTTGAAGAGGTGGACGAAGTGAGCGTAAGCCTTAGTCTGGGAGAAACACTTGACCCAGACCTCGGTAGCCTGCTCGCACTTGCTCTTGTTGCAGGCCAGCTTCTTGACGTTCTCCAGGCAGCTCAGGGTGGCGGCGTTGCCCTCCTTGAATGCCTCCTCGTGGAACTGAGTGTACAGGTTGCGAAGGTGCGGTCCCTTGCTGTCGCTGTACAGGTCGCTACGGATCAGGAAGGCGCGGAAGAAGCACTCGGACTCGGGACCGTTCGGGAAGCATGCACCAGCCAGCTTGCGGCGGGTTTCCTGCGACACATCGAGCAAGTTGAACAGGTCACAGGTCTGCTGGAAGTCCTCGTCGAAGTAGTTGATGACGAACTGCGGGCAGTGGGTCAGCTTGCCGTAGTTCTGGTAGTAGCATTGGAAAGCCTTGTAGGCGGCGGTGCATCGGTCACCGTTGCACTCCTGCGGCAAGTAGAACAGGCACTTCTCGGTACGCTTGGCGTTGTCACAGTCCTCAGCAGCCGGGACGAAGAAGTTAGCCAACACGTGCTCCTTCAGGCCGGTGTTGTTCTGCCAGGCGCGCAGGTTCTCCAGGACGCACAGAACCAGGCAACGCACCTCCGGCTCATCGGGGTAGCCCTCATGGCGGTATCGCTGCAGGTTGTCTTCAGCGACCTGCAGGTGCACAGCGCACTCCTGCTCAGCCTCCACGAAGCTCTTGTAGGTGTAGTAATGCTCGCTGCTGCCAGCAAATGCCGACACTCCGGAGGCGAGGGCAATAACCAGGATAGCGGCTCCAGCGAAAAACTTCATGATTGCTCAGTAGCTGTTTGCTGCGGACGACAGAACTGTATGCTTACCGTAGAGCCGAGCCGCCGTATTTATACCTCTGAGGTCAACACGGCTTGCAAAGTTCATACGGGCAAATAGTGGTTTTGTGTTATCACAGTGGGTATGGCCGGTAGACAAGAAAAACATAAACACGTACAAAAAACACACACTCACTCTGTATACACTGTTTTACAAAAAGAGCCATGAACGTACATTTCTACTTAGCCGCTTTTTGTTTTGTTTTGAAAGTAACGAGATACTTAGGGACCGGGGTCTCGTTTGCGAACCGTCGGAAATCTAACGTCCTGTTGGCGTATAATATGTGACCCATGACGAAGATGCGATATAGGTGAAAAGTGCTTAAAGCTGCATTCATTCTAATGCAATATCGTATACACTCAGTTAGTATTTCTGTACATCATCCGAGCTTCATTGGCAATGTAACAAGCATAGTACAATTACTAGCGGCATACTAAATTCTTTCATTTCGAAATAGTTCAAATAAAATCATCTTTCGATTTGGAAATGGTAATTTATTTTACTTAAATTTAAAAATGAACACTCACATGCTATAGATATATTCCATATGGTTTCCTTTAAAATGAATATTCAACACATATATTTTTTTAAATTAACAATCCGTGATCATTCCGTAGCCAGGTAATACAGTAAATGGATATAATCGAAAAGTAATGTATGTTATCAAATAAGCCCAACGTAATGTAAAATGCGATCTTTTTAGAGACTTAAATTTTGAAAATTGTGTTCAAACGAGTCCTATGGCTATATGCATTAAAACAAATCACGAAAATGATATGGTTACATCGGTTAGTTCACTGTTTTACAATGAAATATACTATTACGACAAAAAACGATGTCCGTGGCTAGAAGTATGCCCAAACATGCATACAATTCTATAGATTCCTAAATCCGTTCGAATATTCGTCGGTGCTGAAGCATTACAGCTAAATTAAAAATTCAAGCTGAAGCTAAATTAAAAATTCAAGAATCTTCCTCAATCCCTTCGATGGATTGATCTATACGTAGACATTTCTAGATACTATTTCCGTCACGTAGCGATATGGTTGACGCTCGTTTACAACTTCTATTTCATCTGCTGCTGTTACACGAACTAATGTGATTTGCATTACTTAACATTTTTAAGATCGGCAAGCTGCAGTTGTACGTAGCCGTAAACAGCTTTGTTTTAGGATCCATTATTCCTATAATGCACCATTCGCATTGGATAGATTCTGGTGAATGTTATGATAAAAATAATTAATGTCGGCGTACTGTTAATGTTCGGCTAGTAAAGCTATATCCATCGTATAAAATAAACCCATGACGCCAACTTTGGGCCTCAACTTTCTAATCAATGCGATAGATTCATGCAATGAAGTTGAACTGCATTATCATACAAAGCTGTGATTGAAACAAACAATGTGAAATCCTTGCCAATCATAAATTGCTCAAAATATCAAGAAATAGTCAGAGGAATTTTCAATTTCAAGTTATAGCAATTTATTCGTCATAAGTTCTGCGTAGAAGCTCATCGAGATCGCTTAGCAGTGGTTGGCTCCGTACTTGAAGAGGTGGACGAAGTGAGCATAAGCCTTAGTCTGGGAGAAACACTTGACCCAAACCTCGGTAGCCTGCTCGCACTTGCTCTTGTTGCAGGCCAGCTTCTTGACGTTCTCCAGGCAGCTCAGGGTGGCGGCGTTGCCCTCCTTGAATGCCTCCTCGTGGAACTGAGTGTACAGGTTGCGAAGGTGCGGTCCCTTGCTGTCGCTGTACAGGTCGCTACGGATCAGGAAGGCACGGAAGAAGCACTCGGACTCGGGACCGTTCGGGAAGCAAGCACCAGCCAGCTTGCGGCGGGTTTCCTGCGACACATCGAGCAAGTTGAACAGGTCACAGGTCTGCTGGAAGTCCTCGTCGAAGTAGTTGATGACGAACTGCGGGCAGTGGGTCAGCTTGCCGTAGTTCTGGTAGTAGCATTGGAAAGCCTTGTAGGCGGCGGTGCATCGGTCACCGTTGCACTCCTGCGGCAAGTAGAACAGGCACTTCTCGGTACGCTTGGCGTTGTCACAGTCCTCAGCAGCCGGGACGAAGAAGTTAGCCAACACGTGCTCCTTCAGGCCGGTGTTGTTCTGCCAGGCGCGCAGGTTCTCCAGGACGCACAGAACCAGGCAACGCACCTCCGGCTCATCGGGGTAGCCCTCATGGCGGTATCGCTGCAAGTTGTCTTCAGCGACCTGCAGGTGCACAGCGCACTCCTGCTCAGCCTCCACGAAGCTCTTGTAGGTGTAGTAATGCTCGCTGCTGCCAGCAAATGCCGACACTCCGGAGGCGAGGGCAATAACCAGGATAGCGGCTCCAGCGAAAAACTTCATGATTGCTCAGTAGCTGTTTGCTGCGGACGACAGAACTGTATGCTTACCGTAGAGCCGAGCCGCCGTATTTATACCACTGAGGTCAGAGCGGCTTGCAAAGTTCGTAAATACAGTTTGCCAGCACGTGTGGTTTGCTTTGCAAAAAGCACTTCCCGTGTTGCGATATGAAGCCAGGCAGTTCGTGCCTTAGCGCAGGTTTGACAATTATATCATATGAAAGCATATGAAAAAGGAAGCGAGTTTATCAACAACTCTTGCAGGGGTAAAGAAAGCTTACAACGTGTGCCCTATTTGAAGTGTTAAGCAAAAGTTTGTGGGATCAACAAATTAATATATTGTAAATGAATAGGAAGTTAAATGTAGAAAAGGAAGAAGTGGAAGAAAAATGTAAAAAAGCTAAATCAACTCGAAAATGATGCGACCCATCTTATAAGCAAAGAGCAACTTCATTTTATTTATATTGATTTATTGTTCTTTTGAAAACGCCTGGAAAAAAAATCAAATGATCAATGATTTTTTTTGTTATCTAATTCCACCACTTCAGGAAGGTGGCGATTAGTGTCCTATTTTAAAGGATCATTGATCATTCCCATAATATAATAAAAATCAAGCTGATTAGTCTTACTTTACACATCCAGCCTATGATGGAATTTTCAGCAGTTGAAAATATATGATTAACAAATTAATAATTGTAAATGTGTAACTATTACGATATCAGTGTCAGCCGATTCGTAATACTAATTCAGTGTCGAATCTAGACTCATGTCTTACGGATATATCAATAATCAACGCCATTCCATACCATACAGTTGCGGCCTTAATTTATTTTATTTTCTTAGCACTGCTCATTTGACTTGTCGTGATATGCTATTGTATGACTTATTCTAACATGCGTGTGAGCGTGAACTCGACGCCGGCGATTTTTCTGCATGCATCACCTTAACCCCTTTTTATGCTGACACAAACAGTTTACTTATGATCAAGGATACCTTTTTTATTCTTCTCAGCCGGATTTCATTTCTCGGTTCTTCGGGTAGTTGTGCGGGTGCGCAAGTCTAAGGTTCCGAGCTAATATAGCTATAGCTAATACAGCTAATCGAGATAGCAATATGCTATCTCTCATCCATGTTTTCACTCTCCCTTATTAGCTTTTTCGATCATTCTGCAAGTTTTCAATCTGTGACATTGTTCGTTTGCTGCACCCGACGAAGGAGATCGTAACAATGCATATTATGAGCATGCTGAGCGTAACGGTCTCAAGAGTAAAGTGGATGCCAATCTTGCTTAACACTTCTTATCAGCAGCTGGCTAGTAAACAACCAAAATGCATTCAAATTCTAGAGAGCAGCTCATTTTTCTATAATCTATCAACAAGCATGTGTAAAGTTCCATCGTTAGTAGCTGCTGCTGCAAGAACATAAACGGTAGAGCGTAAGATGCTATCAGTAGATCTCTCCTCCTGCTTTTCGGTAAGGATATTGGGTAGATCGTGGTGAAGATGTTGAGAATAATATAGGCAACGTATTAATTGTGAAATGCTTCGATTTATTGGATGTTAAGTCATTTTGGTCGACATATTTTGCTGCTTGCTACGCCTACAATTACTTGTGGAGCGGGCAGAGCTGAGCCTTGTTGCAGTGGCAGACGGGCTGGTCGAGGATGGCCTTGGCAGCCTCAGCGAACACGACCTTGACCTGGTACTCGTGAGCGTTGGAAGCGCCGAAGCACGCCTTGAACGACTCGTAGGCATGCTGGCACTTGGTACGCTTACAGGCAAGCTTCTGCTGGTTAGCCAGGCAGGCAATGGTCAGAGCGTTGTCGGGGTGGAACACTTGCTCGTAGTACTGCTGGTACAGACGGCCGAGGTGCCAGCCCTTATGATCATCGTACAGTCCTCCGCGGACGTTGAACGAGCGGAAGTAGCAGAACGATTCCTCGTCCTTGGGGAAGCATGCACCGGCCAGGTTGCGCAGAGCGGGCTGCGACGTGTACAGGAGTCCGTGAGTGTCGTAGGCCAGCTGCAGATCCTCGTGGTAGTAGTTGACGACGAACTGCGGGCACTCGCTCAGGGCACCGTAGTGCTGGTAGTAGCACTGGAATGCCTTGTACACCTGAGTGCACAGGTCGTCGTCGCAGGTGTACAGGTTCTCAGCCAGGCAAGCCTCGGTGCGCTCGACGTTGTGGAAGTCGTTCGGGTACGGGACGAAGTGTCCAGCGAGGAGGTGCTTCTGCAGTCCGGTGGTCTGGTTCCAGAATCGCAGGTTGAATCCGATGCAACGGAGCAGGCAGCGAACCTCTTCCTCATCCGGGTAGCCGGTTCTCACGTAACGCTGGAGGTCATCGTCGGCGACGCCCTGGTACAGGGCACACTCAGCCTGAGCCTGGAAGAAGCTCTTCTCCACGATATAGTGCTGCAGCTCGCTCTTACGCCCTGTCGCAGTGACCGAAGCGATTCCAGCCACCAGTGCCAGCGCAGCGACTACGAATGATGTACGGCTCATGTTTGCAAATGGAAGTTGTTTGCCACGATGCAGCTCGAACTGTATGCCTTTCTCAGCCTCGACCAGCTGCTTTTATACCAATGCGCCAAGCCCACCAATGCCAGGGAGTGCGTGCCTTTTCCCGCACCGAAAGTGTCACTTCTTGCCATAATCAACTTCGTCCTCGCCCGGACGTTTGTAAGTTCCAAGAGAAAAAAAAACAACAAAAAAGATGGCCCATGTCCGACACACCCTCCCATACGGCACGTTTTGGGATGTATCGCGGTGAAGACTCGCGACAAGGAAAGTACGTGACCTTACCCGCTGCCAGCGACGGTGAGCCCTATCATACGCTGGTGCACGAGTGCGCGAGCCCTAACTTGCCGGTGGGGTCAGGTCAAACCAATGGGCGTTCTACGGGCACCAAACACTTTTGACCAGGAACTCATGGCGACAAGAGGCGACATACCTGGCGCTGGGAGCTCCGGTACGAGTTGGTGCTGTGCGAATATCTCTAGTGTCCAGATCCAGATGGTCTCACAGTCCGTCCCAAAATAGAAGGTATAAATGCAGTTCAAGTGAGTGAATTAGAAGCATTTGCCTACAGGATTGTCGGAGCAGAGAGCCATAGTTAAGTCGAGCATCTAAGGTACGTATATAAGACCGTTTTGGTCGCTACAGACAGAGCCGCTTAACCGATTTGCTGCGAATAGACCACATCAGAGAAGCTATCTAGATGAAGTGCGTTAAAGCATTTGCGCAGTGGCAGAGTCCCGGGCATCCATATCCCTTTGTAATTAGTCATCGAAATGTTGCAGTTGTGCAGTCCGATAACTTCTGCAGTGGTTCCTGCCGTCGATTGCACTGCATATCACAAGGCAGTAGGCAAAATGCGTTTCGTAACGGGGATATAACAGCATAACTTTTCTATTTTTTTTTATCCAACATCACACCTCCAGCTCGCTCTCTCTCTCTCTCTCTCTCTCTCTCTCTCTCTTTTTCTCTCTCTTTCTCCATACACAGAATACTCCTTCTTCCGTGCTGATAACACAACTCCGGTTACATGCACAATTGCCCGTGGGACGGGGCAGGCAGCTGATAAGCGACGCTGATAAGATAAGCTACCGATACTAGCTTCCAAACCGTAACCAATAGCCCTGCCAAGAGTCAAACAGACCAACCAACGCTACGGTGGTCCCTACCGCTTGTTGCAGTGTGTGTGTGTGTGTGTGTGTGAGGACTAACCACCGTTAAGGTGCACCGTCGTCGCCACGGTTGGTCTCTTATCTAAATAGGTTATCAAACGCCTAGCTATTAGCGGGGCAGCACACACGTTCACACACAGTCCCAGCGCAGTTCCGTGGTTTGTCGCGATAACCGAAACACCCCGTCCCTCCTCCAGCTGACAAGGTACAAACGGTGGCGCTGCACACGCTAGAGTCATACTCTCTATTTGGCTGTCGCGCCGGGGCTGTTGACTCAAGAGCCCCAAAAAGGACGGAGCCCAGAGGATGCGGGAGGCTTGGCATTGACGCGTAGGTGGTGTTGTGATTGCGCGCTTCTTCAAGTACAGCAGCACTGTGGCTGATGATGATCTGCATCCATCAGATAGTGTCGCGTGTCTATGAGCAATGCTAATAACCGGACGACTGCCTCGTGGGTTCAAGACTTTGACCTCCTAGGTCCTAGGTGCCTCTGACCGGATTTTGGAGGAATTGGCAATCTGGTGTAACCCGCTTCGTCAATGTGTTCTTTGCAAATCCTGCAATGGCACAAAAATGGTTCAATCAATTACATGAATGTTGCTCTATAGCTGGGAGATTTGCTTTCGCGCATCCCACAAAACATACCTCGGAGCGGAGTGAATCCATGGATCAAAGGCGTGCTGTTATGCTGTTATGCTGCTATGCTCTCTCTCTCTATCTCTCTCTCTCTCTCTCTCTCTCTCTCTTTCTCTCTCTCTCTTCCCTTTCCTTTCTTTTCATCGCCCCGGGGGGTTGCTAGACAATTGGACGTCGAATGAATGGACTGCTACGCACCGAAGATCGAAACATCTGAACTGCTGACATTTGGAGTGGTCTGGGGGACTTGCTGCTACAAACCCCTTCCTCCTTCTCCTAATGGCTCTAACCTACCGATTTTTGCCACTTAAACACACACACACACACATACACTAGCCAAACCGAGGTTATGAAGGAGGAGAAATGAAGAGAAAAAGAAATCCAATCAAGGAAATCGGACCACAAACGAGCGCCACCACCTTCCCCACCCCCCCCTCCAAAAACTCTGCGGCCCTGCTAGCACCTGCCCGTCGCCAAATGCGGCGCTGGGCGCCTCTTGGGCAATCGCTCTAACCGTGTCTAGACGCGATGATTTCGCGTCGTCGTCGTCGTCGCTTGCCAATAATTACTCAATCGTGGTGATGGAAAAGGGTAGGGAGAGGGGGAGGGGGAGGTTGGGGATTTGGAAAGGAGTCGCGCACGGTGTATTAGCGATTAGCGCATACGGCCGGGTGCTGGGCAGGGGGCGGGGGGTGCTGGTTAGTGAATGGCCCCGGTGGCGGTGATCGAGCTCGAGGTTGACTCGAGAGCAGCGGATCGGTACGTGCGAATTGTGCGTTATGTATCGGGTATCGCCACAGACCACCTCGTGTGTGTGTGAGCACCCGGCAAATGTTCCTGCATGTTCTCCCCCCGAGAGAGGCCTCCAGGATGGAGGGGCGGGGGTGGTCTAGTAAGACAGATGCTGCCCTTCCCAACGGCACGAGGTGGTCGATCCGGCTCCCGCTTATCACATCACCTTTCGCATCATGCAATGGTGGAAAGAGGGATGTGTATGGAGTCGAAGGGAAGGGTTATGGACTGTATTTGGGGTTGAGGGGGAGGCGTTCAGGGATGCGCGTGCCCTGTCTCGGTAATTCGGGCCCCCAGACCGGAAGATGTGAGCCCATGGTTTGGCGATGGGGTGACGGGGTGAGTGAACAGATGGATCCATCATCCCTAACAACCCCCTTCCAAAAGAAGACGGAATTAAATTTGTCGCGCCTGCGCCATCCTGCTTTCGTGCGAAGGAATGGACGGCAGCGCACCCATAAATACTGCCCAACCACCTCACCCGACCTCCACCACCACCCCCCACCCCCACACCCCTTCCACCGACTAACCCTTTTACAACGCGGACGGACGCAACGTCGCAGACGCTGTAAACGCTATTGAATAAAACATCGGTCTTCGCCCCCACCCCCCTTTCAGAGAGGCGACCACCACTACCACCACCGCCGTGTATGCGTTGCACGTGCCGACACGCACCCCCGCCCAGACCATTGTGTCGGTGGTGTTGGCAATCGAAGGCATGGGGACGGGCGAAGAGGAGGAAGAGGGTAAGACCACACCGGTGTACACCACCACAGAATGCGCGCCTAAAAATACGCAACCCCCGCGTCAAAAATGGAATGTTTCCCTCCCTCTCACCCCTCACCGACCCAGGAAGCGTATCCGGAGACAGACACACACACACACACGCACCAGCAGCAGCAGATGATGTGATCTGCTTGCCCTTCGATCTCGCTACTTAAGCCATACGCACCTTTACGGTTTGATCGTGAGCGGTGAGAGATCGTAACCTCCTCACCTCCTACGGCCTTGCCTCGTGCCGTACCGAGCGATCTAACAGTGGCAGTAGCCATTAGGTTTGTTTCGTATTCAATTGCGTGTTCTTTTTTTTTCATACAGAAGGAAATGATCAGATAAGATTTTAGTCATTTCTAGGAAAGTTGCAAACATGATCCGTTTGGGCATTTATTAGTTGTCACTATTAGCTTTAAGTGTGTGTGTGTGTGTGTGTGTGTGTGTTGCGTCACTTTCCGTATGGAGCAAGCTCAAAGCAAACATTTTCGACACATTTTAATACATTATTTTTAGAGTATGGAGCAAGCTCAAAGCAAGCATTTTCGACACATTTTAATACATTATTTTTAGAGTAGAACAACCGCCGGCCGCCGATCAAGCCGACCGGGTGAATTCGATCTCGATCTTGAAATCATGACGGCATCAATCAAGACACACCGTCATATAACAATGCATTAGGTTGCAGAGAGGTTCAACATGTTAACAATAATAGGCAGACGTCATAATACAATGGAGTTTGCTAATAAAACAGCAACAGATATACATCTTTGTGCTGACGTCCAAAAAAGAATAGAAATCTTGGCTGGGATCTTTTGATGCATCAACAAACCATTTAGCCCCGATCGCGTACTATATCAGAATGGCATTTGTTTCGCATTTTTGCAGAGCTCCTTGTATGGCTGCAACACATTTCAGGAAGGAGGGCCACACAGTGAATGTCGGACCGAATTCCGTTCCGTTCGCTGAAGACAAAAACCATCTATGGCAGGCGATCTTGTATCCTGCAGGTGCCAAAATGTCATAGAACAAAATGAAATACATCATTGATTAACGCTCATTAGAAGTATTTCATCAGAAACGGTTTTTAATTTCGATTACAAAAAAAAATCACCAATTGCTTGTGAAACAACCTAATAGTAGTAGAAGCAGTAGTAGTAGTAGTAGCAGTAGTAGTAATAGTAGCAGTAGTAATCGTCGTCGTAGTAGTAGTAGTAGTTGCCGGTTCGCCGGTGACGGACCGGAACTAGCTGGAACCGGTGATAAACGCGTGAAGACCGGCGACCAATCGCACCCATACGCAGGCACGCACGCACGCACGCACGCACGCACGTAGATACACCTAGATGTGTGCGCGTGTATTCGAATGGCCCGCGCTGTCGTGCTGTGGCAGTGCTGGGTTCGCATTAGTGTCAACAACCTGACCTTGAGAGCGTGTGAGCGGCGCTGGTGAGGTGGTGCTGTGGGGTAGTGTTGGCAAGAGGGTGAGGTGAAGAATAATACAGAAGCAGGGAGCAGGGCGGGGGGTGGGGGAAGAAGCGCGGGAGCTATGGCGCGCCGAATGAGCCGAATTTCGGCACGGGTGGTGCCGCGGTGGCAGGTGTCGCCCGTCTGCTGCGGATCTCGTCGAACCTGAGGTGGATGATCGCACGATCGTGCACTAGTGGCGAGCGAGAGAGAGCGAGCGAGAGAGAGAGCAGCTGGAAGACGAAACAAGTTAGAACAAGAAGCGAAGGGGGGGGGGGGGATGGGGAGAGGGTTGGGGGTCTCATTGTGCAGTGACCAATCGGCCAATTAGCAATCGTAAAGGCACACGCATCGGTCATCGCCTCGCGGATGCGCAAGAGAACGAACGAGAATGAGTGAGTGCGAGAAAGAGAGAGAGACTGAGAGACTGAGAGAGAGAGAGAGAGAGAAAATTTCGTCGCTTGTCCCCTGTCCGTGGCACGACGACTGGCACTGGCAGATTGGCACTACGCGACTAGTACACGACCAAGATCTTCCGGTCAGGTCAGTGGTTAATGTTTTGTTTTCGTTTTCGGGATTTGGATTTTCTGGAGAGAGACCTCGTGAGAGGCCACCCCGAGTATACATTCGCTATGGAGGATCGTTCTAGTGTACCAGGGGTGCGCAAATGAGCCGCGGGCCGCGATTCTCGAGACGTCTGTAATGATCGTCGTCGTGTCGTGACACCTCAGGTAGCGCGCGCTTCTCGCTTCATCATCGCGTTAAAGGTCGGACCAATTGGCTGGCTGGCAGAGGACCAGACCAATAGACCAGAGGCCGAGCCCGAGCTCACACGCCACGCACTTTAGACTGGGGCTCCTATTTTCATTTCGGCGATTGTGGTGGTGGTGGCAGCACGCACGGTTGACCCACATCTCCGGCGGCAACCATGATCTGCCATCTCTAACCCACCCCCCCACCCACTTGTTGTCTGGCCATTAGGCAGTCTCGCGGCCACCACCACTCTGCACGTTGCGCGCGTCGAGCGGTTGGGAGGTGGGAGGGCTTTTTGGCGTGTATTTTTTTTTTGCTTCACCTTCGCGCGGTCTACACCAAGCGCCTCAAGGTGGGAAGACGGGCAGCGAGCGAGCGAGCGAGGGGGTACAAGGAGGTGCGGATCCTAGACAGCTCCACACCCTCTGTCCACCCTGTCCACTCGCTGCTGACCGACCCCGACCGACCGAGCGACCGCCGTTTGGGCCGTTGGGACTCCTTCTTTTCCTTTTCCTTTCCCATTAACCTTCGCCTTTTTGGCGCTGGCGCTCTTGAGAGTACCACGCGCAAAAGGATGGTTGACGGTTGGGTGACGTGAGGGGCATGTTGTGACTGGGCCATCCTCCTGAAAGCTGACCACCGGGCCCCCCTCGATGAACCACCGTTGTCGCCGTCGTCGTCGTCGCGTTGTTAGTGTTGTTAGTGTTGTTGGTGTTGTTGGTGCCAAGCGCGTTTGCCCTCTCGATCAAAACCATAAACACACACACACGCACACACACACAGAGACACATGTGTACGAGCAGAACACTCTCTTGTTGGGCAACCAAAGCAAACAAAGAAAACGGATGAAAGCGAGACCGAACGAAAAATGTTCGCACAAAACGGTACCAAAAAACCGCGCGCGCCGCGATGTTTTTATTAAGTGGCCATATGAGAGGCCGCGTGTGCGTGAGAGCAGCGAACCTTTCTTTGGGGTGGTAGGGGGGAGGGTAGTGACCACAGACCAGACCAGACGTCATTTCCTGTTCCTGCGGAGGATTTGCGTAATGGGGGGGATGAATGAAGGCTGATGAGCCATCGGCGCACTTTCTCTAACGACTCGGCCTCGCTCTCGCTCGCTACGAGCCACCGGATCGAGAGAGAGAGAGAGAGAGGGATCCAGAGAGAGAGAAATCCGAGTGCTACCGAGCCTCTGAAAGACCCGGCGAATCCCAAGGCCTAAAGAGAGAGAGAGAGAGAGACAGAGCGCCCCGGAATCGAGGGCGATACTGAAACGCCGCTCGCCACACCACCAGACACCAAAAAACAAAGGTTACAACTAAATCGTTCCGCGGTCAATTTTCTTTGTTTTGTTTCACTTTTTTTTCTTCTTTCTGCTGCTGCTTTTTCGCAATCGCGACTCTTTGGTCTTTGGCGACTCTCGATGGCCGCGTGGCGCTGGCTGAAAACTATATAGGTCCCCCCCCTAAACAACCCATTAACATTTCGGTTTACGGTCACACACACACGTACACACAGGGAGAGATACAGACGTCTAGACTCGATATCAGTGCCGGCGAACAGAGTTCACGGAGCGAGTGCTTAGTGGCGGGCGGAGAGAGAACGGCAGAGGGAGGCAGAAGGTCATAGTGAAGGAACAGTCAGATAGGAACAACCGAATAATAGTGGACACCGACCGGACGACTAACTGCACTGTCGATCGACAAGCGTTTCATTTTCATGGATGCGCTTGCAACTTGCGGCGCACCTGCCTTTGTCGATTCCCGATCGATGCCCGATCGAACAGCTGTCAGAAGAAGCGAAAACCCATGATACACTTGAATCGTGCTTTGATCTCGTCTGGGCGCCCAGCGCTTTAACTACTCCGATATATCGACTGTTTCTACCTCGACCGAAACGACCACAACGATACAAATCGCTTCGAACAGACAACAGTTCCATTGATATGAAAACTTCGATGATGATCCCGCTGTTCACAAAAGGCAACAAATGTGAAACAAAAAAACTATCGTGGCATCACTTCACTCAGCCTGCGCAAAAGTGACGGATATCTTGTTACATCAAGCAATACTAGTTTCGGCCACCCCCTGTATCAGCAACGATCAGCAAGGGTTCATGCCGAAGCGCTCATCGGTGTCTAACCTGGTAAAATTCGTTTCCGAATGCCTGAACTTAATGGACAAAGGCCAACAAATGGACTGCATATACACGGACCTTAGGGCAGCCTTCGATAGGGTGTCACACGATATACTACTCACCAAACTTGACAGACTTGGAATGTTCAACAACATACTACGCTGGCTGAAATCCTACTTTATTGGCAGAATTTACCGTATCACAGGCGTGACACACTGTCCGATCCGTTCCTTCAGCGCATCTGGAGTGCCTCAGGTGAGCACCCTGGGCCCTCTCTTGTTCCTCCCAAAGAATTATTATTCACTATACGCCGACGATATTAAGTTATTTATGTCTACTCGGACCGTTAACAACGGCATCAGGCTCCAAGGTGCGCTCACATCGCTCTGCGAATGGTCCAATTGGAGCGATCTTCAGCTGTTACTCGCTAGAACTGGTCGGCTAGAATAGAGTTACTATGCCGGGGATACTCTATAAAAACGCACAACAAACTGTAAATGACCTAGGAGGTAATTCTCGTCGCGAAGCTGACTTTCACAAATCACTACGAGATTTACTATTTAAAATGACCAAAAAGTGTTTGACGAATCCCGTGTGCGTGAAGTCCCTTTACTGTTCCCTCGTTAGGTCACTACACTTGAGACGAACGCGGTTGTATGGTCGCCGCATCAGGCTAGCTGGTCGGCTAGAATAGAGGCAATTCAAACGGAAACTAACCGCGGTACGCGGTAAGGAAGTTGCCCTGGATAAGCTTTGACAACATGCCCAGCTCCTGGAAAAAAATGAGAATAAGTGATTCCCAGGCAAGCGGCCGGGATCGTCAGGCTATCAGCTAGCCAGCACGCTAGTCACCTCCTCGGAGCCCATGAGCCTATCGCTGCGATGTCGCGTAGCCTTAAACGTTGTGGCAGCAGCTCACTTCGACTTTAATGTTTGTCATTCAGAATGCAGGGAGCGCCTGAGATTCGTCTGACTAAACTTCATGCGCATCAACCTGTTTGCTATTATATTGGATTGTACCTCTTCGTGTACTTTGTAATCCAAGTAATCGCCATGTCATCGCTCATCTAGCCGATGCTGGCCAATGAGCCTAATAAACAACAATAACAATAACAATAACAATAACAATGCAAATTCGAGTCGTTTCGTCGCTTGTCGATCGCTTTTCTAACAACCTTCTTTGGATTCGACAGTACGACTGAATCGGCGGCTTCGGTTCGGCAATAGACATAGACGGGGTTGGCTTCTCCAGAACCTGTTGCTGCTGAGCGGTACAACCATGCGCTTCCCTCCCCCATTCGATATTCAGCAGCAGCAGCAGCAGCCAAAAACCCGGCTGGCACCCCCTGGCTGGGAAGGCCAGAAGGAGAGTTTAGACCAAACACGCAGACTACAGGGGCCTTCCCCTGGTGGGGGGAGAGGGGGCTCCCGATAAGGCCGAGCGGGAAATAGCGTCTGATTTATGGTGCTGGGTTGGGGTTGGGTGGTTTGCCCATAATCCGTCGCACACTCAATCGGTTACGGACGCGCACACACACACACGCACAAGCACACGGAACACGGCGCTAACCGTCACACAATAGCCCCCCTCGCCTTCTTCTTTCTCCTTCGTCTGCGCCATGCCAAAATGTCAGCTTTGATGGCGCAGTCTCGACGTGATCGTGCTTTGGGGGGGGGGGGGTCTCTCCCCAAAAAAACGGCCAAAAAACCAAAAACAACCCAACTAAGCGCCAGACATCCCACGACCCTGGTTTCTAGTAAAAAAAAATCGGTCGCGGCCGCCACACCGCCGTCGCAGAAAAAGGGGAACAGAAAAAGGAACAACCGTAAAATGACGCGTATGTCTTCGGGCGAGGGGGCGAGGGGGGATGTACACCTGAACTACCTGAGCCCGCTGAGGCGGTTTTTCGGGAACAAAGTGCAGCAGACGTACAGGGCCCGTGAAGTGGTCCCGACGAAGGAGGGTCCCAAAACGGAGGCTAAACCTTCAGACAAACCCAGCCTGGAGGAGCAGCCAGGGTTTCGAGGCGGGGCCGCCCGGCCTTGCTCGTTCACTCGCGCCGATTGTGAACCGTGGAATTCTCGGAAGTGGACATAGCCAGCTAGCCAGCTAGCCAGCTCAGTGTCGGACAGGATCGTGGTCGCGATTTGGCAACCGACTGTCTGACGAGCCGACGGTGATCGCACCCATTCCTGAGACATGGGCCGCACCGCGCCGTGCGCTAGAAAGTTGGGCCAACTTGACTTGATCCCCCCCGGCAGCGGCAGCTTGTTTTGTTTAACAAACTGCGCCAGTGCCAGCGCTCGGCCACGAACCCCGACGAGACGTAATTATTGGATGGATGGATGTGTTCTGTGACCGCGCGCACGACGCATGAGTGAGAAAAGGTGGCGCTCGCGGGAGCATTAGCAAAAACAAGGTTTTATTTTTTTTATATGATCTGCTGAACTGAACACTACAGCACATACACAAGCAACCCAAACCTCGAGAGAGAGAGAGGATCGGGGTCGGGGGATACGAATCTCCAAAACTCATCAGTAACACCCATAAACGTTCAGTTTATCCATCATGCACGTCCAAGTACTCCACGTTCGCTCGAAAACAAAACGATACAGAGAAGACCACCAAAGAGCACGAACCAAAAATCGGATGCTGCTGATCGGATGCTGGAGGGAAGGAACGCTCTGCCTGCTACACACAGAGTCAGATCCGAATTTGGGTTGTCAACCGACAACAAATTGCCCTCCGGGCCCTTGTAGGTGGTGGTTGGGGATGTTGGCAGCAACTTCGCTTCCTCCCACTCGAAACTATACAAATCAGTGTGCGTGTGTGTGTGTGTGTGCGGGTGGGTGCAATCCCTAGAAAAAACCGTTAATTGCAACAACAGCAACAACAACAATAACAGTAGTCAGTAAGCGCGGGCGGACAGTGTGTGTAGCGTGTGCGCTTGTGTGCGTGCGTTGGCGTGCGTTGAGTTGCGATCTTGATGCTGCTGATGATGACGACATGGTGGTAGCGACATCATCCCTCCACCCCCACCCCCTCCTAGACGGACACGGATTAACACTCAACTCATCCGCTCACAGTTCCGCGCGCACTTTTCCTTTCGTTTCCAACAGACACACACGTACACACACACACACACATGAATACATATGACATGTGAGACGTCCGCGAGAAGCATGTGGGCCGGGTACAGTGATCTGGCGCCTGGCGAGGGGGACGTCGAGACGAGACGAGACGAGACGATCACGATCACGAGACGCGAACTGTCCAAATTCTGTCTTCTAGCTTTTGCTGAATGACTGATTGTAGAGCAGAGCAGTGAAGAGTAGGGTAAGGGAAGGAGGCAAGAAGGTACTCTGCCACACCCATGGGCTGGTTGGCGATGTTCTCGGGAGACGATGTAAGAGCAGTACTAGAGTAGTAGCAGACCATTCAATTTCACTGATGCAGTAGAAGCAGAGCAAGTCTGCAAGAAGCTGAATCGAACGCTTCAATGAGAAAGTAAATACCCAAAGGAAGCGCGCGCGCGAGAGAGAGAGAGAGAGAGAAAGAGAGAGAGAAGAAGGGATCGCCAATGGAGTGGAATGAATGGACGCAGGCTGACTCTCGCTGCTCCGGATTTAGCACGTCTCTCGCCAACCCGATCGTGCCAACGGTTTTAGCGTTTCCGTACTAAGTCGAAGAAACAACGGTGTTCCTACGCACTCCGGGCAGGCAGGCAGGCAGGCAGGCCCAACGCAACGCTACGCAACGGAACGCACCGGTAGCGGCCTCACCACACCACAGCCGGAGCATTAATTTTCACACTTGCCTCCGACATTTTCCAGCCAGTTCATAATTCCCTTGACGGGGAAACGCACACACACACACACCACATACATACACTTGCCTGGTGCTGTGCGGCAGGTTTGTGACCCTGTCAGGTCGGCGTTACCTTAGCAGCAGCCTACTATTTGCTGTTATCACATTTGCCTCCGTCCCCGAACGTGAGTGTTGCACTCGAGGAGAGAGAGAGAGAGCAAAGGGAAACACATCAAGCGCGTCTTCCTCTTTCCGAGCAGCTCGCGGTGCGCCCAGCCCAGCCCAGCCCAGCCCAGTGGTCCGGTTAGCAACAAGCTTCTGGTCTGGCGCACTCGCGCAAAAAGGTTATCGATCTGCGCCGCTGACCAAAGCAGTAGCATCGGCAGCAGCAGCAGCTGACCAAGGTGCTTCAGATGCCTTACCGTGGATGCTGGAGGTCGCGGCGCGGGTGGCTGGTTTGCCGGTTTTTTTTTTTGTTTAAATGCCGGTGACGTTTCCGGGTTACGTCAGAATCAAACGCGCGCGCGTGCGTGCGCGGGCGTTCACAGACACGGAGGCGAAGATGCTAGACCAATTTACGGCCGATACGCAGATCAAGGTCACAAAGGCACGCACAAAAAAAAATGGGTTGAATATTGTTTCATTACGACTACGACTGCTTTGTACCTCGCCTACCTTTGTGGTTGCTTCAGGATTCCCCACAGGTTCCCAGGATCTTGGTTAGGTTTTTATCTGTCCAAAACATCCAAATTCGAACAAGGGTTCGAAATTTCACGCAGTCATGTTTTGTTTTGCTCCCCATACAAGGAGTTCTGCCGAAGACCGACAAGAAAGACAGTTTACTGATGGAAGGTTTACTGATGCCGAAAGAAATCGAAAAAATACCGCATACGTGGACAAAAATTGAAAAGCATTATTTGAACAGAGGTTTTTTTTGGCAATTAGGTGATTCTAAAACCGTCTTAAGGGGAGGGGGGCTACGGTATTTTATTTTATTTCTTCGCATTTCCTTTTTACATTTTTTTATGAGTGCTCATCCTTTCAAGATTATTGTGTAAAATTTTGGGATCAATCGAAGCAAAACTGACAAAGATATTGATTTTTTAAAACACACCGTTTCATACAAGGCCAAAACCATCTCGTTACATTTTTAAAGTCGGTGCCCATCGTAGCATAGAAACTACTGGACCGATCGATTTGAAGTTTTGAACATACATTCTGTGCACTATTTGCAAGGTAGCCCTTTCGAGTTTTTATAAAAATTGTTGATACTTGTTTTTTAATAATTCTTTTAAATTATGTAAAGCTCGTTGTTTGAGGTAACATCGAAAAAAGCGTCACTTTTTCAACTTCAAAATTCTGCCAAAAATCGAAATATAGGAATTTTAACAAAAACTCGACGAGGTTACCTAGATAAACTTATAATCTAACAAAAGAATATTGATTTGTTTATTTCTGATGACCCGGCACGTGGCTACGATGGGCACCGCAAAAAGTACCTTTTTGCAAACTTCCCTTTCTGGATTGGAAACCATGAACTTAATTTTGATGAAATCTTCCCCAAAATAGAACCAAATATTCTTGAAAGGTTGTAGTCTAACATGACATTCACTTCAAAAGATAAAATTGGATGGTTTCTTCACTAAAAATCACTTCAGGAGGTTCAGATAAAAAAATCTCCAGAATGGAGTTTGAAAAAAAAACTTATTTTGACATGGACCACGCGCGCCGCTCGGAACCTTCCGGTTTCTTCCGGGCATGCTAGTGCCGCTAGTGTGGTCGTAGTGTGGCGCGCGAGTGCATTCGCCTATCGCTATCGAACGCTACGCTCACCGCAGACGATAAGGCTGAAAGGCATCGAAGCTGAGATGGGCACACGCCCCACCGATACCTCCGCTCTCTTCTCTTCCTACTACCTTCTGTAAGTACACATTCGTTACACGGTTCACGAATCAGACATTTCTGCGTAATTAATTAGCCGTCCCCTCCCCCCTCCCGGTGAGGGGGAACCATCACCACCACCACCAAGTGAGAAAGTGAGAATGGGGCAGAACAGTTGAAGTGCAGCTGATGCACGTTATCTGTGTGACCGATGAGACCGATGGTGGCGGCGGCTGTGTGGATGCTATGGGAGGTCTTCATTCGCCTATGGATACTCGCTTGGGGTGATTGATGAACTCCGGGATACGCTCGGGTTACCCCCTCGCCCCCCCTGAATAACGATCTACTTTACAGCCGAGAAGTGAGCGATCTTCTCCCCCGAGTCCCGGAAGGTGCAAAGGGTAATTAGCAGCAGCAGCAGCAGCAGCAGCAACAGGGGAAGCGCCACGTGCTAGAGGATGACGATTGCGTTTGACGGCAGCACGGCAGTCCGGTGATCCGAGATCTTGGAAAGTGAAGGATTGCATATAGAGGCACAATCCCCGTATAGAGATAGAGAGAGCTCTGGAAGGATGCAGAGGGAAGAGGAGACCCGTGAACCCAGCAGCTAATTGGCTGCTACTGTGTGGCACTCTACCCCTTCCCATACACACACACACACACACTGTAGCGGGCGTTTATTACTTACCGGGAGCCAGCAGCCATAAAGACTCCGATGCGCAACGATTGGTGTGTGTTGTGTGTGTCCGCCCGACCATTCCCCGGGGGGGCTTCAGGCATCTCCGGTCAAATGACGGGAGTCCCGGGAGTCGGCACACGCACTCGTCCGCTCGAAAAGCTTCTAGCGGGCGCACACACACACACACACACATCATACACGCTTTACGCTTTACGGTTTTACTGGATGAAAATGAAGGTTTTCCTTCGGTTCGCCTCGCCTGAACGCTCACGGATGCGCGCGCGCGTCAAGGTCCAGCCATGGCAACCACACAAACCAACAGCACACACCTGCGGGGGGGGGGCGCGAGTGCCGATCAGTGCTAGTGCACGTCCCGGCCCCGGCCTCGGCCCCGGCCCCGGCGAACAGGTCCGACGTACACACGCGATCCGATCCTCTCCTTGTCGTCACGCGACACAGTCAAGCTGCTCGCTGGAGGAGTTCGTGGTTCAGGAGAAGTCCAGGAGTCCACTCGGTGGCCTGGCCAGAACATGCCAGCACAAGGAACCGACCGGGGAATACGTTCCAGGAGTTCCAGGGCCGCAAAACAAAAGCTGGCCAAGATACGCAAAGAGTTGCAATCGAAGTCAATACTAGGCAGCAGCAGTAGTAGCAGCAGTAGCAGAACTCGCTGTTCGTCCTCAAACCGATGAGTCAGACGAAAAGACAGGGACGGTAGACGAGACCGCCACCTGCCAAATACCACTCGGTGTTGCCAATCGCCTGGCGTTTCTGGCACGGTATGAGACGGTTTAAGGGGTTCTCTATTCGACGATCGAAACGAGCGCCGAACCCTTAAACACTAGAACGGCGCGTGCCATACAAGCAAGCAGCCAACGATCTAGCCGAGCGTTTCCGCATGACCGAACCGATCCAAGCATCTACGAAGAATATGTGAAGGGATTTGGGGGGGGGGGGGGAGAAGGGGGGCACAAGCAACGGCAAATTGCACAATGCTTCTCTCCAGAGTTGCCCACAGGACTCGAGCTTTCGTTCAATTGCGGATCCGCTTCACCTGTCACACTAAAGACCAACGAAACAGACCCAAGATCTATGAAACAGAGAGAGAGAGAGACGGAGAGAGAAAGAAAGAGAGAGAAAAGGGGGGAGGGGAGAGCGATATGGCTGTATGTCTACTACTCTGATCGGACGCTACTCCTTCTGCCAGCACGTCGTTGACCAGACCACCGTGACGGTGATGATTCTCCAGCACTAGTCCCCCCCCCTCCTTCTTCTTCTCCTCTTTCTCCTCTTCCCTAACCTGCTCTTTGTCCGCATATCTGATCCGATACGGGGCCAGAATACTCCAGCCATCGCCTGACTTCTACACCTCTGAGCAGTTTAATAGAGAGGTGCTGAGAACCCTTCTTCTTCATTTTCTCCATCTTGTTTTCCGCCTTTTTCTTCTTCTTCTTCCTTTTCTTCTTCTTCTTCTTCTTCTTCCTTTTCTTCTTCTTCTTCTTCTTCTTTCTTTTCTTCTTCGTCTTCTCCCCTTTCCCGCTCCTCGCGTGCTCAACCGTCGATTGCTCCTGTTCCGTTTTATGACACAGAGAACGGGTAATGGTAAGACATTGGTCCACCTGATGTGATGATTCAATTTGACGCCGAGGTGCACAAGTTGCCGGCGCCGGGGAGGTGGCAGCGGAATACATATTATATATATATATCGCGCTATCTCCACCTCGTTGTTCGTCCATTCACCAACAACGGGGATGCCTCTCCTCCTCCTGCTCCTCCTCTTCCTCCCTTTCCTTCTTCTCCAAATCCTCCTTTCATAACAGTTACCTGGCGCTGTGCTGGGCCGAGCGTACTCTAAATAATTTATTTCGATTTTCAAATTTAGATTTGCACGCTCCGGTGAGTATCCGCCGCGTCCGGTACCCCAGTGGTTCGGTTTTCGCCCCTCAGCACCATTGAAGGGGGGCACACACACACACCCACAAACATAGGTTAGTTCGGAACCCCGGGAATTAGTAATTATCTGCAATTATTGTGTTGAACTAGTTCGCCTAGTTGTGCTGTGGGGCTTAGGATATTCCACTAAAGCTCGTTAATCTCGCTCGAGTTTGGTCAGTACGGAGCGCACCCGGATGTTTGCGAAGTTTGCGCGACTTATCGCGTTAAGCGAAACTTGAACAACTACTGATTGGCATATCTGGAGGATCTGTGGGATGATCCAGAATGTATCAGTGAAAACATCTTCAAGCAGGGATGCCGAGAGCACTGTTCAGTGCCAAGCCAAGGGTCATGATAAGTATTTGTGTCGCCACAGGAACTGCTGTCAACGAAAAAGAAATAATGGGAATGCAAGAAAGTTGCCTAAAACTGAGTGTCCGGTCAAGGGCAATATGAAAGAAGAGCTTTCATTCCAAATCCAAATCCAATCCAGATCTTATTTAGCTTATAGGACGTAAGGTAAGTTCCCGCGAAAGAACTGTCAAACTAACTGTCAAAAATCAGGCTAAACAGACATACGGGTAGCAGTAGTCGTATGACCCACTTCATTGAGCCCCCTTCCCCCGTCGTGATATGGCGGCCGTAGGACGCAACGCACGCACACACGACACGCACGCAACGAGCTCAGCTCGAGAGGAACCGCTGGTACATCACCGAGGCGGCTACAGGTGGCATTTGCCGCGCTGGCCGAACATGGCCACCTTTCACCCTGGCAGAATCGGGCAGAGTAGTCCCTTACAAGACGGCCTTTCTCTCTCTCTCTCTCTTTCTCACTCCTCCCTGCTTGCGTATCCGGTGAGGCAGAACCATAACACAGAACGGAACGGAACCGACACCGAACCGGAAAGCGGAAGAAAAGCAAGCGAAGGATAATTAAACCGCACACATTTAATGTGAGATAATCGTCGATCACTAAAACGAGGGCACGGTACGGGTGGAAAAGGTGAAGGGAGGATGTCGTGGCGACCACGCGGAACATGGACCGCAAAAGGAGGCAACAACACGAACGAACGAACGAACGAACGCGCAGAAATGAAGCGAAGAAGCGAGAAATTAGCAGCAGGTGAGAGAAGGGGTGGGGTAGGGGAGGGGGTAAGATGCTCCGCGCCTGCATCTAAAGCAGGATATGCGTGCGCACAGATCACTCTTAATTGTATATTAATTGCTCCAAAAAGGGGGTGCGCGCAGGGGGTTGTGCGATGGGGAAGGGGGAGAGGGAGGGAGGGCCGGGCGGGCAATGGCGATATTGGCGATTGATTTCCATAATGAGCGTCGAAAACCCTCTCTCTCTCTCTCTCTCTCGCTTGTGTTGAAATGACATATAAGCAAGGGGCGGTGGTGCGGTAGGAAGGGGTGACCGGGAAGGGGAAAGCAGCGTTGCTAATGAGATCATATTCCCCCCCTCTCTTGCAATACAATGTGTGTGTATGGCGCTGGGCGCGGGTCGCACGATCGGGCTTCTCCACGCATTTAGCACCTACTTAGCAGCCCCCCATAGACCACTCATGCATGTGTGTGTGTGTGTGTGTAACGAATGTCTGCAGCCGATTGAGGTAGGCAACTGCTGAATGCTATAGACGACTTGCAGCAGATACCTAACCTGTACCTAGCTGTACCCCGGCCACGATAGCAAGTATCCGGAGAAGAACGTGCTGTCAAAACAATGAAGGGAACGGAAGAAAGTTGCTATCATGGCCTAGGGCCACGGATAAGATCGAAGGCGAAACTTTCCTTCAGAACCAGGAGGTGCTCTTCCCTAGCAGCTCGGCCGAAAATTCGCTGGAAAGAACTGTCCGTGTGTATGTGTCAGGTATTTGCAAAACAAACTTGTTATTGTTGCAAATGCCATCAAATGACAGCCACTCGATTCGATCGATTCGACACGCAGCCGATTCACGGCACGGAGATGACACAGCGCGTCCTGCCACAGGACCTCCCTTTGCCTGGATAACACCGTTGAGATGGGAAAACCGTTGAGCGCTTGACGCGCTGACGGACAGAGGTCGACCCCGCTTTAACGGCCTGTTGACATTACCTCTCGACCCGCACCGAACAAACGATGTGCGTGTGCGTGTGTGTGCGTGTGTGCGTGTGTGTTGAATGTACAAACCACTTGATAGTGAGAGAGTGAGTGAGACAGAGAGAAAGAGAGAAACAGAGGAAGAAAAAAAGGAGAGATCATCAAGGATCCATTCCGCCATGGACTCCACCAGCGTGAGCTGGAGATCGCGGGCGCGCTCTCTCTCTCTCTTTCTCTCTCTGTCAATTCAGGACAATGTTGCACAGTACCGGTACCGATGGTGGCTTCTTTGTTCGGCGGGATCCGTGCTTCCGGTTGCATGTGTGACCGTCACCATTCGGTTTGCCTGTCTGTCTGTCTGGCTGGTTGGCGGACTATTTGCTCTTCCACCTTCCCGACCGACAACCCCCCTCCGTTTAACCTCTTTGCTCTTAACACTCATTTATCTCCATTCATGTGTTTTGTTCCATTCCCTTTTGTCCACCACCACCTCTCCCCCGTGGTGTTTTTCTCTTTGCTTCTCTTCTCAATTTGTCTCCTGTTCTCTGCGCTCTCTCTCTCTCTCTCTCTCTCTCTATTTTGCTTTCTCTCGCTTTCTCTCTCGTTCTCTCACACTCGGCTACCGTTTGTGCAACTTCCTCTGCTTCTATCGGGCCGCTTCCTTTCCCTTCCTTTACACTTATCAATTCCCATAACTCCTTAACCCATTTGTTTCACCTTCTTTCTGTCTGTCTGTCTGTCTGCCTGTCTGTCCGTCTTGTTGACTGGCACAGCATCTTCAGCAGCAGCAGCAGCAGCAGCAGCCCTCTTCCGCACACGCAATAGGCCACACAGGAGGTGGGTTGTCATCACAGCAGTAGGTACACAGCTGCTGGTACTGCCGCTGCTACCGCTGCTGTAGCCGTTGTCAGCGCTATTGACACAGCTGCAAGTCACCGATCGAAACGAACGAAGCCGGGAGAAACTCAACCAGGGCAGAAGGGCTATGAGTTGTGTCCCCCCGGGGGGTGGGGAAGGGTATGTGGTGCGAGGGACCCGGAAGAGGAATGCGAGAATGTGTGTGTGTGTGTGTGCTATTTTTTGACATTCTTTTTAACTTGACAGCGCGAATCACCTTCTTGACAGATCCGTTTGACAGCCACCGGAGTCCGAAGGACATCCCCATCCCGGGGGTGTAGGGACCCCGATCCAGTGTCCCGATGTAGTACTCTCTATGTTCATATCTCTATATAGGTGTATATGCAGGTGTACGTGTGTACGTGTGTGTACTCACCGGATGATCTTGCGCTTGTTGTTGGGATGGAGCCGGTTGGCCGACGGTCGATCGACGGTTGCCAGTAGCTTGTGCAGGGCCGGGCCCTCGTACGATTCGAGCTCGTCCACCGATAGTGTTCCTGCCCGGCACCGGTCCACCAGCGCACCGCTCACCTGTTGCTCCTCCTCCTCCGGCGGCTTCGGGCGCTGGTCATCACCAACATCACCAGATTTCGGGCGCTTCGTTGGCCCCTCGTCGGCGGCGGCGTCGTCGTCGTCGGCACTCCGGCGCCGGATATGCTCTCGCCGTACACCGTCACCGATCAGCACCTGCCAGAGCAGACTCTCGATGTAGTAGTTCGTACCGCCGACCACGATCGGCATCCTACCGGCGCTCAGCAGTGAGTCAATCTTGTCCAGAAATAGGGGGAATAAATTGTTAAGAGTTAAGGAAAAAAATTCTTGCCGTGAGAGAGAGTGACTTCCGTTAGGTGCATTGGAGGAGTTGAGGAGTTTTGCGCGGCTCAAGCGGATTTCGTGGCAGCTAGCTACTCGGGAGGAAGCCATGGCATTCCACGATTGTCACGACGTGGCGTTAGCCTAACGCTTATCAGCTCGAGCAGGATTTCCCCCCTCGGTTGCCTGATTACGCTCCGCCCCCCCCCCCCCCTCCCTTTTTTCCCCTGTTCCGGGAATTTCCGGAACTGCGCGTCGTTAAAAATCGAGTCGAGAGACCCTGCGCCCCTCCCTATCCCATCGAGAGTGGGAAGAATCTTCCCATGCGAATCATGCCACGTCACACTCACGGGCCACGATTAGACGAACCTTGGACGATTGTGGTGGTGGTGGTGGTGGAGGCGGTGACGGCGCACGCACGCAAGCAAACGACTCCATTCACCAAATTGAGCGCCGCGCGCCCGGCTGCGAAAAGACCTTGAGCGCCGCCTGGTAGTAACGAACGCCGCGCAGCATCAGCAACAGCATCAGCAGCAGCAGAGGAGCGAGAGTGTGTCTTCGAGAGTGCCCTCCCCGCCTCGCCTTCCCCCCTTTAAATCCACGTTAGCGCGTCCGGCGTGCCGGCTAGAGACACATCATCTCATATGGTTGAGGCCGGGGCCCGGCGACGATGGCGACCATTCGCGAAAAAAAAAATCCCGAAAATAAACGGCAAACCAGCCGTCCACGCACACGCGTTCGCGCTTAGCTTGAGTGTGTGTGTGTGTGTGCGCTATTCACGCCGGTGGTGGAAGGGTGGGGGGAGGGGGGTCTGATGGACGAGTTCGCCGGCGCGTTCGCTTCCGCGTGATGTTAATTTATATTTTCGGCAATCGCGCGATCGTGACTCTGTCTCACCCTCTCTCTCTCTCTCTCGCTTGCTCAGGCCCGGGCGCAACCGGTGGCAACCGACGGCGGCGACGACCACGGTGGCTTATCTAACTGCGTCTTGCCGGGTGGCGCTCTCTGTCTGGCATCGTTCAGGGCCACACGGGACGACGACGTCGTCGTCGTCGTCGTCGTTGTCGTCGTTGTCAGTTTCGCCGCCGAAACTGGTTCGCGGTGCGATTTCGGCGCTACGCACCACAGCCCAAAGGCGCTCGCCTGCCCACACACACACACACATGCACGCGCGCACAAGAGTCCGAATTTATGAGGCCCGCTCCCTCTCCGGGCCCCCATTCTTCTGCTGCTGTGCTTCTCACCAACCAACCATCCATCGGAGCAATTTATCGGTAAACGCGTTGCAGCCGCTCATACGGCGCTTAACCACACACACACACACTTCCTTGTCATCGACCAACTCGAGGGGCCCACAAGAGGAGAGCACGGGTAGTCTAATACCCTATTCTCGACCTCCCCTCGCCACTACTGCCGGTGTGTCTTGGTCGCGTCAATTCATCTTCCTTTCTGCCCCCACCCGACTGTTAAAACTATTCGCGCATTTGTACCGCACGCGGAGGGGGGGGCGGGTTGCTGTTACCTCCTCCTCCTCCTCTCCTCCTCCTTCCGGTTGGGTCGGTTTTTTTTGAGGGGGCCGAAATCCCGGGTTTACTTGGGTAGCGCAGATCGCACAGCAGAGCGCCTGACGTGTGTGTGTGTGTGTGTGTGCATGTTTGACGAAGGATAAAGGGTAAGCAGGGCGCTCGAGCGCACATCTTCTACACAGAGAGCTGACAGATAGTTGCCCGGCAGATCGGAGAGTTTCTGCGGTCGTCGTGTCGCTTCTTGTTTCGCCACACGCCTCTTGCTACCTCGCCGTCGCCCCTCTGCTCATCATTATTATCATCGTCGCCGCCATCGTCATCAGCAGCAGCAGCAGCAGCAGGCGTGGAGACGAGGGCAACGAAAGTGAAAATTCCTTTCCACGGTGAGCTCCACCTTGACCACCATTATAAACACTCTCGCTCGCTCGTTTTCCATCTCATTCTCTTCTGTTGTTCTCTTCCCTCTTACTCTGTCTCTTTTTTGATCTTCTCGTCTGTCGTTTCTTAGCATCTTTGTTATGATGTAGATTATGCGAGGATGTTTCTATGCATATTGCTATCACTTCCTTTGTGTTTCTCTTTTTTCTCTACCGCTTTCTCTCTCTCTCTTGTTTTTCCTATTTTTCTCCTCCACTGTAGTTGTTCAATTTTTTCTATATTTTACAAGTGCCATTGATGCGCGCCCCCCTTTACGTCGCGATCGCGAGGAAACTCAAAACGTTCTAGATCTCATCTTCTTGAAGCCATATCGCCATATCCCAGCCTCCGATGCGTGTGCATGCAAGAAGGAACCTGACACGTTGCGGAGGTTAGCTCACTGTCCGTGTAGAAAATAACTCCGGAGGGCCGCACAGGAGGACAAATGCAGTCATATATTGCAACGAAACAACAACAAAATACACACTCTGTAGCATCAGCATCTGTACGCACCGGGATCAGGAGGAGGAGGATGAGGAGAAGGAGGAGGAGTGCTACAATGTAAGTTGGAAGCGGCAGCGGTAGCAGCAGCACAACCACCACACCACCACCACCAACCAAATCCACGAAAAGCCGTTGCCAACATTCCATTCCCATAAAACACTTGCTGCTGCCGCCGCCACGCAGCAGCAGCAATATCCGTGAATGTCTCTCGCTCTCGTTTCCTCTTTTTCCGTTCAGTGATGCCTTCAGCCGGTGGTCGCGAATCCTTGCGGGTCTCCTCCAGCCAGCCAGCCAGCCAGCCACCCAGCCGCGAAACGACGTTCTGGTTCTGGTATCTCGCGTCTTATTTTTTTGTTTTTGCTACTATTTCCATGGCATTCATGGACCAAAATACGTTCTCGGGGAGTTCGCGCTTTAGTTGCTCAATCCGTTGTTGGTTTCTTCACCACTCTTTCGTTTCCTTTTCGTTTGGTTCGTTTGGTTTTTCTTCGGGTTTGTTGTTTTCGTTTTTTACCTTTTACGTTTTTCGAAGTCAAAACAGCTCTGGAGGAGCATAAAAATGATCGACGAATTAACAAGCGGATGGTTATGGGAGCACATGTAGCATGTGCGTGAGTGTGTGGCACATGGAGATATTGTCCCGTTTTTTTTTTGGCGACGGGAGGGGGGCTTTCCATCAACCAATACCCATCTGTAAGCGGACTCTGGAGCTGGCAGACGGAGACGGAGAGTGTCTGGAGACCCGGGGCGCGTCTCTCGGTGTGAAACGCATGCGACACATATTATTACGCGAGTGTGGAATGTGTTTTTAAACTGTGAGTTGGCTAACTGAATTTTGAATGTGCACAGCATACGTGCGTGGTTTATACCAAAGGGAGGCAGGAGTGTTTTTTGTTTAAACTTGCGTTTTTTTCTTCTTCTTATTCTGTTGCTTCTCCTTTTTGCTCCTGCCGATGGAGTTGAGAAAAAAAGGTCCAAACTATGTATACCCCCTTGAACAAGACTCTAGAGCGCCTCATAAAATCATAAATTCTTCGATTATTGATCAAGTACCTAAGCTAAACACTGTATTCCGTGTTGGCCGGTAAGAAAGGTCATTAGTAACATTTCAATTACTTGTGTTTGTTTACGTTCGAGCATTATGATCGAGTAATGCCTGCTTTACGGTTGTAACTTGCATGCATTGCAATTCAATCAAGCTGATCCAGCTCAAGAGTGAACAGTTTCTGCTCGTGCCTTGCATTTTTGATCGCAACTGTTTTCATGCCGATTTATGCCCAAACATTGTTTCCAATCCATGTCCTAACACGTCCTACAACACGAACGATCGCTGCTTACTGCGCGCCTTTGCGTTTGTCTCCAGCTCAGCAACTATTTCCCTGTTTCTCTTGGTTGTTTCCATGTTCTAACACGTTCTAACAGCTTGTCCGTTGCCGTATTGATCTGTACAAAGTCAGTCCGGTTTACCACTGCTTATACAACCCAACGTTAGTTTGTTCCGATGGCAATTGCAAAGAAATCTTTGCATTCGTGTACCTTGCACTGTTGTACGTTGAAAACAAACAATAAATCATATACCGCCAAATAACAGTCAATGCGCTAATCAATGACAGAGCTAACCCGCTAATGGAAAGCACCGGTGTAGACTGTGTTCCTGTCATGCTCTTAGGTATTGTGTCGAAATCTAAAAAAAAGAAAAGAGTGACATTACATTACACCACCTAGGCCTGGTCTAACTAAGGAACTCACAGTTCGGAGTCCCGCGGGTAGATAATGTCGTGACGGAGACGCAACCAGCCAGCCAGCCAACCGAAGTAGGCCATTAACGCGCCAGCCTCGGGACCCAGATGGTTTCCCTTTCGACGACCCACTAGGGGACCTCCCCCCCCCCCCCCACCCCCCCAGCAGGTCTTGCAGAGCACTGTTGTGGTTCTACCACATTTGGTTCACAAACATACATCGCCCACTCCACGGTTCCACGCAAGAACTATAGTCGCACGGACCGCACGCGCAGACTTCCTACTATGGCCTCGCGCAAATGGGCAGGTGGTGGTGGTGATGGTGGCGGTGGTGGGGCAGGAGGGCACGGACATACGGCATGCGCGGCACGTGTAATCAAACAGGAAGCGCTCTTTGCGCCCATGCTCTTACCTACCGCTGCAGACCCTAAAGCCAAGGCTATAATCCGCGCCCTCGACCACTCCACAGCTCCAGCCCATTTAACCGCCCATTCAGACCATCAACAGACTATCGTTGTTCAGGTCTAGGACCCTCTCCCCCAACCCGTTCATCAACCCCCTCGCCCCCCCCCTCCCCTTCGCCGATGGCCAACGGTGTGAGCTGGCTGTTTGACGGCAGACCACAGAGAAAAAGAGCGTCAACGGACAGTGGTGGAAGGGGGAGGTAGATGGAGTGGAGTGGAGGTGCTTCGAAGGGCGATGTGACCCCAGCTCCACCTCCCCTGGCTGGCCCACAAACAGACCGGCGATCAAACAGAAATCATCATTTGCATGCAAATGGTTTGCAGACTGGTCCGCGACCGTCGCCGTCGCCGCCGTCTATGCTCACCGCAACCGATCATCGCCACCTCGAAGGAGCAGTGAGAGAGAGAGAGAGAGAGAGAGAGAGAGAGAGAGAGAGAGAGAGAGAGAGAGAAAGAGCGAATACAACAAAAAAGCAGCAAACTTGCGCTGCGTGCGTCTCGCGAGCTGCGAGCGCTGAGAGTGGAGAGACCGGCCGGCCGGCCGGCCGGCTAGCGGTTATTGTGTGCTCCTTCTCCTTCGCTCGGATCGAAGCGCGCCCGCCCCCACCCCACCGAAAGACGGATCACCCCTATTTGACAGGTTCGCATGGTTTTCGAGGCACTCCAGCACACAACAAGCACGAACCGAGCTCCTGCCGACGACGACCACGACGACGATTTCGACTCACCCGTGAGTCTCATGAATATTGAATGAATTTGATTCCACGGGGTTTGGCTCCACCGACCGCGGGGCCACTCCGTCCCGTCCCGTCCCGTCCCGTCCCGTCCCATCTCCCGGGAACAGCACAAACCCCTTCTCCCCCCCCCCCCCCCTACTTCCCCTTGACCGCTTCCGGGACCGGTTTCTTTTTCGATTTTTTTTTCTTTCTATTTTGTGTGCATGTGCGTGTATGCGTGTGGAGAACATTCGGTGGAGACGGTTTTTTTTTCTTGTTGGTGTTCGGCTTCTTCGACGATTTTAATCACGTCTCCAGTTTGCGTTCGCTCCTTGCCCCTACCCCGACACTCGTCCCTTATCTGGGCGTTGGTGTAGTTTGAGAAGTAGTTAGTGTCCAGTTGCTTCGTCTCATGGGGAAGGAGGAGGAGGAGAATGAGGAAGGTGAATGCCACACTCAAGGGCTAAGGTAGCGGGGAGGTAGCTACGGAGTGGGGGCCGCGGCCGTACACTATTGGCCGCAAAAATGCGCTTGAATGGCGCCTCCGGCCACCGGCGCTTTTTTGCGCTCGATCGTTCGTGATCCTGCGAGCCAATACCGGGTGGTTGGGGTCTCTCTCGTGTCCTCTCTCTCTCTCTCTCTCTCTCCAGGATGGCTGCCTGGTTGTGGATCTTGGGCCGCGGGCCGGTTTTTTTTTTTAGGGCTTCGGTACAGTGTCGGCGATAACGACAAAGCAAACAAACCATAAATGTGACCCGTTCAAACCGTTTTGAAGGTCCGAGAACCCATCCGACCGCCTCAAGGGAGAGGCTTAAGGTCTCTCTCTCCCTCTCTCTCTCTCTCTCTCTCTCTTCGGTTCAGCGTCGGCTACTTTTTGAACAGCACAGCACCACCACCGCCGCCGCTGCATGAGAGCCTTGATTCTTTAGGCGCATAATTAATAGCCTCGTTCCCAAAAAAAAAAAAAACAAAGGACAGACCCGTGTCAACGTCGCGCGTCAAAATCAGCTCCGAATGGCTTTGGGTGAGTCCGTGGGAACCGCGACGTTTGGCTGTACGTTACCGTGTCGCCGCCGCCGTGCGCTAAGCGTTGCTATAGTTTGAAACTATTATACAAACATGCGCAACCGAGAATCGTCGTCATCGACTTCCGAGAAGAACTGTTGCGAAGTAGAGGGACCAGCCGAGAGCCGAGCGGGTGGTTTAGTAGGTTTACGCAACGGCAGATAAGGTAGAAATCAAACCCCGCTATAGGCTCCGGAGCTCAAGCATTCAAAAGCCTTGACTAATGTCTTCGCGTAGACTGGCGGCCAAAGCCACTACCGGCATGGGATGGGAGATTGATGGGAGAGGTTGATGATTTTTTTCGTTGTAAGCAACACATCTTCTTCTTCTTCTTCTTCTTCTTCTTCTTCGGTTTTTTGTAGTAAAAGGATACGATCGGTAGGGCTTGCTCGCGAAAGTGGGTGACGGTGAAAGCCCGGTCCGGTGTCACCACATCCAGTAGATGGTGCTTCGCGATCGCCTGCTCCGCCTTGGTCGCCTTGGCCGTCACAATGTCCAATCCTTTGTAAACCTGCAACAACAACAACAACAACAGAAAAGAGTGAGTAAAAACGATATCGAGTCGATTGGAGGAAATTGAGCTGGTTTGAGTTAAGAGAAAAGGGATGATGTAGCGCATTATCTGGCGCATGCAGTGCCCCCCCACGGGGCTGCAGTTTCCCCACCAATATCCACCTACCATACCTACCAACTGTGTGGTGTGTGGTTGCGTTGCGTTGCGTTGCGCGGCGCACTCGACTCTCTCGTCCGCTCCCGCAGCTTCTACTCGTCGTTTTTGGGGTGTGGGAAACAAATGTGTGAATGGCGGACACAAAACAGAACGACCAAAAACCACACACAGTCGCGGCGAGTTGCCGGCGTGACCCTGACCCATCCCGAGTCCCGGCCGAGGGAAGCTCTCTCTCTCTTCTCTCTCTCTCCTCTCTCTCTCGCTCTCTCGCTCTCTCTATCGCTTCATGCATACACGACTTCGGGAAAAACGGAACGGATTGGTTATGGGCAAAGGCAAAGCAGAAAAGCGGAAAACAATTATAGATAGCCTAGAAGGGCACCAGAAGTAGAGAATCTGGGAACGGGCCGCCCGGTATTCCCCCAAGTGGTGGTTGATGTTGGGAGCTACGAACCATATGGGCATCAGGTTGCACCCCGCGCACACACACACACAAATATTTTACTCTCTTTCTATCTCTCTCTCTCTCTCTCTCTCTCTCTGCATGCATCGACCCCGGCTAGCACGTCAGACGACGACGACGACGATGACTCCGTGGCCCGGGGCGTAAATTAATATGAACAGGTGCGCACCTAACATGCGGAAATGTGCCGACGTCATCGAAACTATCCAAAAAAAAAACCATCCTGAGACAGGGCACACAGGGCACCAGCAGATGAGCAATTGTAGCGCGTCTCAGCATCCGCCATCAGGGTGCGATCAGGGGGTGCGCGCAGAGGGTGCGCGGCGGGAAAGCAGCAACTATTTTCCGCCCGCTTTTTTCCGATCCGATCCGACAACAGGAGAAGACGGGCCGAGAGCAAAGAGAGAGAGAGAGAGAGAGAGAGAGAGAGAGAGAGAGAGAGAGAGAGAGAGAGAGAGGGAGAGAGAGAGAAGAAAGAGAAGAGAGAAGGATCGAAAAGAGCCTGCGGTTGGATGATTAATTTAGGGATCGATTAATTTGTCTGACGAACGCCGTTTATGCGCCCCCCCTCCCGGGTCGGATCGCCCGGATAATTGGGGCGGGGGTGCAGCAGAGCCCGGCCCTTTACCGGTCAAAGGCCCACCCGCCTTATTATAGCAAATTGTGTGAGTGATCCTGCATGTCCGGGATACATGTCCTGGAACAACGATACAACGATACATCGAAGGTGTTGTTCCTGGTGTTACTACTACTAGTGCAGGGTTAATGGGAGTAGTTTGATAGGACGCCTTTGCAGCCGAGCTGCTAATCGGACAGGCTTGATCTCGTTCGTTCGCTGCTGGAAGGTTATGTTGCGAGGTTATGACGCGGAGTGACATCTCGACACGAGTCTCGAGTCTCCTTCGCTACATTCCAACCATTCCGATTTCTATCACTGCTAGCTTGGAGGACGCGGGGTGTGTGCGTCGGGTTCTTTTCTCGCCTAACTCCTAATCCACAAGCGGTACAACCGGTCAAAAACCAACCAGCCACTCTCCCTCTCTCGCTCTCATGCTCTCCTCTCACACCCCTCTCACTCACACACACCGATCGGCATTTGTCAGAAGACATCATCAGGTATGCTGCGCGGTTTGCTAGCCGCGGCTGCTAATACGCGCCCCGGTTGCTATGGGACCACCGCCACACCGCCACTGCCGTAACCTTGGCCTTATCGTTCGCGCATGCGACGGCGATGATGACGATCGCCACCCGACACACACAAACAGGTTGTTGGCCGAGCTGGGCCGGGCCGGGGCCGGGGCCGGGGCTGGGGCCTGACCGAACCGAGCCGGACCGGACCGGGTCTAGGCCTAGGTGATATCTCCTTCTCAGCACGACGCAAATTCCTTGCTTCCGGCGGTGGTGGTGGTGTTTGGCAGCGTAATAGAGCGCCACGAATGGCGCATTCCTTTCCGTCGTCCTTTACTCTCGGTCAGAATGAATCCCGTGAGTTAGCCGTTGGACCGTTGACTAGATAGACGCGGGCTAAACTCCATAATGAAAACAAAACAAAACAAGTTCTCACCTGTGTTTGCTCTGTCCGTAGAAAAACGCTGTCTACGCAAACGTTCGCGTTACTACTCATGTCGGCGTTCGTACGACCACAACCTTATGCGCGTACGCAGCATTATTCTATGAACGATTATGCACATTAGGATCAGGGGTTCGAGGTTCGAGTAGAGCAATTATCACTTATGTTATGGCTGTGACCTTTTCCGGGGAAAATAAAAGCAGCCATAACAAACGCGTTCATTGCTCTGCTCTAATCAATGTCAGTCGAATCGTTGGAATAATATATTATTTGCCTAACAAAACTGTAGACAAACCATTACAACTTTGCGGTTGGTTCGGCAACTTTGTTCGTGTAGCATTGGTTTTTTGCTAGGCACAGGATGCACACCCAATGTTATTGGTCATAATATTGGCCAAACCAAGCGTTCTTGACGTCAATTTGTTCAGCGTGCGTATCATGGGCATTGCGGTACTCGTCGATAAAATGGTGCCCAATGCTTAGAGAGCCTTGAAAATGATCTGAGGCAGACTAAATAGAAAAAAAAACTTAGATCTGTATAAATAAAAACAGTAATAAAATAATAAAATGCCAATAATTTTCACAATGCATTGCACTAAGAATGTTGGGTGTGTGTGTGTGTGTGTCCCACAGGCAAGGGACCGAAACGGAGCTACTTTTATTCTCGTCTAGCTTTAGCTATTTGACGAATCTCTCTCTGCGTACGACGCGGTATGTAATCAGCGATCGGATAATTCTCGCCAAAAACAAAAAGGCGCTAAATAGCCCCCGAACCACGGCCACGGTGTTTTACCCACCGACTGGAACGCAGCACGTACCCACACACACACACACACACACACACACTGTTACAACCAGGCGCTCATTGTAAACACTCGGAGCGGCGACAGCGGCACTCACCTGCATCGAGTCAGCGCTGACAATCTCGCCCCCGTATCGGGTGGCCAGCTCGAGCGACAGCTTCGTCTTGCCGGTACCGGTTGAGCCGAGGATGACAACGATCGGCGGTTTCGCCTTTGCCGGTTCCATCTTCACACTTCTATTATTACTACCACCACCACCGCGGTCACTATCGTTTGTTACCGTTGCGAACTGCACACCGAGGAGACACCGAAACGACGGCGCAAAACGCTGCGCTACACCACCAAACCCGGCGACCGGCGACCACGCGGCCGTTGATAGCATAACACACACCGCGCGATGACAGCGCCACTCTCACTCTCACTCACTGCAGGCCCGGTGGAGGTCTGCCACTCACGGATCACGCACGAATATATGCGGGTTGACGAAAAAGCGGTTCTCTCTCGCTCTCTCCGACATCACTACGATGCACCACTACACGTACACACACGCGCGCGCGGTACTGTTGAAATGCGGAGCTGGATTAGGTGAATCGATAAGTTCGTAGGCAGAGCGCGCGCGAAAGAGAGAGAGAGAGAGAAAATGACTGGATGCTAGAGCGCGCCGGTTTGTCGGAATTTCCGTTCCTCGTGCCATCGCTCCATCGCCATTCACGCATCGCGCCTCCTGCCCAAAGACCCACACAGACGATCTTCCCATTGACGTGGCGGGAGACGACGACGACGACGACGGTCGCGTGAATCACGGGGCGCCAATGCTGCCTTATTGAAGATGCTGGCAAGCCGGTGTGTACAGGTCATAAAGTTGGTGGTTCGCTCGCTGGCAAATCATTATGAATTTATGGACACTATAGTGTTTCCACACTAGCGCAGACAATTTTCCTTGCGAAATCGAAACTGTTATCGATACAATGCGAATAGACATCGATACAAACAAAAAAAAAACATTGTTTAGCTGTACTAGTGATTCTTTTTGTGTTTGTTTTTGTATGCACTTTTCGTTGTGATATGACAGTTTCGATATCGTAACCAAAACTGTCGGTGTGTTTAGAGGCGCTGTCAGAGCCCACCACCGCTGCCGCCGCCAGTCTAACAAATTCTTGCCCTCCATCTCGTTCTCTTCGTCTCGCGTCCTACTTAACATCCCCCCCTTCTCCTCTGCCTTCGTCGCAACCACATGCGGATCGGGCGCGTAGCAACCGGCCCTGAACCGATCGAAACACGCAGAGGAGATAAAAGCGAAACGATAATGGCGCAGATTCCGGCAGCGGCAGCGGCGGCGGCCGAAAAACTATCCCTTTCCCACCCAGCGTGAGACGCACACACACACGCAACATTCTACCCCCTCCCCATCCCCCTTTTCCTTCAGCCTTTTGCAACGAACCCTTCGTCAGCTTCTCCTTTTTGCGTTCCGCGCAAAATACCTTTCCAGCCCGGCCCTGGCCCTGGCCCTGGCCCTGGCCCGGCGGCTTCGCATCCCCATGTTTTCGCGCAAAGCGTTGGGTTAGGAGAGGAGCCAGAAGCAAGAGCCCAAGAGAAGTTTCTCTCCGGCTCCGGCTCCGGTACGGTTTGTTTCTGTTCTGGTTCTGCAGTTGTTGCCAGTTCCTCCTGGTCCGTTTCTTCCTCCTCCCTGCCTATTCCCTCTCTCTACCTTTTGCTTTTTCGCTCTCGTTCTCTAATTCTCTTTCTTTCTATCTCTCTCTCTCTTCCATCGGTGTGGTGTGTGCTATCAAATGCGCGAATTCCACAAACCACCGGTTTTGTGCCCCGGCGAGGCATATCACGTCCTCCTCCTTTGCCTAGCCCCGTTCCTTCTCACCCGTGTGCCTTTGGCGTCGCCGCTGCTGCTGCCGCTGCTGCTGCGTGCCGGCTTCATGCGCGAGGATGTGTTTCTTATGGATGCCCGTCTGCCATCCTTCCATTTCATTCCATTCCTTTCTTCCTTGCCTGCCTGCCCTGCTTGTTGTTTCCTGCTCTGTTCTCACTCTGTCTGTGCGCGCACACCGGAATCCGGACTTTCGGAATGGAGGGGTTGTTTTTTTCCTTTCCTTTTCTTTTTTTCTTTTCTTTTTTTTTTTTGTTTTGTCATTATTGGGCCGAGTTTTAGGTCATTTTGCATTCCGCTCCACACGCTGATCTGTGTGCCGATCTGCCTAGCCGCTCTCGATGGGCCCTCCCTTCCCTCCCTCCCCAGACGACCTGACTGACTGGCTTGGGATCTACAGAATCTCGGGGGTCCTCTCCATTGCCTGCCGGCCGGCCGGGGCTTGCCAACAAACCCCGTCTATAGGGCACAGCAGCAGCAGCAGAAGCGGCCGCTATTGTAGCTCTCGGATCGAGAGGTTCTCCTCCTTAGTGTACGGTTCTCTTCCGCGAAGCAAATCCCTTTTCCAGGAGGAATCCTCACCAGAGTCCTTTTTGGTGTCCTTCCTTTCCTTTTTCCTGCTTGCTATATTCCGTTTTCCTCTCCTTTTATCGTTTTCTCCTTGTTCCTTCGGCCTTTTTACCGGCTTTCCGGCCCCGCTGCTACGTGGTTCTCTCTCTCCATTGTTGCGTTGTTGTGTCGCAGACAGACCGCCCTGTTTATTCCATTCCACGCTGCTCTGTTGCTTCCTCGCCAATTTATCTCTCTCTCTCTCTCTCTCTGCCTCTCTCCCTCTCTCTCTCTCTCTCTCTCTCTCTCTCTCTCTCTCTTTCATTATATCACTTTCTCTCTATCTGTCTCTCTAGGCAGCTAGGAATATTGTCTGGCATGCCTACCCACCCCTCCCCCTTAAAAATCGCTTCTCTTTCCCTTCCCCTATCCTTTAACTCCTATCCTGCTCCTCTAGAGTCTGTCGTCGGTCCCTTTCTCCGTCTCCGTCTCGTTTTTGCTCTTCCGATACACACACACTTCGCTTCGCTCCACATGCCTGGGGCGAAAACCGGAATAATCTCGACCGGCAATCCCGCAGCCTCACCGCCACCCTGTCCCCCTTTTGCACGGAACGAAGCGCGTCTCGTCTCGCAGTCGCAGCCGCAGAGGCGCATAATAAGGCCTCGCGTTGCCCTCGAGGTACAAAAATCAGCAACAACAAGAAAATCACGAATGGCGCATCACACCACACACACACACAACGCACGCCGAAGGTCGCAGCCACTGCATACGCCGCCGCCTCCGCCGTTGCCGCGCACTTAAGGACAAGATTTCACCGGCGCGCGCTGGAGGAAATCAGTCTTCTGGTCTGTTGCTGTGTCTTCTAGCTCGGGGAAGTAGCTGAATTTGATAAAGCGGCTCTGCTGGAGCATTCCCAGGGACCCACTATATGTACAGACTCCATGTCGAGGAGGGGTACAGCACGGAGGATCGGATGTACCGTAGAACAACGTCCCCAGATCCATATTGATTGGCGTGCTGCGCGGGGCTAATGTCAGGCTAATGTCGTGCGTTCGCGCCACTTTTGACCCTCTCCTCTCTGCTGACATATCACGCCGTGTTGTCTCCCGAGACGAGACCCGATTGGATTGGACGGAGAGGCCTTGGACAGTAGGGGGAGATGACGTTTTGATGATGACGTTTCGCACGTTTTGCGGCACATAGTGGCATCTGGCCGTGGATCAGGTTTCGTATGCGTGTGTGTGTGTGTGTGTGTATGTGTGTGTGTGTGTGTGTGTGTGTGTGTGTAGTGGCGTGAGGGGGTGGTCTGGCGGTCACGGCCCTAACCACCGACACTGTCTGGCCGGCTAGGCAGGGTCAGTGTCGTGCTGTAAAGTGAATGTTGTAATGTAATCTCCTGTGTGCTCCCGTAGGTCCATCGATGAGGTGTCTGGAAAGGCGGAAAGGTGCAGTGCCGACATGTCCAGCAGTCCAGCAGTCCAGCCAATTCTCCAAAGGCGGGTGTGTTCTGTGTTCTTAGTGAGCCCGCCCCCTATTGGTGTGTGGTTCTTCACCCGGTGTGAACGTCCTCCAGGGATCAGATCACTCGCGAAGCCGTACAAAATGCCAGCCAACGGGGTTGTTTGCCGGTGCAGGGTGCAGGGTGGACCCATCGGCCCACCCCTGCCCTGGAGTCATCCCGCAAACAATTCAGGAAGTTGTGATGACACCCATGTCTACTACCCATTACTGCCACTGCCACCGCCTCTACCAACCCCTGTTGTTGGTGCACAAAACCGCAAACCGTCGTCGGCAACACACACACACACACAGCATCGAGCAACCAACCTAGGCGAGCGAGAGCAATGTCTGGTCACTGCCGGGTACGTTCCACCTGTCCCAAGACGGGTACGTTCCACTCCTCCACCCCACCCGACCAGCCAAAAGACCAATGACTATATATTGAGCCAAAAAAAAAAAAGGGGTCGAGAGAGAGAGAGAGAGAATAGGAATGCCACATACGTCGTCGCTGAGATCGTCGACGACGCGGGCGCTGTGAGTCGCTCCCTGGCATATCAATCAGGAGAATGCCGAGTCGAGTCGATTCCACTCCCACCGGTGGAATCTCCAATGGTTGGTAAGGGGGGGTCATCGATCGTTCAATCGGGGTGATCGACTTGAGCGCTGTACTGTGGCGCGCATCTGTCTCATGATCTCTTGATCACACGCACGCAAGATGGAGCATGCTCTTCTCATACTTACCACCCACCGGTTAATCATCCGAGGACCCAACAGCAGCAGCAGCAGCACTCAGACACCCGATTACAGATCTTCTATTGAACGAGTACTACATGGAAACATATCAAAAGATTTTCGTGGATGAGCCTGATGATCTGGATGGATAATTTGAACGTGTATGGGAGGTTTGAGATGCGCTATTTGGGGTAATTGCCTCCACATTTCCATCATCGTGCCCCACGATAAGTATGTGCCACACCGCCCGCTAGGCATTATTTTTAAAACATACAAATCGCACGCAAAACGTCGCCACCGATAATTGGTGTGTGTGTGTAGAACAAATGTATTTTTGGAGCACGTACGCAGGGGTGCTACTTCGTCACATACCGCTGTCATCTCTATTGTTGCGGAAAGATGTCCGTCTCCAATGGTCCCTCTCACTTACCTATGGATGTCGCAACCTAGGGGGGAGGGGAGGGGAGCAGAGGGGGGTTGAAGCAACTCACCTTCTTGGGCACATTTTGACACGCGTATTTGACACTCCACTCCCCAGAAGAACGGTTTCGGATTAAACGGACAGCGAACAAAAAACGCAGCCAGCGCAGTGGTTTCTCTTTCTCGCTCTCTCATTGCTTTCCACTTTATAGTTTGTCCCTTTCTTTCGCGTTTCTATACATTACGCCCATCATCTACTCCTCCCCCCCCCCCCCCCCTTGCCCCATCATCAACAGACCCCGGGAACATTTGGTTTTCTTAGTTTGTTCTATTGTTTTTGCTTTTTGTTTTATTTCAAAATGCGTTACTCAATCTTACAAACTCACGTGCATGCGTGCGTGTCTCTTTCGCGCCCCCTCTTCCCCCCGCTCTCTTTCTTTCTCTCTCTCTCTCTCTCTCTCTCTCTCTCTCTCTCTCTCTCTCTCTCTCTCGCGCCAAAAACGATAAATGTCTTCTCGTGGCTTCTATACTCATCCTATCACTGCTATGCCTCGCTCTCGCTCACTGCCTCTCCTACACGATCCTAAGGACTAATAGAACTACTGTCTAGCTACACGTTAATAGTGCTGAACTGATTACGGCTACTACGGCTGCTTACACGCTAATTGAATTAGCCCTAAACTTAGAGGATAAACAGAAAACATCGATCGATCAAAACGATCGAATAGAAGAATGTGCACCGAGCACAAAACAGGAGGAACAGCCAGGAGGAGACAGTGCCCGGGCAGCGACGGCGGGCGAGAGAGTAGGGACCTCATACAGTGATAGGAGCGAAATAATGCTAAATGCCTCCTCCCGTGCAGATACGCACGCTTTGCACATGCACATTTTTGAACATATATATATATATATATATATATATATATATAAATATGTATATATGCTATGGATAGCCGCTACGTTTGTGTTTGAATTTTTAGTCCTTGTTCAGCACGACGGGAGACGATCCTCCCCCCCCAACAGCATCCGGTAAACATGTATGCCTTAGGCACATTTGCCACTTGATGAAGCCGTTGCTTTAAGCCGCGATGTATATGTTTGTGTTTGTGGGTGTGTAGGTGAGTGTATGTATCTATGTTGAACTTTTCCTTCTAGTTACTCGCGCATGAGCGTATCTGGTGAACGGAGCCAAGCAACAAGCCTTTTACAATATTTTTTCCTTGCTCTCTTTCTCTTTCTATCGCGCGCTCTCTCTCTCTCTCACTGTCTCTCTCTCGCGCGCGCGCGCGCGCTCGCTGTTTCTTCCATCCCCTTGGATGTCAGGGGAGAGTGTTTGATTAAGTTTTATTCTAGTCGTTTCAATTATGCATTGCATTTTCATATCGCTACCTTCTCCCGTGTCATCTTCTCCCATGCTGCTTTTCACATAACGCTTATGTAGTTGAAACAGTTTCAATAAAAAAGAAGAAATCACTTAATTAAAAAAAAATCCCATGTTTTAATATTAATACCACTAATTCAAAAAGGAGACCAAGGTCGGTCTCGACTAAAGACGGCGCAAAGTGTTGTTGGTACACACACAACACACACACAATCACTCACACTCACACCAAAAATTAACACACGCACAACACACACACACACACACACACACACACACTCGGCACACACACAAACGCGCGCGCACACAGATCTTGATTTAAAACAGAAAAAAAAAACATAGGGTTAGCTAAAACAAATAAGGATCAATTCTTACGAGCTCCATTACAAAAACTATACGGTAAATAAATCAACTGCGCACTATACAACGCTCTTTTACTAAGCTAGAAAGAGTACCACATACTCCTTTTGCCGGATGTGACGTAGTCACGGTGCGCTAGGAAGCTTTCCAAGTAATCGAAAACTATCCAAAGCGGAACTGTTGTTGGTTGCCGTGGAACCCCTCGTGTAACACTCAAAGGGTATCGGAGTCTACGCAAATAACGTGTGCTGTATGCTGTGTGTATGTATGTATTTGTGTGTAGGTGTTCTAGCTGCAGACTGTAGTTTTATTGATTAATCGTGAATAGACGTGCCAAAACCCACGACGGCGAGGTAGAAGATGGATCCAGAAAGCAGCACATTATCTCAACCATCGATAATCATCGCGATAGTTTTCAAAATTAAACCTTTTTGAAATACTTCGATGATCGTTGCATAATGATTATCTTCTCTACTTTCTCTCTCTCTCTCTCTCTCTCTCTCTCTCTCTCTCTCTCTCTCTCTCTCTCTCTCTCTCTCTCTCTCTCTCTCTCTCTTTCTCTCTCTCTCCTCTCTCTGATCTATAGGAAACGGTAGTTCCGCCACAAGGCGCGCCAAGAAATGCGAGTTGTGTAACACAAACACTGTACAACAAAAACCAATTCCAAAATAACAGTTTAAACAATTTAAAACAGTTGTCCAAATAATTTATCACCGAAAGAAAATAGAAGAGCAGAAAAAAAAGAAGACACGACACTTGAACACATTGAATTACACAAACGAAAATGAAAAACCGTAATCAATGCAGCATTTTACTATAAAATATTACGAAGAGGATGCAAATTGGCCAATTTTTTACAAAAATCTGATCCTCATACCAACACTTTTTCATTTTATCTCAATCTATTTCTAAATCTAATCTCGATCACTCTTTATCTTTTCCACCTTTCCATTTCTCTCTCTCTTTCTCTCTCTCTTTCTGTAACAAACAAGCCAGCCTTTAAAAGCTAATCAGGATTTCATCTCGTTTTCCTTCCCCTTTGCTGGAGACATACACTATGTCTGAAGGCGAATGACTAATCATTCAGCCTCAGCATCCACATACACACACGCACGCACACACACATACACACAAACACACATATACATACAAACACACATACGCACACACACATACACATTCATTCAAAACACGTGTCTTAACATGTGTCTATTACTATTCTATGCGATCGTCGCGTATGGAACTAAGGTTTGCATTGATAGGATTGGTTGTTGCAGTTTACAACACATGTCATTCGCTTTATGATAAAAAAAAATAAAAACCATATAAAAACCAGGTCAATATTCCAACAAAGACTATCTACACCCCCCCCCCCCCTTCACCCTCTCGAAAAAATATCCCTCTCCATCATATGATCGAAAAATTGGCGATCCGGTGACTGGTGCTTTTATGGTTGGTTTTTGGGAAACTAATTTAAAAAGATCTCTCTCTCTCTCTCTCTCTCTCTCTCTCTCTCTCTCTCTCTCTCTTTCTTTCTCTCTCTCTCTCTCTCGCACTGATAATAAAAAATATTTTTAAAAAAACCTATCAACTAATACAATCGGAGGCTCCTGCTGCTCAGACCTTTCAAATCAACAGATCTGCAACATCTTGTGGCAAACACCACCTTGTAGTCCTAGGTGGCACCCTTCTCTGTCGCCCTAGGGGCTGTATTATACATGTTTGGCGCACCTAGGATAGAGCGCACCCTCTATAGATTATATAGCAACTCTCACCTGTACCAACTTTGGGAGACGAGGTTACACAGTTGCCATCTTCCTTCCCCACATTCTTTTCAGTAACAGTATTTGCCAAATAGAACAGTTGTCAACGCATTGTCAACAATTGTCGTTGTTAATCAATTATTTATACAATAATTTCTCGACAGCTCGTAGCGACCGCCGAGAAGATAAAGCTAGACAATACAAATTGCAATTACATACAGTTAAGATGATGCTGCATATCCGCATCACACTATCGAGGATATATCGTTGTTCATGATCTTTAATTTTTGTTTTAAAGGAGGTTAAGCAGCTACCTTTTGCCCCATCAGGGACTGGGTGAGCATTTAAATAGTCAATAGATTGATACAGATGCAATATGTGAAGGTAGATCATAATCATATACATGCATTGATATTTTTATGATATTGTAATATAAGTAGGTAAAGCACTGGTTTATTAGTTCATCTTTCTTCAAACCCACCATCTTTCAACATTAAATGCATTTCTTCTTCTTCTCCTTCCCGTCAAACAACCAACGAACCATCAAGCGACATTGGGCTTCGCAAATCAACTTAGCAATCGCTATGACGGTTTCTGCGAGAATCGTAGCGAGTCTAATCCAAGAATGGGAGGGGGGGGAGGGGAGATCCTTTAAATAGCGAGACAGCTGTGAACTACTTTACTGTAAAACTCCCTTATCGGCGCTAAGAAGCCGAGACTGAATGAGTTGTTAGAGCTTCCATTCCTTAGCGGTTCACTTTCGCTTTCGCCATCTGCTGCAGCAGGCAGCTGTGTCAGCCCCTTTCTCCTTTGCTCTCCCACCACAACTGACCGGCCTACTTGGGAGGGGGGGGGGGGCTCTATTAGAGGATCTTGATCTTATCGGATCGACACTTCCGCCGCGTAAATTGTAGACTGCGCACAAACACACGCACACGCAGACAAGCGCGTGTGCGAGCACTCGCATATTTCGCGGGAAATCGATAAGAAGATGTCAAGATGGAGGGCAGCTTTTTACAAAGTGGCTCTACCTCCACTACTCCCCTCCCCCTCCAAACACCCATTATCCGTGGTTGTAGCTAGCAAGCGGCTCAGTTTGCCTTCATTATCATTAGTATAACCTTCATCTTCTGCTCCCATCAAAAATGCATAATGCGGTCACTATGTGTTGCTGCAGCACAATTTACAAATTGTTTATATTTTTTCATCGCATAATATATGTAATATGGAGCTAATATGATCAGGAACACTAGCACAGTATTGGTGGCTGTTCCATGCGATCTCACCCGAGAACGATTACAAAGCAAAAAAAAAAAACACGAAATGTTACCATTGTTTTACCCGATCCCCTAAAGCAGCTACCGTTTTCTTCCCTCTCTCCCTTGTCCACCCCACCACTCGATCTAAAATCTTCGCAGGGGAGAGGGTACACAATTCAATTGAAGGCTCATCTGCTTCATCTTATTCTAATTCAAATCCAAAATTTCTTTACCAAGCGAATCTATCGTCGATACTTTCCTGTCCCTACTCCACTCTAGCTCTCTCTCTCTCTCTCTCTCTCTCCCACTCTTCGATGCCTCATCTAGTATATTGCTAATAAATGTGTATAAGGCGAAAGACAAAAGAAAAATAAACACACACTCAGACATATACACAAACCCAAGCATAAGGGAAGGGTTTGATAATACATATGCTGAGCGTGTTTAGTTACCGAATATATGCGCTGCAGTAGCTTGCACGAAATGGGCGACCAACCACCAGGAAGAGCCTGCAGATGGCGTGTGTGTTGTTGTTGTTCGTGCGTGACCTGCGCGTGTGTCCTGTTTACTCGATGTCGAGCGAATGCGGCGGCTGCTGTTGCTGCTGCTGCTGCTGACGCTGGTTGGCGATCGAGGCGCGCAGGTAGCGGACGCGCTCGTACAGCTTCTGCTGGCGCTGACGTAGCTCCTGCACCTGCTCGGCCTCGCGGTTCAGGCGCGTGCACAGTAGGGCCGCCTCGCGCAATATGTTCACCTTCGGGGCCCTCTCCTTCTCCCGCAGATTCGGTATTTGGCGCTTCAGCTCCTCGAACAAGTTCTTCAGCCCGATCCGTCGCTGCCGCTCCATGTTGTTGTGCAGGTTGCGCTTTTCCACCGTCTCCAGCTCGTCGCAACAACTGGTGGAGCCCCCCGTCTGTTGGTGGTGGTGATGATGGTGGTGCTGGTGCTGGTGTTGCTGCTGCTGCTGATGATGATTATGATGGTGATGATGGCCGCCAGTGCCGGCTGCGGTTGACGAGCCGGACTTTTTCCCCTGCAGTCGGGCGCGTTTGGCCGACGAGGAAGAGGAGCTGCTGATGCTAGCGCCGCCACCACTACCACGTCCACCTCGCATACTGCCCGAGCGCTTGCGCGATGAAGACGGGCCACCGTTGGTGGGAGCGGGCGGTGGCGAAGACGCGGCACTCAAGCTACCGGCCGTCGGAAGCGGCGTGTTCGCGCCGGATATCGTGGTGGAGCCAGCGGGCGTCGGATAGATGCCCAGCATCAGATTGCCAGCCGACCGAGATCCGCTTCCGCTACCACCGGCGCCCCCTCCTCCTCCTCCTCCTGCTGCCACTGTGCCATAGTGCTGCTGGGGCTGCTCATCGTCCAGTTGCTGATGATGGTGCTGCTGCTGATGACGGTGGTGGTGATTATGGTAGCCGCCACCAGCCAGATGCGACGAACCGGCCGCTCCGTGGTGATGGTGGTTGTTGCGAGCGGCCTGCTGCTTCCGGATCTTGCTTGCCACCGTCGACTGGAGGGCGCGGCGGTCGCGCGCTGTCGGGTTGGTCGGCAGATTCTTATCCCCGATCGAGACGACATCGATTTCCTCCTCTGATAAAGGGAGAGAAGAAGAAAAAAAAACGAAAGGCAAAAAGAGATTAGTTTTCTGGCAACTTCCACACTATTACTAGGTAAATGTTCACGTAAATCGAACCCCATCCTCGAGGGGACGGAGGAGCGGGGAAGAGGGAGGGGGCGGCACGCACGTGCGCTACGTGTTGTTGGTTTATCTGTTCGCGAACCGTGGCATCGGCTCGCAAACGACAGGAACGAAGGAACCACACAACAGAGAGCGCGCCGAACACAGAGCCGCGGCGAACGCGATGATTTTGCATAGCAACAACGCACACGCACCGCCACACGCATAGTGGTAGTAGTAGTAGTAGTAGGAGATTCTTTTTTCGGCTAGCGCGGATCAAACAAGCTTTTGGGGGTTTGTTGATGAGAGGGAAGGCGGGGGAGGGGGAAGCACTCGAGGCCGCGCGCATAATCATACGCGGCGACATCGTGTTGTACCCAACACCATCATAGCGCGCGTCTCGGCTCCTCTTCTTCTGCCACTGCTCTAGCCGCCCCGTCGTAGGCCAGCTGTCAAAACACATACCCCAAGCTCACTCAGAGCTCAGAGAGAGAGAGAGAGACGCACACATTGGGGGAGATACACTACTTGCTGAGGGGAGATATTTTCCCGCATTCCCGCTACACAACCACCCCCCCCAAAATCACAATTTTTTCTCTCTCTCTCTCTCTCTCTCTCTCTCTCTCTCTCTTTTCATTAATATAATTTATATTATGCTAGGGCTCTCCTTGGCTTGACCACTTCTTTTTGGGTGTTAGGAAGATCCAAGGCGTAAAAAGCGTGAATTTTCTTCGGCTGCACAGACAGCGACGACAATAATAGAGAAAGTGAACGATGGGGGGAGGGGGGTGGGGTGGAGGGTCGCGAGTCGCTCGCGCGTGCGTGCGCGCACACTTCGACAGAGCTCTCCACCATTTCCGGTATTTAGACGTCATACGTCGCCGCGCCGTCGGTCAGCAGACGTCATTCTACATCTTTTACAACTCACGCTCATTCGCTTCTCGCAAGAATGACAGCGGTGGTGGTGGTGGTGGTGGTGGAGATGTGCGAAGCGTCGCGCGCTTTTGCATGTGACTATGTGATAGAGTAGTGTGGACCCCCCCGGACCGACCATGTATAGCGTAGTAATAGCGAGAACTGGAATTAAATGAATAATAATGGGTGGGGCAACGAGCGCGCGAGAGTGCGGGGAGGGGGGGAGGTTGTATAGAATAGAATCCACACACCGAGCGGCGATTCCCCCCCGCTCTCGTTCGGTGCCATTTTTTGGCGGTACATTCCTTCCCAGCTTTCCTTCACATCTCGCACCTCTTTCCCTCTCTCTCTTTTTTTCTCCATCCTCTGGATTACGATTCCCACGATTCCGCCACCCCTCCACCACCCCCTCTCCCCATTCTACCATTCACAAGGCCACAGAGCACAGAAACACAACAACAACTGGCGATTATCATCTCAGCCGCGTTTTGCATGCGAACCCCATCCCCTACCACCACCACCACCACCACCCCCTCTTCACCGAGACCGGAACTCCGGAATTAGGTGCTGTGAGAAGAGTGGGGGTGAAGTGGAGGCTGGAACGGGTCGAGAATACGCGCGGAACTTATGGGGAAGTCCCAGAACGAAGTCCCACTATTATCGGGAGATCCCCCCAGTCGTTGCGTCAAAGCTTATCCCCGGGGGGAGAGGTGTAATATCTGTATGCGTAGCTCTCTCTCTCTCTCTCTCTCTCTCTCTCTCTCTCTCTCTCTCTCTCTCTCTCTCTCTCTCTCTCTCTCTCGCTCTCTTTATCTTCCCTCCGTACGGTATTATCCTTCAACTGGCAACTCGTGGCTGATTGTAGTAGGCCCTACTACAACGACGTAACCACAGGGTAAGGCCAACCCCCAAGTAGTATACTACTCCCCATAGAACGCGCGATTCATCCTGAATGGCCGCCGCCACCACCACCACCAACACCGCCGGTCGTGCGCGTTCTGCGTAGTAACCGAAGCCGTCGAGGTCACCACCATCGTCGGCACGTGTCGGCCGTTTGTGATGTTTGGAGCGCTTGTGTGTGTGTGTGTGTGTTTGTGTGTGGCTCAGGATTTTGAAGGACATTGGAACCGGTTGGCGACGTGTTGTGCGTATATAAAAAAAAAGGTTAGAATAGAACGAGAAATGGCGAGAGAGAGAGAGAGAGAGAGAGAGAGGGTTAGTGGAGGGAGAGTGAGAAGGAAGGTGTGGTGGTGGTGGTGGTGGTAGTCGGGCTCAATGAACTCAATGAGGGCTGTGACCTTGGCGTGCCGCAACCACCAACAAGCGGCACTTACAGGAGGAGCGCGGAGACGCGGCGAGAGAGAGAGAGAGAGCGAGTAGGCAACCATATTATTGTCTTGGCGCGCCCGTGTGTGTGTGCGTGTGTGTTGCGCGCGCGCGCGCGCGGGAATCCTTTTTCTCCTGGCGAGCGCGGATGTCCCTGCAATCATCTAACATCCGACAAGCGCCAAGCTTTTGCTAGTACATGATAAAGGATCCTTTTCTCACCGTTTTTTTCTTTTTCTTTCGTTTATCTCAAGGCCGGGATCCCTCGCCGGAGAGTTTTGACGATTTTTTTTTTCTCAGGCGAACAAAACTAATGCGCGCCCGTGTGTGTGTGTGTGTGTGTGTGTGTGTGTGTGTGTGTGAGAAAGAGATAGAAGCGAGCGAAGGAAAATTATGAACATCATCTGCATCTGCATCGTCACCAGCACCAAAGTTGTAGCAGCAGCAGCAGCAGCAGCAACATTACTGCTTGCCCTCTGCAGAGCAGCCCTTCCGCCCTTCCTCCAAGCGCCTCCGGTGGAGTACTATTGAAGAATGGCCCTGTCTGGCCCTGTCCACCCTCCCTCCTCCCCCCTCCTCATCCTCCCTACCGTCTACTGGCGCGCCGCAGCAGCATTGCACCAACACGTTCCCAACTGACTCTCGTGACTCTCTGCGCCATTTGGCACGGGATTTTCCACGTCAGACACACACACACAGCCGACACACCTACCCCCTTCCTCCTCGCTCCTTCTCTCGTCCTTTGGGAAGGTTGCTAGGCGAATGCAACCTTTTAACCGTCTAGCAGAGCGTAAAGCACATATGATTTGATTGGCTGTGACGTTCGTGAAGTCAATATGAAAGATGAGATGAGTACGTTATAAATGAAATCCATTTTTTTCTAATATAATTTCATTGCACTGCAATCTTCCGCTGGTTTGGCCACGTCCACGTCCACCTATTACCATCAGATGATGTGCTGAGTGTCGCATCTCACTAGCATCTCACTGATGCTGCTGTAGATCCGTTTTTTTTTCGTTCAACAACCTACGTCGCGTCAGAACGTCAAACAAAAAGACAAGGGGGCATTGTGTGTGTGTTGGTGGGTGATTGGAGAACGAAGAAACAACGCCAGCCAGCAGACAACTCCAATGACCCTGACAGATCCTTTCTTACTCTCTTATCCTTCCCCCCTCCCTCTGCACTTTCTCTCTCTCTCTTTTTCGCTCTCTTGCACTGTATATCTCTCTCTCTCGTTCGAGTGGCACGTGGCTTCCCTGACCTCTCCCCATAGGCAGCCCGCCCCTTTCTCTTCTTCCTTCCGCTCCTTTTACTCTGCTGGCATTTTCATTGCTATGCGAAACAGAGGGAATATCATTCGTACGAACCTGGGGAAGGTCCGGGAACCGGTGTTGGAACCATCAACCCAACTAGAACCACCCTCCCCCTCCTCTATCCTTCTCCTTTAGCTGGATAGCCTCCGTTTTACTATCGATTTGCGTTATCCATCCCTGTTTCCAGAGTGACACACAATACACCTTCTCTCTTTCTCTCTCTCTTTCTCCTTAGTGAAGTGTATAATATTACGCATTTTATTAATATGCGAGCACACAACACTCAACAAAACCTTCCCTTCCTTCTCCTTCAATCACCATTCGGCAAAAACGGGGAGGAAAAAAGTGTCGCAAACAACAGTGCTTTCACGGGGCGCAAAGTCATTCCACTCGACTTCCAATCGATGATGATCCTGCCCTGCCATCCGAGAGCGGGGCGCCCCTTTGCTCATCGATAAGAAGAAAGAAAAAATACATGCATGCTGGAAAACCGGGGGCTGAAGGGTTTGGATGATTGGGGGGAGGAGGATCGATGTGCTCCACACGTCCTGAGTTCCGTCTGGCACGCGAGCGCGAGTGCGCGCGCGCGCGCGCATGTGCGATGGCCGGTGCTTCCTCCCTCCCTCCCTCCCGAGCGACTTTCACTTCCTTCCAATCTTCCAGAGCCCTTACTTTCCTTCCTTCCTTCCTTCCTTCCCTCACCCAGCGCATTGTGTAAGGAGAGCGTGAGCGGAGCGGGGCTCGGGCGCGCAACGGACCACGCCTCGCCGTGACGTCAGAGGGAAAAATGAGCGAGCGAGCTGCTGCTGCCGGCTCCACACCTTACCGGGGGCCGTAACGTGCACTGTGTTGTCGCATGTACGAGACGACACACACACACACGCGCGCGCGCATCCCTGGCGCAATTACTACCAAACCATATGTGCCGCTGCCGCCGCCGCCCCCGGGTTTTGAGGAGATTGATTTTTCAAGGGAGCGAACATAGAAAACATCGTAATAGCAAGTAAAAAACAAAAAAAAAGGCATAACTAGAAGAAAAATATCGAAATCCAGCTCACCAGAATCGGAGGGCGTCTGTACGCCCAGCTCGGTCATGTTGTAGACACCCTTGGGCCGGGTGTAGCTGTGGTCACCATCGTGCGTTGCCTGGTGGCAAGTGTATGTCATCGCCGCCGATGATGATGACGACGACGACGACCCCGGCACCGACACTCCTTCACCGCAGCTTCCGGTGGTCGAAGTAGAGCTCAGCGATCCGTGGCGCTGCTGCTGTTGATTAGACATTGCTGTTGCCCTTCCTCCTCCTGCTGCCCGTAGTGCGGTGGCTCTGGCACTACTGCTACTGCTGTTGCTGCTTGACCGACCATCAGCCAACAACTTCTTTTTCTGCTGCTGGAGCTGCTGCTGCTGCTGCTGCCGCCGCCTTTGCTGCTGCTGATGACGATTCTTCTTCTTCTTCTTCTTTGCTACCGGTTGGGCTCGATGGTTGTTCGCGTTCATTCGGGTGGCATCCATACGGCCAACGGTTGTCGCTGCGCGGCGCACCATGCCACTACTGCTCGCACCGTACCGCAGCAGCTGCTGCTGTTGCTGGTGCTCCTCATCATCGGCGAACAGGGCGATCGCGCGCGGTGCTGCTGCTCCTCCTTTTCTGCTGTTCACCTCACACTCACTGCCACTGCTGGCCTCTTCGCCTGATTTCTCGTCGTCGTCATCGTCATCTTCATCCTCCTCCTCGTCTACTTCCGAATCCGCCTCTTCGTCTTCCTCCTCCTCCTCCTCTCCTTCCTCGTTGCCGTGGTCGTTGTCATCCTCGTCGTTCTCGTCGTTGTCATTGTCGTCGTAGTCGTCTCCCTCGTCGGAGGAGATGGAGACGCGGCTCCGGCTGTGACCGTAGTACATCGCATGGTTACCACCATCAGCCTCATCCTCGTCATCCTGCTCATCGTCACCGTACAGCAACCGCTGGCCACTGCTGCTGCTGCTGCTGCTGCTGCTACTACTGTGCGTTACCCAGTTGTTGTGCGTTTGCCTCGGGTACCGATAGGTGCCAGAGACAGCCTGGGCCAGCTTTTTACTCTTTTTCTGTCGCAACGCACCGGCGTGCATCGAGTGAGATGTTTGCAGATAAGTACTACTACTGCTGCTACTACTGCTGCTGCTGTGGCTATTGCTGTTACAGTTGCAGGTGGTGGCATTAGTGTTGTTATGGCTGCAGCAATTGTTGCCCTTCGTTGCCACACCGTACGAGTAGGGGTGGAAATCGAGACTGGACGAGGAGGCAAGCGAGCTGGCGTCCCGCTCCTCAATGTCGCGCAGATCGCGCAACAGCTGCGACAGATTACTGTTGCTGCTATCGCTGCACCCACTGTCGGGCGAATCGGGCCGGAGAAAGTAGAAATCGGTGTCCACATCCTGATGCTGCTGCTGTTGGTGGTGGTGCTGATAGTAGTAGTGATTGTGGTGCCGTTGGCGCTGATATCCGCCCACTGGCAGCGTGCTCTCGTCCTGCAGGTACTGGTAGTAGCACTGTGCCGTATGGCAGTGACCACTGCTTACCACCCCGCAACACGTAAACGCCGACGCGGAGGAGGAGCCTGACGCGTAACCGGAAGATAATCCTCCTCGACTACTGCTGCTGCTGTTGCTGCTGCTGCTGCTGGAGGCGCTGGAACCGTTGCCGCCGTTACTACTGCTGGTGCAACTGGTGCTGGTGGTACCACCACCAACCCCGCCGCCACCGGAGGGTAGCAGATTGAGCTGGTTCGAGCCGATCGTGCAAGTAGCGACGAGGTCCAGGTTATGCTTGAACTCCGGGGGATCATCGTCGAGACTGAGCGGTGTATCGGGGCGCGGCTGGTTGGCCGATCCACTGAGCACTTGGTACTTGCGTTCCTCCAGGAACCCACCGGTCGAGATGTACGGCAGCCGAACAGATGCTGCAGCCGTGGACGCTGGTGGTAGTGGTGGCGATGGTGAAGTTGTTGCGCTTCCACCTACTACACTGCACACTTGCGTACGACTTTGGCGCTGCATCTGCTGCTGCAACTGCTGCTGCTGCTGATGATGATGATGATGCTGTTGCCGTTTGATGAGTAGTGAGCTACCGGCCGGCAGCTGCGCTGCACTCGTCACTGCCCGGAACGGCTGCACATTGTTGGGCTTGTTGTTGTTGTTGTTGCTGCTGCTGCTGCTGCTGTTGGTACTGCCTGTAGTATTGGTGGTAGTGGTAGTGCTACTGTTGCCACCGGCCACTATAACCGCTACCTTTGGCTTACTCTGGCCAGCAGCACCGGTAGTATCACTGGTGGCGTCACCGGTCTGCTGCTGCTGCTGCTGAGCCGGATGATGATGGCCACATCCACCGCAGCAACCACCGCCCACTCCACCCATGTAGCCCGGGCCGAACTTTTCCGGATGCGACTGATCACCACAAACACCGGACCACATGCAATCGTGGCGAATCTGGGGCTTTTGATCGATCAGATGCAGCTCTAGCAGGTTGGCTCCGTAGGCGGGATCCACCACCCCGGCGGTACCGGGCTCCTCTTTCACCACCGTGTCCGTGTAATCGGCCGAGTTGAGCTGATCGAATACGCTAAAGTCCGTGTCCATGTCGGGTATTGCTCCCATCTCCTCCTCCCATGATTCCATCGTCGATTGCAGACACGCTATCGTTGAAGCCATCGCTTCCTCTGTCGCTGTCTTCCAAGTACTGTGAAGCGGGAAAAGGGAAAAAAGAAAGAGATATGGCAGATGAGAGATTTGTGCAATACCAATAGAATATAAATCCGGCCAAATGACCAATCGGTTTTAGTTTTAGGGACGGACCAACGGATTAGCCAGCCGCAATCGAATTGCGCGTCATCCTCCTATTGCGTCAATGTTGTTCTCGCGGTCACTCGTGGCGATTACGTTGCGCGCATCAGCCTGACCATTCTCTCTCTCTTGCTCTCTCTCTCTCTCTCTCTCTCTCTCTCTCTCTCTCTCTCTCTCTCTCTCTCTGCTCTCAATAACAGTGAATTGAAATGATGATAATGATGATGATGACGGGAAAGAGAGTGAGCACCACTCGATTCATCCGAGATCCGCGAGATCGATCGAGCTGCAACACATTCACACACGCACACACACACAGACACACAGCAGCAGCATGCTCCACCAATCTTCACAACTTCCGGAAAAGGGCGCGGGAATCAAGGAATTCGCATAAATATTGAATTGACGGAACTCATGGAAGGCCAGCGAGGAAGGGAGGGGGGGAGGGGGAGGTTGGAAGGGAGAGGAAGAAAACAAAAAAAGAGGGACGTACCGGCAAAACCGGTAGTATAAGTAAAGTAAACCCGGCGAGCGCGCCGTTCGTTGTGCGTGCGTGCGCGCATGTATGTGTGTGTGTGTTAAGAGCGAACGAACGAGAATGGTTCATCCGGTTTTTGAATGATTCATTCGATTACACGTCGGCCTGCCGGCCGGCCGGTCGCCTGGCCAGCTAAGCCCAGCCCTATGGGCGGAAAGGGGTGGGGGGACCATTCATCATCGCTTTTTTATGCTTCTCCCTTGTATGCGTGCGCGTGTGTGTGTGTGTGTGTGTGTGTGTGTGTGCAAGTGTTCTGAGTCTGAATCATATTCCCGGAATATGGTGGGACGCTCGCGCGCGTTACCAAACGGAAACGGTGGAGGAGACCACTACTAACCGACCGGTGGGCCACGAGGGGTCCCGCGCCCGGCCGGCGCAACTAAGAGAGCGCGGCCGGTGGCGCCGCCTCTCTCTCTCTCTCTCTCTCTCTCTCTCTCTCTCTCTCTCTCTCTCTCTCTCTCTCTCTCTCTTCCAGATGAGCCAGGATGTTAGGAGGAATGGAAGGAGGAGGGTTTTCTCTCGCGGGCACTGCACAATTGCACAATCTAATGCAACGCTAGAATGTTAGTACGAACCAATGGGGTCAGAGCGAGGTGACCGAGGCTACCTCCTCACCCCCCCCCCCCCTTCAACAAAACTGACTTATCACTTAGCTTCCTCTCTCTCTCTCACTCCTTAACTCTCTCTCTATTCTCTCCTATCTCTCTCTTCCTCTTTCTCTCTTTCTCTCTCTCTCTCTCTGTATCTTATACACACGCACACAGCACATCACACTTGGGTGCAGCCATTCAAACGATCCTTTAATAAGATTAGGCGCGATGCGTCCATAAACTTGAAGAAAGACGCGCTTACCTGGATGACCGGTGACGGGACCGCTCCTCTTCTCGCGTTCGTCTTGCTAACCGTCTGACTGTCCTCTACTGAATACTCGCTGGACACAGTAACACACACACAAACACACACACTACACACGGATTCTCACGAATTCGCACGCTGGTTTGCTCGCTTTGCTTCTTTTTTCTCTCGTTTTTCCGTTTCCAGGTTCAGGGTTTATTTTTTCTTTCCGGCACAAAAGTTGATTGATGCGGGGGGTTGTGTATCGTCGTCTCCTCCGGGCGGCGCGCGGTATTACCTGGGCGATCACCGCTCGTGTTTGCGTGTGAGAGTGTGAGTGTGTATACCTGGCGCCGTTACGACAGCAGCCCGGCTACCTTTCGCTCACACTCAGGGAGGATTTGGATTTTGGGGTTTTTCGGTTGGTTGGTTGGTTGGTGGTGGTTTGGTGGAGAACGCAGGATGGGCGCGCGGCTTCTTCCTGCGTCAACTACTACTGGACACACACACACAACACGCAATGCGAACACACACACACACACACACCGATACGCTGGTCAGTGTGCACTAAAAAGATGCGAGGAGGATCCACACCAGCTGAGCATTTGATTGTAGAGAGAAAAGTGAGTTTCGTTGAGTCGCCAGCACACACACACACTCGCTTCGTAGTACTAAATAGTAGCAGGTAGGTAGGTAGGTAGGTAGTAGTACCAGGCACTTTGGCGCGCCGATCGGGCAGATGTTGCCCCGGGTATCCTCCCACCCGTTCTCTCTTTCTCTCTCTCTCTCTCTCTCTCTGGAGGGCAGCGCACCGGGCGCCCGCCTCTCAAATCGAGATAATAGTTTGATAGTAGACTACACGACACCTTCTTCTCCTATACGCGCACACACACACAAACACACGTACACATGCACACTCCCGAAAGGAGACTGCTCGGATTTCGAGTTTATTTCCGGGGGCACGACACCGGGTGGGGTCGCGAGGATGGCCCAACCCTTAACCCCTCACTGGAGCACACACACACACACTGCTTCGAAAACGCGCGCGCACACACTTTGCATCAGACGTCAGATCAATCTGCGATCTGCCGGTGCGGCACCACTTCACTGGACTGGACAAGAGTTACTCTCTCTCTCTCTCTCTCTCTACTCTGGATGCTGAAGAAGCAACTGCTGGCGACTGCTCCTCCAGCAAAATCGGTAAAAGCGGTAGTCCAGTGTAGACACACCAGACACACAGACACACGCACGCACATACACACAAACGCACGCCGGGTTGAGGTGCTGCTTGTGGCCCCCAGATACGGAAAAGCGAGCCACAAGAGATACCAGCTTTTCTCTTCTAATAGTGTATAGATCCTGCTGCTGTTGTCCGCAGTTTACTGTACTGCATTACCGCCGTATCGCGGAACACGACCACTATTACGACCCTGCTGCTGCTGCTGCTAGTGGTCTTCCGCTGTGGTAACATTTACGCGGGGCGCCTAGCACTGCCGGTAACGAGACACTATCATCACCACACTCTTGCTCGCTTCCTTTAACTTCTCTCTCTCTCCCACAGATACACACACAAACACTAGTCACTCTAATCGGCCCCCCAAAAACAACTTCCAGAGGGCGGAAGAGCTCGAAGTTTGCACAATGGGATGCGCTTCTGCTTCTACTGCTGCTGCTTCTGCTGCTGCTGCGGCTGACGATTTCGACTCTGCAGAGTGTCGCGGTTCACCAGACCCGGCGACGGCTCGTCCGGATGTTCGTTCGTCGGTTTCGTCTACTAGCGGCAATAGTATGGGTCGCCCGCTACACTCGGAACACGGGAACAAAGATGAGATAATGATGATGACGATGATCGTCGGTTGTAGCTGCTGGAGCAGAGGGAGCAGAGCAGGGAGTAGTAAGAGCGCGACTTTAGCCTCTAGGGGCAAAATAGGCGGAGAGGGAGTTGCTCGAACACGTCCGACTTCGGTACCGGCCCAGCGCTAATTGATCTTCCAACCAACCAACCCGGCCCAGCCAACCCGATACTGGTGCGATCCGCCAGTGAGTAACCACTATCTGAGATCTGAGTGGCCTGATAGACCACTCTCTCTCGCTCTCTCTCTCTCTGTCTCTTTCAGTTTCATTCTCTCACACACGCTATCTCTCTCTCACGCTCTGTTCTCTCTCTTTTTCGCTTGACGATGAGTTCCCTCTTTTTCGGTCGATTTTAGGGTTTGAAGTAGGACCCCCCTCCTCACTCCCCACACCAAACAGTGTGAAGCCTCGACCAAGGGCGGTCTGAAGGGGGGAGGAGTGCATAATTTTTGGCGTGTTCGCAGCGCTGCTGCGGTCGTCGAGAAGAGGAGCTTGCTCTTCCCATGGGGGGGGGGGGGTGGGAAATAAGCACTTGGGGAGCAGAACGCCCCACACTCCCTTTCATACTACTCGGTTTATTGCGACCGGCACTCAACTCAACCGGCCGGTCACCAACACTAGTATACACCTCCTTCTATCTCCCTACCGCGTCCTTCCTACCCATTCTCACCCATTCTCGCAAGATCTCTTTTGCTTCTTTCGCAGTCACTCATCGCCTACCGGCTAGCCAGCCAGCCAGCAACCAACCAACCGGCTCTCTCAGTTGGCACAACTGGCGGCGCGGCTGGCTCCCGGTGTGAGAAACTATATAGCCGCATCATCGAGCCGGGAACCTCGAAGAGGGAAAATCCTACCGGAAAAAAACAAGACACGGGGAAAAAAAACACTCTAGGCTTTATTTTCTATTCTTCTAACCGAGGAAACTATTTTTAGGCGGCATCGTGGTGGGCTTTTCCTTGACTGGTGAGGCATGCTAGAGCGCGTCTAGACCCTCGGGCGGGTGGGCTTATGTAATTTGGATCCAAACCTGCCACAGCCTGCCACAGTCGCAGCAGCCGGTTCATTTCGAAACACAATGTAAGGGGCGCGATGCTTGCGGTGTGCTGTGCAGAACTCACCGAAAAGAGCGCACTGGAAAGCAGCAGCAAGGTAGGCCGTAAGATGAAGGATGGTGGGGAGGGGGGGGGGGGGGAAGGGGGGAAAGGCCTTGAGAAGCATCAACGGGGGCTGCCGTGTACAAGCAGGTCGGTTACGGCTGCCACAGCAGCAGGCCCTCGTCTCTTCAGTGCCCGCGCGATGACCACCACCAGACCACATGCGTCCTCTCGTGTTTGTCAGGGCCACGCACGCACTCACACACACACGCACGCGGACATCCTCACCTGCCTTGCGCCATCAAGTAAACGATGAAGAACTGGTTGTAGGAGAGAGAGAGGGAAGGGACGAGGTGCGGATGATCTCCAAATGAAAAGATTCGGATTAGACCGGCATCTTCCTGTAGTGGTGTGTGTCGGTGAATTTAACGCTCAATCACGCGTCTCCCTCCACGCGTCGGCTCACGCAAGATGTGTGTGTATGCGTGTGCGTGTGTATTGTATAGTAAAGGTGGGGGGGCCCAGTACAGCAACACACGAAAGTAAGCCGGCCGGCCGGTCGACCGGCTGCCCCGTGCTGGCTACGGCATCAGGTCTCCGCACAAGAGCCGGCCGGCATTCGCTTGTGTGCCCGATGAGATCTCTTGCCCATTAAACGCACGCACACATGCAAGCAAGCAAGCGAGCGAGCGAGCGAGCGCGTGCGAGTAGTTAGTGCTCGTTGAATTGTGCCTGCAGGTTCCGTACTAGAAAAAACGCGCAAATCGCCCACCGCGGTATTGTGTAAGATAACGGAGTTCCTGGGAGACAACATCCCGCCGCGTGTGCGCGCGGCCCTTAGCCGGCCCACACACGCTCAATATTTTCCATCAATATTTGTATGCAAGTTTAACGGCTACATTGAAGTACCGGCACCTGTCGATAAAGGATTTAGGATTTACAGAGCGCTGAAAATGTGCATGTATTGATGAGGCGGAATATTGACTGTCATCTGTGGATCATATTGGCGCAGTCTTAGTCAGTTTCCCCTTTTCATATGATTTTCATAGGGTGCTGGGAATTTTCACAACGATTGATGCCTAATATTGTTGCACCTGTAGCCGTGGTTGATGGAATATTGATGATGATACCAATACCTAACACCTATACCTAACAATCAATAAAAAAAAAGATGTCCATTAAATTTCGCCAATTCTGTATCATTCTGTGTGTGTGTGTGTGGGTCGCGCGAATTCTCCCGGCACTCTGTGCGTAATGTGGCTAATCGAATCAGCGCTAATCCAAAAATACAAGTGACCAAAACCAAGACACAGAAGTGTGCCATAGAAATACTCAACAATGCACATCCCCGGTTGTTAGAACAACCGCGTGTGTGTGTGTGTGTGTGTGAACAACGCGCGTCGCAGTCAATCATTCAAGGTTTTCCGGCCAAAACTCCGCCGGTCTTCGCCGGTCCGGCCAAGTGACAGCACAGCTTATCACGGGGGCACGCAGCTCGATTCGAACGCAAAACATTTGGTAGCACACGAAGGAGGAGGAACACAGGAAACACACACACACACACACACAACGCTCAATCAAACAAGCAGCCAGCCAGCGTTGGGGATTTAGCTGACCAGGCAGTGGAGGTCCACTATGTGCGATGTGATGATTCGACAATATATTCTCTGCCTTAACAGCAACAGCAACAACAACAACAACAAAAAGCACCACAACTTAGTAAAACAGCCAGCCTTGTGGGTTGAACTTGATCCCGGAGCCCTACGGCGTCGTCGTCGTCGTGGACGCCCCCTCTCCTCATATAGGGCGCCTCTAGCAGTGCTTGGCAACCGGCACGCAACAATCCGAATGCATTGGTGGCCGTTTTTTGCACTTGTGGCATATGCAATTGCGTGCTCTTTCTTGCTCTCTATCTGACTCTCTGACTCTCTCTTTCTGATAGTTGCATAGTTGCAAGAATCGTGCTATTAGTCACCTTAGCGTCAGCAGCTGCAGCAGCATCCATTGCACAACAAATGTGATGACCCTTCATCTCGCGGCACGTCGCCCCTCAACAGATTTCTCTTTTCTCTCTCTCTATCTCTCTCTTTCTTTCCGCAGCATCTGTTGATCGATCACGATCAATCTCTTCTCTGGTGCAGCGCGCCATTTGTCAAAAAGCCCTAGTGCGTAGACTCCCCTTTCCTTACGCACATATCCCATCGAAAGTGGAGCACATCAGAGAGAGAGCAAGAGAGAGAGAGTGAGCGAGAGAGGAGGAAGGAATCTCTTGCAGCAACAGCAACGAGGAAAAGGCTGCGGAATATTGTAGCGGCTTATCAGCAGCCGCAGCAGCTGCAGCAAGAGCCGCTCACGCGCTGGCCACTACAAACAAGCGCCCCAAGCGGTACAGAAGGGTGCGAAACGAGGGAAGGAGGTGGGGGGGGGGGTTGGGGAACGGAGAAGAGGGAGGGGGGATTTTAAAGTCCGTGTGCCGGTTTTCTCTCTCTCTCTCTCTCTCGTATTCGACATTCTCTCGCGCAGCCGGTGGTGTAACTCACTCTCTCGCTACGAATCTCTCTCTCTCTGCTCTCCACCCTTCCTCCCTTACCTTCCCTTCCTTCTCTTCCATCGGACGGCACTCATATCGGTAATTTTGCCGATGTGGCGCGTCGCGAGTGCCGTTGAATTATGAGTTTGCTTGCTTGTGTTTGTGGAGAGTGGCGGAATGAGGGTGGTTGGAAAGGGGGGGGCAACGTTTTGATGGCCCGGTGCAACCGGCGCGAATCCCCCCCCTGGGGTCGGTCCTGGGTGTAATTAACTCAGCTGCGAGGGCGTACTATAAGGCAAAAGGCGCGCACCGCGAATGACGAATCACTTGGAGCAGTAACAGCACACCACCACCACTACCACCATTCTACTCCATCTCAAGCTCTTCGTGATCTTCAACATCATCATCATCATCATCATCATGACGATCGGTAGCAACAACAAGCAGCTGCCGGTTTGCCGGTTGCGAAATTCCAAAACCATTACCTGGCGCGTGAAGCGAGAGCGTGTGTTTTGTGTGTGTGTGTAGGTATGTGTGAGAGAGAAAAAAGAGAGAGAGAGAGAGGGAGAGCAATAACGAGAGAATGAGAGCTGAGAGGAATGCCACGATATCGCTTTCGCTTAGGGCACAACCTGCCGCTCGTGCTGCTGCTGCTGTTGCTGCGTTGCTCTACCTGCAGTGCAACTGCACCGGATGTTTTGCGTGCGATAGCAGAATTCGGCAGCCGACCGGCGTATTGGTAAGCTAACTACCAATATAGGTGACGCGATTCCACGCCAAATTACGGCGAAAAACACAACAATAACTACCAGATGCAAGTTTTCTGCGGAAAAACTAATTCGCGGCGCGCCATCGGGCAAGTGACTAATCGGTAATAATCGGGGGCCCCTTTTCCCCCGAAATTCGCTACCGATGAGTCAACACACACACACACACACACACACACACACACACACGCACAGAGCCATTAAAGGGCGGGCATTTCCGGGGCCGCTGCAGGAATCATTTCTGTAGAATCTAAGTTGTTGTCGTTGTTGCATTTTTATTTTATTATTATACTATCGCTCAGATGAGATTCAAGGGGGAGGGGCGGAAACAATGGCTGGTGGGTGGCCCATTTTTTTTAATGAAGTTGTTATGAAAACCAGAGCACCTCGGGATCGGGATCGGGATCGGGATCGGGATTGGAGTGTTGTTGCCACATGCTGTTGCTGTTGGTGTGTTCACGCGCGCAAACCAGGATCACAATCTTCAGCCGGTCGGTCAGTCACCTGTAGGGGGTGGGGGTGGGGGTGCTGGGGGATCACAGCGCGCACAAATGGCACCTGATGGAGTGGCGTGGCCCGTCCATCGATGGCAAACCGTACATCAACCCCCTTCGAAACCCGGGGGGGGGGGGGGTACACCCCCTCCCCCGGGGGGGTCACGATCGAATGCAAGTGACAGAGAGAGAGAAAGAGAGAGAGAAAGAGAGAGGAAAGGCACGCAGAGAAGGAGAGAAAGATTGGCCAGGAAGATTGCGAAGTGAAAGGTGTGTGCAGATCCACCCCTTTCCGCCCTTCATCCCCTTCACAACAACGGAACTGCCAGAGGGAGGGGAGCACACACACAGAGCGCGGAATGCAACGTCGACGACGACGCCGACGACGCCGGCGACGCCCTTTCCGGCCACAATACGGCCCGAGTACGTGGCCCGGTTAGAATCGTTCCATCGCTCTAAATTCGAACGCACACGCGCACGCACTCACACACACACACACACACACACACACACACACACACACACACACACACACACACACACACAGCGTGCGGCTGCGGAATGCTGGATTCCGATACTCGCGGACCGTGTGTGTGTGACCGGGGCGGGCGGGCTGGGGCCAACGCGACGCACTGCGGTGGTCCTGCGGTCCTCCCAAAGTGAATGTAGTTTGTCCAGTTTCTCCTGACCATCTCCCCGGCCGGCCAGCCAGCCAGCCAGCCAGCCAGCCACTCGATAGCCCCTGATACGAGGGCGACGATACCAATTGGGGGTTTGGAGGGCGATGTCCTGAACGAGAAAAGATGGCGGTTGCGTGGAGCAGATATGGAGCGCGCCAAAAGGAGAGCGGGGAGGGGGAGGCTGGTGAGATTTTGTTTTAGATTTTTGTAACTCTTGCGCTCTCTGCTTCCCCCTTGTGCTTTCGCAGAAGGGAGCGGCGCGCGCGCTCTCTTTATGCACACACTCACACACACACACATACACACACACGAGAGGCGTGCTTACTCCAATTCTTATTCTCGGTCTTGTCGGGCTGCGTCCGTATAAATCGCATCCCGAGAAGGCATTCCGTGAGGAGCGTCACCCGCCCTCGTGTATGGAACAGTAACAACAGCAACAACAACAGCAACAGCAACAGAACCAACAGTGAAAGGCCGAGGCCGAGGCCACCAAATCCTCGTTGGAGCGTCGGGAGATCAAAAAACCCAAAAAAAAAATTGTCGATCAGATACCCGCCGCAGTGTCAGCGGTGGACGCACCTCCCAACCACCCCTACCCCCACCCCTCAACAAAACCACACCTTGCCAGGGGAATGGGAATTCCGCCCCGGTGGAGCTCCAACCCCCCGGGTAGCAAGTGGAGCAGTTCAGGTTGATTGACCGTTTATTGGCAGCAACCGCCGAATCGCTCTCTCTCTCTCTCTCTCTCTCTCTCTCTCTCTCTCTCTCTCTCTCTCTCTCTCTCTCTCTCTCTCTCTCTTTCTGCAGCATCAACGCTCGAGGGGCGGCGGTCGATCGCGGCAGTCGCGGGATAATAGGCATGCACCGTGGCGCTGGTCCAGAGCATCGCGTGACCGTTACCTGTTCCTGTTCGATCGTGCCGATAGGGGTGCCCATGCCCTGCATTGCTTTCTACCTTCACCGCGTACACGGCGACGACGGCGGCGACGACGGCGACGACGATGCGACAATCGAGGCGGATGGACGTAGCTAACAAAAAAAAAACACACACACACAGCGTACCAGATCGCAGCCTCTCGTCGAGGCTGACGCAAGCAACCTGACCTGACCCCGGTCGCCACTGGCCACGCCAATATCGCCACTGGACGGCCACGATGGCGGTTTCCGTGGGGCGGTTTCAGCACCTACATATACCTTCGGCGGTGATAAGTCAGTGCGCGATGGCCGCGTCCTTGAACCGACGGCCTGCAGCCCCGGCCCCCGTGGCTGTACCGTGACCATACCGTGACCGTTACTCCCGTGTGTTGTGTTGCCATTGACAGCCTCTCGCCCAGCGCCGGATGCGCCCAAATGCATTTGATAAGCTGGCCAACGATGACGACGACGAATCGTGTGTGTTTTTCTTATCGGCACCGGGTTCGGAGTGCAATGGCGGGTCGCAGGCGCTGACGCTGGATTCAAAATCGCATCGCGCCTCAGCCTTCAACTGTGGGCCACCGAATCGTTCCTACCTTACCTTCTTGACAGCTTCTTTCTTACCTTCGTCCTCTTTTATTATTATATTGAAACTTTATTCACAAATGTTGGTAGATGATATTGTAGATGTTACGGTGTTACAATAGTTAATGTAGCTTAACTTAACTTAAAATTAAGGGTTCAGGACAGTCCTTTTCCACTTTGTGTTTGCTCTTTTTAGTGCCATAGGCGACTGATGTTTCAGATTTTTACTGATTTTTTTACTTTAATACAGGAAATATTCCAAAACCTGTAGGCTTCATTTTTTGTTAAACTTATCCTAAACTTATATGATTTTTAGAAATTTGTTTTGGACTATTTGCAGTTTGTTTTTGTGTGTTTTTGCGCAAGTACACCATATGGGTTTACCTTCGTCATCTGCTTGTTGTGATTTGTTTCTTTCCTTTTTCAGCTCGTGATCGACTCCGATCCGATTTTGCTTGTGGACCGACGACAAAATGAACGTTAGTGGGGCTCGAGTAGAAACCGAAAACCACAAGTGGCCACCAGGGGAGGCCATTTCCCATACACACACACGTCCATCGATATGGCTTCTGTTCCATTAGTAGATGAAACGAACGTCTATGGGCTTCCAAAGTTGAAAATTATAGCAATGTGTTTAATTTGTATCACATCAAATCTGTTGCCTTTTTTAACATACGAGGGCGAATCAAATATAAACGAGACTTTATTTTTAGTTTAAACGCACGAAAGGTATTTTTTTATTTTTCTACATAATCTCCTGATTCCGAAACACATTTTTTTCCAGCGGATAGGCAGCATTTTAATATATTTCTCATAGAAAGATGTTGGTCGTCTTTGCAGCCAAATAGGCAAATAAGGTTTCATCCATCCAGGTTTGTTGAATCTTTTATATCCCAAAAAATTCTTGAGAGAGTTAAACACATGAAAGTCACAGGGTGACATGTCAGGACTGTAAGGAGAGTCTTCCAATGTTTCCCACCTCAGTTGCTCCTCTTTATCCCTAGTAATGGCTGCAACTGTGTGTGGGCGAGCATTGTCATGAAGAAGAACCATTTCTCTTATCAATAGGCCCATATTTAGAGGCGATATGCAAGTCGGGCATCACTTAAAACATTACAAGAATCACTTGTCCTGAAGTTTTATGACGTCAGTCATTTTCAACAAGCAGTCTAAAGGATTTAATGCTATGCGCTCTTAGGCTGGTGCGAGCTCTGCGGTTATGCCTCTCATTTTCAACACAATTACGATCCAAAAAGATTTTTTTAAGCTATGCAAACACTCTGGCTCGCAACAGTGTCTCTTCGCGGAAGTATGCTGTCGATCTCCTCAAGATTTCGATCAGTTTTACGCCTTCTACGGCGAGAAACTTGATTACAATATGTTGCGCAAATGACGAAGGTACCTCATGCTCCGAAATTATTACTGTGGACACTGAGACAGTGTCAATGAGGCGATCCAGGGCGCTTTTCATATTCCTGACAAACCAACCCAACAACTAAAAAAGCGAGAACGTTCTATACTCATTTTTGTGACCGTATGACAAAAAGTCTCGTTTATATTTCATTCACCCTCGTAAGAAGACAAAACAGATCATGTTGGACATGGCACATTTGTGTGTGTGTGTACAGGTGTTTAGGTAGGTAGGCGTCCTGCGTCTGCGTGCCCTACCGCCGAATGTTTGTCAATGTATCTCGCGATCTCACTCAATTCGCTCGAAATCGATTGTTTTGAAATTCGATGGCAAGTTCCCCATCAGCGCGCGGGTTCCGCGATGGTACGCGATGTCCGCGGCGTGTTTCTGGTGTGGTTGACAATCACGAGAATTGCCTACGAATCGCGTACGCTTCGCTTCCCGGAAATCACAACCGTGTTTTTTTCTCCGGTCTCCGACCCGTATCCGATTGACCGGCGTGGCGCGCTGTTTCCGCGTTGTTCGGTTGCCCCTTTCGCCCGACTCTTATCTGATCCGCCCCTGTTGTCGGGAACATAAAATGATAAACTGCGCGGCCGATCGCCATCTCCATCTCCAGTCTGGTAGGAGCGTCCTGGTTCTAGGATTTCCGCTGCCGCCGCCGGTGCTTGATCAGGAAGGTCAAGTCAACGTAGAGTCCCCGATCTTAGAGACTAACACTAACATTCTGACCTTACGGTTTTGTATTTGTATTTGTATCAAACTCATCGGCCACATTGGTTAGCCACCAAAAGTCAAATGTTTAAACTGCTACGAAAAAAAGTTCACAGATATAACGCCTTACATGGCTTGGGGCGTAGTGTTACACTTTTCATCTTCAAGACGGGCGCAAGGTTTTAATAAGCGTAAAGGAGAGCAGATTTAACGCGTGTATTAAAAATAAATGGGGGGCTTCGGTATTTTATATAATAATTCTTCGCATTTACTTTTAATAATTGTTTATGAGTGTTTATCCGTACAAGAGTATTGTGTGAAATTTTGGGATCAATCGAAGCAAAACTGACAAAGATATGGATTTTTGAAAATCCGCCTTTCATACAAGGCTTGAATCGCGTTTCCCAAAACCGACGTTTGCAAAGTCGGTGCCCACCCCAAAAACTACTGGACCGATCGATTTGAAATTTTGAACACACATTCTATGCACTATTTGCAAACTAGCCCCTTCGAGTTTTTATAAAAAATGTTGATACTTTTTTTTTCATAATTCTTTTAAATTATGTAAAGCTCGTTGTTTGAGGCAACATCGAAAAAAGCATCACTTTTTCAACTTCAAAAATCTGCCAAAAATCGAAAAATGGGAAATTTTACAAAAACTCGACGGGACTACCTGGATAAACTTATAATCTATCATAAGAATATTTATTTGTACATTTCTGATAACCCAGTACGTGGCTATGATAGGCACCGCAAAAAGTACATTTTTGCAAACTTGCCTTTCTAGATTGGATGCCATGAACGTAGTTTTGAACAAATCTTCCTCAAAATAGAACCAAATATTCTTGAAAAGTTGTAGTTTAACATGAGATTATATTGAAAAATTAAAGTCGAATGGTTTTTTTCACTAAAAGTCGTCAAAAAGAAACCCTTTTTGTCCCGAAATAACCAAAGCCTCCCCCCTTAAGAAAGACAAAACGGCTAGATACTGTAACTAAAGAAAAATAAACGACAGAGCAAAATTTGTGTCACTACATGCACAAATGAATTAGTAAATAAGTAAATAATTGAAAAACTTGAAGAAATTACAAAAAACAGAATAGAAAAAAATGAATAAATCAAGAAGTAAATAAAAAAAAACCATTAAATAAAAACAGAGTAAATAAGTTAAGTAAACAATTGAACTCGCTAATGCTCGAAATATCGCTAGTAACGCACGGAATCGCGGATTCGCGTAATTCAGGGACGCGAGTTGTATCAACTGCACTCCACGCCTCCCTCTCACCTCGCCTTTTCCATTCCAAGAAGAAGAAAATACTCGCACTTTCCGGTGTACTATGAATGGTAGTTTTGAGCGTTGAGCGAGCTTAGCTCAACGAGTGCTTACCGACACCGGTGGCACCTGTGTGTGCCTCGTGTCCAGTCCATCACCCCGCTACCTCCCACCCCATGGCCCCCGGCCCCATCCACTCACATCTTCCCTCGTCTGGGACGGGCTGATCGTAATCAAATAGGTAACTAGAGCGCGGCAACGGCCGTTGACGATCGATTACGGTGGAAACCCCGTGGACCTCACCGCACGCCGCTCCACACGAGCTGGGCGCTGGGCGCGCATGTGGCATAAACAATAAACACAGACCGCGCAGCAGCAGTAGTAGCAGCAGCAACAAGTGAAAGCAAAACAAACGAAAGTGTGCGCGCAACACAACAATGTGACAATCCCGCAAGGTACCAGAGAGAGAGAGAGAGAGAGAGAGAGAGAGAGAGAGAGAGAGAGAGAGAGAGAGAGAGAGAGAGAGAGAGAGAGAGAGAGAGGAGAGAGAGAGAGAGAGATGCGCAGGGGTGCGTTTAGCCGCGAGGTTTGCCCTTTTGGCGCGTCGTCGTCGTCGCTCAGCTCAGCTCAGCACGTGGCCGATCACCACCACCATCAGGCACCTTGCAATTGCGTCGTCGTCGTCGCCGTCGGTGCGCCAGGGTTCTACTCGCTATCACTCTCTCTCTCTTTCTCTCTCACACTCTTGTGCGACTGTCAACAATGTGTCAATTGTGTAGATTAGCAGCCCGCTCGGGAGGAGCGCATCCGATTCCGCGATGCGCGGTAACATTGTAGCGATAATCCGATGCGGCTTGTCCGCGGGACCCGGTGGGCGGGTGCAAGTGAACCGTGGGAAGGACCCCGGAGCGGGTGCGCGCGCGCAACCCTCGTCCGCAACCGGCCGTAACCGGTTTTGCGCGGAGCGGCCAATGTAGATGTGCTCTATTACTATTACTGCTGCTGATGGGTAGCTGTGCGGTTTGCGGTTGGCCAAGAGAGAGAGAGAGTGATGAGAGAAGAGTGAGAGAGAGAGAGAGAGAGAGAGAGAGAGAGAAAGAGAGAGTGGAAGGGGTAGGGATGGCGGGGTTTATTGTGGCCACGAGCCCGGCAATCGTTTACTAATTATCGTTATCACGCCATCACCACCATCCTTGCCTTGCTACCAGCGCTCGTACCAAGGGAATGTAGAATTCCCTCTTCCCTCTCCTCCTCCTCCTCCGTTGGTCCTCTTTTCCTCACCGAGTGGCCGGGTTCGGGGTACGGAGGGATGCAAATGAACCGGATCACGCCACCGTGTTGCCGTCTATTGCGTCTTGCGTCTTCGAGTTTTTGACAGCCATGACCACCATTTTGCCACTGCCCACTGGTTTTTAGGACAGGACAGGACTCCGTCACAGAGCGTTGACATCACACACACACACACACCACACACACACACACACACACCAGACGAGCGCGCGGCTGCCGTTGCGGTGTTTCTGCGTCGCACTGCCGGGTGGACGTGACCACTAGGGTAAAAAACAGAAGAGAAAGAAGATCACTTCCGGGGCCGGGCCCGGAACACGGATTGACCGTAAAGCAGCCCCTTCCCCCTCCCCCCTGGAGGGTGTGCCGCCACGTCACGCGCAGTGACGCAATATTGTGGCAATTGCGATCTGCAATCTGGGGGAGCGAGCGGGGCGAGGGGGGTGGGGGCTCCGGGTTTTCACCCCAAATTTTCACCCCTCCACCACCTCCCCCACCCTTCGCTTTACCTCAAAAATCCGTCGACGGCAGCAACTGCTGTGCGCTGTTGTTGCTGTTGCTGTCCATCGAGTCATGATGATGGCGCCTTGGGACCGCAATCCCCGCCACCCAAACTCTCTCTCTCTGTTTCTCTCTCTCTCTAATCGAAAATCGGGAACGAACAAGCGCGCAATACAACCTTCTCTACCTCCCGCCATCCCCCCACCCCCGCCACCTCTTCTTGAAGCGATGTTTTGATACGGCCATGAAGACCTTGAAGCGGCGCCTCTCGTCGACGTCGACGCGCGTGCTACACACATTGTAACGCAATAGATGGGGGGGGGATTTAGAATCACACGCTGCCACACATACACGGCACCGCACACAGGGGGGTGGGGCGCGCACTGATACGGTCCTTCCTTCCTTCCGTCCTTCCTTCCACTACTACTGCTCGGTGCCCCCACCCCCAACCCTGCCGCCCACCCTCTCCTTCTACCCATACCAGTGCACAACGACGACGACGACGGCGACGACGACCAATTTTACGGTGTAACAGAAATAGATTTATTAGCACATATTTGTTGACGTTAGTCACCACCACGCAGGCACGCAGGGACCACGGGGTTCACAGCCTCCCCTTCCTCCCTCCCCTTCCGGGGGAGCGGAAGGTGGGGTGATGCCGACCCCCGGGGGGAGGCAGGCAGGTCAGCCAGCTAGCCAAGTAGTAGTTTGGCGGTAGTGGCGCTACCGGCCACGTCCACTGCAACAGAAGGGGGAAGGGTGGGGGGTTGTTTCATCCCTCTAAACAATCAGACCTCTCATCGGGTCACCGACAACGCACCCGATTCGTCGATTTAACCGCCGATTGTTGCGCAGTGTGTGTGTGTGTATAGGTATCTCTTCCGCACTTGTGGAAGAGGGGGTGTGGTAGAGTGTGGGATGGGGGGTGGGGGGTGTTTATTGCCGATAGTGATTGGGTTTTTATCTTATCGGGTATCGATACCAGCGCGGGGAGGCGCATTTTTCCGCAAATACTACCCCCACCCGGCACCCCCTCTCCACTCTCTGCCCTGCACTTCATGAGAAAAAAATAAGGGATGGGGTGAGACATATTGCCATATTGCCGGTGTGCCAGCATCACATCAGCATCCAGTAGTCGCCAACATTCCCGTGCTGGTCGCAGACATCATCAGCAGGGAGAAGTGGGGGAGGAGTGGGAGGAGGGGGCGATGGCGGGAGACCAGACATAAAGTCACTCACCTCCTTTGATCCACCCTAACCGGTCACCCAACCCTCAACCACCCGCGGGCCCGGCGGCAACGACGATGACGACGACGACGACGACGGAGTGGCCTTTGGAGTTTGCGTAGAACTGTCCTCCCTCCCGCCCCCTCCCCTCCCTCTCTCATCCCCGCCGGCAGCGCTGATTGCGCCCGACCGTGCCGTGGAGTGAAAGTTCATCCGCCAAGTTCAAGGACATCGGTACCGGCGACTGGTGGCAGTCCCGGGAAGGGAAGCGAACAGGAGTCGCCGGCACCCCAGCTCCAGCTCCAGCTCGCCGGTAGCCTGAGGGGTCCCCGGAATCCTTTGTTATCAGTTGTAGAGTGCGAGGAACCATACTACACTCTTATTTGTGTGTGTGCGTGTGTGTGTGTGTATGTGTGTGTACCACTACCAGTAGTCTGGTGCCTTGAGCCTTGCTTGGAACAAGGGAGAGAGAGAGAGAGAGAGAGAAAGAGAGAGAAAGAGAGAGAGAGAGAGAGAGAGAGAAGAGAGAGAGAGAGAGAAGACCGTTGCTAAACAGTCTTGTAGGAGCAGCTCTCTCTCTCTCTCTCTCTCTCTCTCTCTCTCTCTCTCTCTCTCTCTCTCTCTTTCTGTATCTCTCTTTCTCTCTAATACACACACACACACACACACACACACATCCAACTTACCATTCGGTATCAGTCCTGGCAGACGGGGGAAGGGGCGATATGCTACTGCTGCTGCTGCTACTGCCTTATCCGATCTTCGAACTTTCACCTCTTTCACAGTGGGAATGGGGGAGGGACGAAAGTAGGAGAATGCTGGCTGTGACCGGAACTCTGCACCTGCAGCAAAACCGTTCGCTTCGCACCAATTCGCAGCCGAAAGCCGCATTGCGCGTCCGTCAGGACCCTCCCGTCAGACAACAAAACAATCCAATCGAAGAACTCGAAGAGGCAAGGAATCGAATGCAGACACTCGCGTAGCAGCCGCATCTCGCCGGACGCGCTCCTCTCAGCCTCTTCATTCAGATTGTTCCCTTTCCCTTTGTTCTACCTGTTTGCTGCCTCTGCGCACTGACAGGCTGCTGCTACTGCTGCTGTTCGCTGCGTCGCTGAACCTGACTGACGCCTGATGGCGAACCGAAACTTGTATCTCACGCTCTAACCGCTCTTTATCTCTTTATCATTCTTTATCGGTTGCCTATCTTCGGTCGGTCGTCGTTTTTTTTTACCTACCCTTGTCTTGTAGAGGAAATTGGCTACTACTACTGCTGGATTACTAGCTTAGACTACTACTGCTGGTCGACTATCGTCCTGAATGAATGTGCGTTTTGAACAGCTCGCTAATTCTCGCTACGCGTTTACCAATACAGTAAGAAAAAAAAAGTTTATCCACCCCTGCATGAATTTAACGTTTTTGGCTATTTTCTCCGAACATCTTTGTCAAAAAATTAAAAATTGCATATCAATAGATTCGATTTTTATTCTTCTTCTTTTTACTTAATACTTTATACTTTTTGAAAAATAACCCATTATAAAAACAGATATTACAATAATAGTCGAGTAACGTACGAAAAACACGCAAAAAAATGTTATCCTCTCCATACAAAAAAATTTATTGAATTGTATAGTATCGTATGGTTTTCTCTTCAAAATAATCAAATAAGAGCTCTTTCTCCATTATTGTAGGCGATAGAACCATCGATAGGGCCTTAAAAGAAGCGCATGCGATTAAAGAGCTAAACTGCATCATTGGAACGGAGAGAAAAAAATATTATTTAACTATTTTTGTGATATCTTTTTTTCTAGTGGGCCTGTTGGAAAAAGGTGAAAAGCAAAATAATGAAGAATGAAAACCGAAACTATTGATATACGAGTTTTGATTTTCGGACTTAGTTGTTTGGAGCGTAACAGCCAAAACGTTAAATTCATGCAGGGGTTCTCCATAGTTGACTTAAAGGATCATCATCATAGCAGTGGCAGAAGCTGGAGCAGATAGATAAATACAAGGGGATGGTGTGGGGTCCGATAATCTCATCTGGTCTAGTCGATACAGGACCTCTAACCCTCGATGATTTGCTATAGGTACTGGTACCCGTTGGTTGTTGTTGGTTTGGTTGTTGCTCCGTTGCAGCTGTGCCCATCTTTCGCTGCGCTTCTGCTTGGGTTCTGGGTCCCGGAATTGGGATCAATCGTTGCTTGCAGTTTATGAGACCCCGAGCCCGAGCCCTAGGGTTTGTTACCGAAAAGGCCTACTTTACCCCCCGGGAGGACGCCAATAACGCCGAATAACGCCATTTCTGCACCCGATTGCTCTCTTTTTCTCCTTCTCTGTGCCCGTTATGTAAAGTTATGTAAGGGTCTGGGCTGGTGTATTGTTAGTGTGTGTGTGTGTGTGTTTGTATGTGTGTGTGTGGGTACCGGTGGCGCCTACTACGCGCCAGGTAAAATCCGTGCGTGTGAGGGATTCCGAATTGCCTGAATAAGCTGCCGGGGCCTAGGATATACGTGCGGTGCCGATAACGAAGCCGCTCTCGCAGTTTGAGTTCACCAAGGACCAGGACCAGGTACCGGTGCAAAACAAAGCAATGCTCCCAATCCTAATTGCACATATACTGTGTTCTGGTGTTTACAGCAGCAGCTGCTGCTGCTACTTGACCGAAAAGATCTTCGGTAGGGTAGAGAGAAGTCTAGAGTTCAGGACAGTAAGAATAGACGGAACTACGAGCAAAATGATTGTTGTGCAAAATGCTCTAATAGGCGTTGAAGCGTTGAGGTTGCTTGAAACAAAAAAAATACCACACACACAAACACACACAGCGCTAGGCGAACCCCACGGGGTGTGGTCCCCGGAAGTCGAAAAGTAGTAGCGTAGCGCTGCGTCGTAGCGCTTTAGGAGCGGAGCCAGCTGCTGCTGCTGCTGCTGCTGCAGCGGAACCGCTTTCCGGTTTTTCACTTTAACGGCTCTGAACTAATCTTAAAGGCGCAATCCGCGCCACGGTTTGGTGTCACGGTTGTTGCTACTGCTGCTAGCGCACGCACGCACGGATGACAGCAGCAGCAGCAGCAGCAAGTGAGGGGTCGATAACGCCCGTTGGTCCTTTGGTTCCCGCCTGAAAATAGAACCGCTTGAACTGCGCGGTTGCGACCACGTCGGCGGCGACGACGGCGACGACGACGACGACGACGGCCGGCCACCGGCAGTTAAGGTAGTTAGGGAGTGATGCCTTTGGCCCACGGAAAAACCCTTGAATGCCGTGCGCTGTCGTATCGTATCGTGGTGTTCGGATACACATAGACGGGGTTGAGGGGGTTGAGGGTGCCCCTACCAGGAGCTCCACTGGAGCACTGGAGTGCCCGGGCCGTGGCGGGAAAATGGCTGGAAAGGATTCACTAACACCACCATCAGGAACAGGAACAGACCCGGAACCGACTGCACCACGAAGGGTTGGCCCCCGGGGGTGGGGGTGGCAAAAACGCCCGTATGCCCCCCGGGGGGGTGGTACCGTATTGTTGATGGGGATGCTGCTGCTGCTGCTGCTGCTGCTGCTTCCGGCTGCGGCGACATGCCAGACCATTCGAAACCTACGCAAATCGAAGGCGTAGGCAGAGCACGAGCACCAGACAGAGTCGGCGACGACGATGGCGGCGGCGAAAAGCCAGGAAGCAGAAGCCGTCTTTAGGATGGTTGCTCGGCAGGAGCAGGAGAAGCAGAAGAAGGAGAAGGAGCAGTGAAGCTGGCGACATCGACACGCTCGACGCTCGAGATTCGAGATCGCCGGTCTGCTGTCTCCTGGCTTGCTGGCGGCCCATCCTCCCTCCCTCCCTCCCTTGCACCCTCCCAAAAAAACGGCCGAGACTCTTGGGCCGTCTCGACTGTGCTGCGTGATGGCCGACTGCGTGCGTGCATGCGTGCGTGTGTGCGCTGGCAGATGAAACGGCAGAAACTAATTTTAAACGCGCTGAAAGTCGCCTCCCCCATCCCCCATCCCTTGCTGCTGCTACTACACTACCCCCCCTGTTGGTCACGGACTGACATGGCAGCGCTTCTGGCAGCCGTAATCGTCGTCGTCGTCAGATCGAAACCGTGGTCAGGCCAGGCCGGGGGGGAAGGAGCAGGAGAAGACTAGGTGATGGACATCTCGGCTCGTGGTCTCGCCATTGCCATCGCCACCAAAAAAAAACCTTCTCTAGTGATGTCTCTCTAGTGAAAGATAGACAACACACACAGAGGCGAGCGAACGTGCGCCTGCACACACACACGCACGCACACACACACGGGGGCGCATGCCACACGCACAGTAAACAATAAATGGATCACGGTGGATGGACGGAGACGAAACCGCAGCGCGAAACAAGGAATCGGCGTTCGACAAATGTTTGACGAGCAAAGTGACAGCTGCGACGGCTACCTGTGGGTGGCGACGGCGGCGACGGTGGCAACTCCCGCTCTTGTCGGCCGGTTCATTGATCTCTGAACTGAACGTGTGATCTCCTCCAACTTCGGTGTTCCTTCTCCACCACCACCAACCATCCAAATCCCAAATAATGTCGGTCGGTTAATGTCTGCGGCGCACAAAGTTAACCTACAAATGCAATATTTCGTCGAATGGGGTGGGGGTGGGGGTGGGAGGGGTGTCTGGCGAGGTCGCTGACATGCCGCTCGCAGAGAGAGAGAAGGAGAGAGAGTTACGCGCACATTCGATGCGCACAGTGGTGTGCTGTGTGCCGTGGAGGTGTTGGAAACAGACACTTTTGGTTTGGAAGGTGGATGGACATTCGTTTTCTTTGAATCTTTCGACAATTGTTCTCTCTCTCTCTCTCACTGTATCTCTCTCGCCGGCTCCAGCCAGTAACAGCCAGTAACTCCTGCTGCTGCAATCTGGCAGCAAAATTCACACACACACACACGCACACATCACAATATATCGGTGCTGTGTAGCAGCGGCTCAACTCAACGGTGGCTGCCTTATCCGTCTAATCACTTCCGTACAGAGCCCCTGGGTTGCCACAAGATGCCCGTTGCCAAGGGCAAGCTGCTACTTGACCTAATTTCGCACATCGCATCGCATCATCAGCGCCAATTCGCTGGTGGTGGTGGTGTTGGTGCTCGTTTCATCACCCTCCCTCCTGTCCGCCGCCGCCACCATTGCGTCGCTCCCATAATCAATCCCGTCCGTGCGTCCATCCGTCAGTGCTTCCGCACTCGCAACCCCCGCGCACCTCGCGACTTGCCACCGGCAGTTAGCCCAGATCTGTCCATCTCGCCGAAAGTGAAAGAGGAGGGCGGAAGCAAGGAATCACCGAAATAGTCTCGCGAGTATCCGCACTCCCTCAACCCCTAACCTTCCTCCTGTACCCCCTTTACGAAGCAGCGAATCTCAGCTGACCAACTCGCGACTCGCGGAGGTCGTTCCACTCGTTCCGGGCCCCGTACCCACTCCCATGTCCTGTCTTCTGGCGAAGCGAAACCTCATCTTCAGCTTTATCTATCTAGCAAGTCCAGCAGTTCCAGGCGTCAGATCCACGATGCATTCTCCTTGGTTGTTTGCTATAAAGGACCTGGACGAAACAATCCATCAAGATCCAGATTTTGGATTTCAATCAATCAAACAAAAGAAAAAATCAAGCATCAGTAGCAGTAGTGTCTGCATATCCGAAATTGAGCAGAACGCGAATTACGCACCACCTTTGTTGATTTGTTTTGCAACAATATGTTCAAATGTTGTGAGGTTCGGCATAGTTAGAAATGGCCGAAGCGAAGGGACATGCAGCGCTTGAATTTCATTACAAAATCATTCGATATGGTTCTACAAGTAGGGTCCTATTCCGAGTGTCTTGTCTTGTGCAAACGAGACTGCTGTACTACTGCTGAATAAACTTAGCAGTCTTGTTTAGCTCTTATGAATGAACTACACCAAAACGAAAAAATACACGGCGATTTACCGCTAGTTTAATCGGTGCAATCGCATCGTACGTATTTAGTACGATCGCATTAGTATTTGTTTTGAAATCAGGATCTAAAAAATCACAAGTTCATTCATAAGAGCTAAACAAGACTGCTAAGTTTTTTCAGCAGTAGTACAGCAGTCTCGTTTGCAAGACAAGACACTCGGAAAAGGCCCATAATCTTGTCGAGAGTGGTTTTAGTCTATCATTTTCAATACGCAAGCGCATTTTCCACGTTTTTATTTTGGTTTCGTATCAAATTTCGGCTTATATTGATGAGCTCAGCAAGTTTTAAACACTCTCATGCCATAATTTTCGACGGGCATTGTGCAGCAGTTATCTGCAGGCGAACATCCGATTTCGCATTCGTGCCTACTGCGAAGATGGGATGAGAGGTCTCCCCGCCAGGAAAATGTAAAACAACATCGTCGACAATTTTGGAACCGTTACATTGGAACGATTTAACAATCGGTGCAAAAGGATTAATAATTCAATGATAACAATCGGTGATCCTGTGAACGGTTTTCAGTTGCAAATCTTTATCAGAACAAAGTGAGGCCATACAGACACACATCACTGAGAGCATTGAGCAGATTGCATCATCCGGACACGCTGAACGTTTTCGGACACTGGAAAGAAAGCGCATATATGAGCTGCTTTTCGTGAGAAATGCTTGCATGTTTGGCACTTGGTTTCCGCGTTGTCGGTTGCGTCGTTTGTTATACTCCTTCCATCCTTAGGTGAGGTTATCATTTCGAAAGGAAATCTGGTTTGGTTTTTTTTGTTGTTATTTGGATTGTGAAATCATTTTCCCTTCCTCATTTTAACCATAGCAGCGGATAGCAACTGAAACGAAATCTTTTTAGCTGTTGACATTTCTAATCGGTTTGCGGTTTTGCTGCTGCTGCTGCCGGGGGTTAATACTGTGCTGTGGGGTGGCTCCTCCCTGTGGCAACCTCCAGGAAGCCCCCCCCCTCCATTTCCCCCCAATTTTCAATCGCAAATCGCGCATTTTGCGCGCAAACTGGCGGAGGCGAGGATCTGGAAGGAAGGAGACGAGAAACCAAAACTCCAAACTGCGCCATCAATGGGGCGCAATTCATCAACCGTCGACTGGGTTGCTCCGGCCTGGGTGTCTGCAAATGGTGTGTGGAAGAGGAAGGGGGTGGAAGGGCAGCGCACACACGCGCGCGCTGGTTTGTACGAGGTCTTATCGTCGCTACGCTTATCAGCACGCTCGATGCGCTGCGTACTTCACGCGCCGTCCTCCTCTTCCACCTCGCTAGAAGGCATCCCATCGACAGCGACATTGCATAATGTTGTGGCTTGACGCCGGGCTCGACAATGGCGACGGCGGCGGCGACGTCACAAACTCCAAGAAGGTGCGAAAGTGAACCTTTTGCGCAGAACTTTTTTTTTTCATTCTTTTTGTTTGTTTGGCGTTTTAGGCGCCGTGCGATTCGCAAGCGATTGCGCCCGGGATTTCGCAATCCCTGTGATAACATCCCTCCCCTCTCCTCCCCTCGCTCCTCTCCTTTCCGGTGCCTCAACGATGCCGGAGTGGAGCAGTGGCGCCATCGGGTCGCCAGCAAGGGCCTTCACCGCACGGCCATCAAAGCCCGGACCATATTCCCGATCTTCCGATGGTTCACTAATCACACACACACACACACACACACGCGCGCGCACACACGTTGACTGGTGCGCAAATCGGCACTTCCGCTTCCAACGGACGGACCGACCGCTCGATCGCTAGAGATCGGGTAGCGCGGAGGGGGGGGGGGGCGAGAACGTGTGAAGTGTATGGCTAAACATGAGGCTAATCGCACACACACACACACGCACACGCACATGTGCTTTGGGACATGTGGTGAACAGCTCCCGGCTCCGCTTCGGATGCTTAGGGTTCGCGTTGGTCGCTCGTTCGCTGCTGCTCGTCGCTGGCGATAAGAAGAGGGCAGGAGCGCCGCCTCCGGGCGACCACCGCGTTGGGCTCCGCGAACAGCGAACAAAAAAAAAAGAAAAACGACCACTACACCACACACACGCACACAGACACACGTTGTAGCAGACATTGTAGCAGCAGAGCCGCTCCAAGCGGAGATGAGCACTTGCAAACCGCGTTCCCTCCCTTCCCCCTTCCCCTTTCCCCTTTACATCGCATACTCTTAGATCGAGATCGAGGGCCATATGTGCCAGCGTCGTCGTCGCCGTCGTCGTCATCTTGCGCCATCTTGCGGCGAATGACGCACGGCAAGTGACAGTTGTGGGCCCAGTGCGCACAGTGCTGATAATTCCGCAGAGAACAGAAACGAAGAGGCGGCTCTGGAGGAGGAAGAGGAGAAGGAGGAGTAGGGCCGTGGGAACTAGTGCGATAGTGCCCCCGGAGGCGAACTCCATGATCAATGTCAACAACCAGACATTGTACTCCAAATTGCTGGCAATTGTCTGTGTGCGCGCGCGCATGTGTGTGTGTGTGTGTGTGTATGTGTGAGAGAGAGAAAGAGGAAGCACGGTACAGAACTGGGAAAAGCCACGTCGGCAATCCACATATCCACATATCCAGAGGCAGATCCTCCCTTTTGGCCTTTGGCCAGGACGTCCCCGAAGGGACCGGCGTCATATCCTCCATGCTCATCCTCCTCCTACTTCTTCTTCTTCTTCTTCTTCTTCTTCTTCTTCTTCTTCTTCTTCGCAAAAAGGGAAAGGGAAGGGATCGCTTCTAATGGAACTTCTAATGGACTTTATTACTTAATTTATCGGCGGTTCCCTCGGGGATCCTCCACCGTTCGACCTTATATTGGGACGGGACGGGACGGGAGGAGCATTCCGTCCGTCCGTCCAAAACCAACTGGGCAGCGCTTACACCTGTCCCTGAAAACCTTTCAAGTTCCGGAGGTCCCCAAATCCAGAAGGTACCCTTCAGGATTGGAGGAGGAACCTCTCGGCAAAGCCCTCGGGAGCCACATAAATTTGTCGATGATGATGATGATGATGATGATGGGTGCCCACTTTCTTCTCTGTCCTTTCTCCCGCCACCAGCCGCCCCGAGGACCGAGGGAGAGAGCTTCTCTCTCTGTCTGTCTCGATAAAGATAGCGGCTAATTGCCGGTTTACACTCCCTGATTTGGGTGCTCCCGCGGTGACCTGACCGGGGAGGGGATTGGGGCCCTTCCTAGCACGACTGCTGCTTGCTGGCTCCTCGGTATCGGTGCGTGCGTGCGTACGTGCGTGAGAAGCGCGATAAGCATGGTGGTGGTGGCCCAGGTGTACGGGAGTCACGGGCGTGGTTCCGGTTGTCGTTAGACCGTCAGCCCGTCTAGCCCCGCTCGAACTCGATTGATGGTGGTAAGCGCCAGGCCCTCGGCTACACGCCGGTACTCGCTTCTTCTCTACTCGACCTCGATAACGCGACGCAGCGCAACATCCCCTTTCCAGTAATTTACTGCCGTTTAATTTAGTGTCAGTGGCTCTCGATCACTGCTCCCTCGATCCTTCTACCACGTTCTCTAGGGCACTCCTCTTCATTCTGTGGCTGCTGCTGCTGGTGGTGATGGAGTTGTTGCCGGCCAGAGACCTCTTCTCTGAGGACCGTTTGCATCGTTTCGATCGCTGGGGGTATCATTTGGAATGGAAAAGGAAATTAGAACGGAAAGCGAAAAATATAAAAAGAATGGCACACACACACACACACACACGCACACATACGCGCCTGTGATCATACTAGGCTGCAGGCCTTCCTAGTCCAGGGCGCCCGGCACTTTTCGTTTTGTTTTGCTTAGTTTTGTTTTCGTTTTTTTTTCGGTTTGCTCGTCCACCGTTCTCTAGTGTGCCAATTATAGGAAAGATATAAAGCTGTAAATGAGCCCACCCGATCACGCTTTCGATTAGTTCCGGTTCAGTGCCCCTCTCGCTGGATCCTACCCTCCCTTCCTTCCAACACACACAGCTTGGTACACCCTTCCGGCAACTAGCGGCTAGAACCAGTAAAGTGTCCGCGCGCGCGCGTGTGTGTGTGTGTGTGTGTGTGCGCTCGATAGTTCGGTTCGGCGAGCATGAGCGAGTGTGCATGGTCGACCGGACACATCATCAGCGGCGCACCAAACCACCACCGAAACCAAACCATCCACTAATCGGTGATTCCACCACCGGCGGTCACCGGACCGGACGAGCCCCAGAACAACGCCCGTTGTGATCGCGACCAACGCGGCGCGGCTCGGCGTTCAGGGTATTGTGACACGCTCCGTGCGATGTGGGACTTGGACCTTTGTGGATCAGGCAGGCAGGGAGGGAGGAAGGGAGGCAGCCGATCATATTGGAGGCCACCACCACGGGCGACGATGAACGATGAGAGGCAGAAGAAGCAGAAGACGATGAAGAAGAAGAGGAAGAAGAAGAAGAAAAGGAAGAAGAAAAGGAAGAAGAAGAAGAAGAAGTAGATATAGGCAGAAGCAGTAGTAGCAATGCTGAACACACTGGCGCACACACACACACACACACACACACACACACATATACACACACATACAAAAGAACAGACGTACTAATTAGCGCGCGTGGCTCGCGGTTTAAGCATCTTCAGAACCGCGAGTGGCCAATGAGCGAACAACAACAACAACAACAACAACACCAACTTCCCGTGGGTCAATGTCTACGCCGAGGCGCATTTCGAGGACAGCGCGCAGACTTTGGAGCAGAGTAATAGCTCGAAGGGAGGTGGGGAGGGAGGGCGCAGTAGACCCATAGAGAGAGAGAGAGAGAGAGAGAGAAAGAGATCGAAGAGCAACAGCGACTGGCTGGGGCAGACCAGGGCTCGGGGAGTAATGGAAGAGAGGAGACCTATTAATACCATCGAAGGGGGGAGTGGGTATGGTTGCCATAAATCATGCCCCCCCTCCTGGGGGGGTACCTATCCTCATGCTTCACGGGATGTGGTGCGGCCACTCGCGGACCGGCGGACCGGCGGACAACGGACAACGGACCAGCGCAGAGAGGTCGCCGCCAGTAGCGCCGGGGAGGTGAAACCGCCGACCGGCGGCGCGTGTTCGGTTCGCTTGACCTGCTCCGAACGGGCGCTCGGCGTGCGTGCGTGGTGGTGGCTCTGCCTGGGGGTCGAGCTGGACCCCGGACCGGGCCGGGGGGGGGCGATGGTTTTTGGATGATCGATATGTGGTCGTCGGAAAGCCGGCTAACCGATGATGACCGATGGTATCGTGGCGTTAACCGAACTTGCGGCAGTCTGGTGTACCACGGGCTACTGCTTCCCCTTCTCCTTCTCCTTCTCCTCCTCCTCCTCCTCCTCCTCCTCCTCCTCCTCCTCCTCCTCGTCAAGGATCGTAAATCGCGAAGTGTGGTCCGTGGCGAATGCGCGTCGTCGCGTCGCGGCACGGCCAGACGCCACCGGAACCTTGTGCGCTGTGTGCTCATCGAACTCGCGTCATCGTCGCAAACGGAAGGCCGGAAGCGGTATGCAGATGACGCCGTGCAGGATGATACGTCATCCAATTCGCGCCGTTCCTGGAACGACGAATGACGAAACAGCTGGAGTGTGTCCGTGATAAGCCGGTGTTAAAAGCTATCTAGCCTTCAAATCAACGATCGGATCGCGCAGCTAGAATGTGTCTCCATGTTCTCGCGTCACTCACCCCAATGCTTTCACTTTCGCTGTCTCTCCCTCTCTCTCACTCTCTCTCTCTGAGTGTGGCCTTCTGTAGCAATCTTGGATTAGCGTGCAGGCGGCAGTGGCGACTCTGCGCCAAAGTAAACGCTCTGTGAAGCTCCAGGAAGGGTCGCCATCGCTGTCACTGTCACTGGCCGCTGGTGTTGGGCGCTTATCGCTCACTCTGGTCTGGTGCTCTGAACGCGGTACTGTAGCTGCGTGTATCGATCGCGGTCCTAAGCAAACGGAGTGTACGCGAGAACGATCGATAAAGCCGTTAGTCCAGCGAGGAGTTTGCGTGTGTGTGTGCGCCTGACTTCGTTACCGACCGTTTCCACAGGTAAACAGGCTGCTGCTGCTGCTGCAAAACGCCACACGCTTGCTATGTGTTGGTGTGCTCCGGCTGCTCCGGCTGCTGCTGCTGCTGCTGCTGGTGTTCTGCAAACGTCCCGATAAGATCCAGCTCGGGGTATACTCGTTGTGAGATCAGAACGGTGTGAAAGTACCAGAAGAGACAGAAGCTGGAGAGAGTGTGTGTGTGAGAGAGAGGGCTCACAGGTTGATCACAGGAACGACGATCATCGCAAATATTGGCGTCGTCTGACGATCCATAAAAAAAAGACATAAATTAAACGCCAATTTTGCATCTAAAAAAATATTGATAGATAATATTGAGCGCTATTTCATTTACTGTAAACCCAAGCCCTGGTGCTTGGCGATTTTGGGATGATGTGTTTGGGATGATGCTGTACCACCATCACTAGTATGTCCAAGGTATTAATAAGCTGTTGAGTAAATGATAGTTTCACCATTTAACTTCAAAGCTGATGAGTCCAATCGCGGAGCCGTTCCCCTAATGACTGCACCTGGCCTCGGGCGCGCTCGGGTGCACTCGCTGCACTTGACACACACACACGCACACACTGGAACCCCTCAAAGTGGGATCCAAGGGATCGCCATGACGTCAGTGGCTTCGTTGAATCCTGTCCCGGTGTGGCAAGTGCGGCGCTACAGGTGTCTACAGGTGTGCGACCAAATGGAGAAATGATTAAAATCCATTAGCGAGTAGGTTCCTCACTTCCGGTAGAGGAGCCGGCCTTCCCGCCGGTGCCGCCACCGAAGCTGAACGCCCCGTCGGGAGAAAGGTGTGGGCTGCGCGCGGCTCTTGCCTAACGTTGGCCCAATTAAGCTCGGTGTCAATGGCGGTGGCGGCCGTTGCGGCCTGGGAAAAGGATCGGTCGGCATACCGGATCGGACAACACTGTTCGAAGCCAATTAATGTCTTATTAAGCGGCGTTGCACATCCGCTGAACACCAGTTTATCAAGATTTATGACCTTCGGGCGCAGCCCGGTTCCATCCGGACGATTTCGGGTGGTGCCACCCGATGACAGTTGGTCACAAGGGCCCGTGAGGTGCCGCCTCGCCAGGACTTCTTTCTTTAGGGCAAAATATCGAGAGAGAGAGAGAAAAGAAAACAAGCAATCATGCGAATACCGTGTCATCGACAACGACGTCTTCGGTCTTATCGGATCGGAGTGTGTTCTGGACGGTTTTTTCTCTCTCTCTCTCTATTTTTGCACCTCCCCAAACTCCCACAACCTCCTCGATGCTCTACTGCGGGCTAGCAGCCGCCTCCACCTCCACCTTTGGTCTGATTTATGGGCTCCGAATCCGCTCCAAGCCAAGTGCACGGTGCAAGTCTCTGGATTTTTTTTTTTTGCTTAATTACTTCCCTCACCTTCAAGCTGTCGTCCGGGCCCGCCCGGGAGGATCCCGGGGACAGCAATGAGCAGGGTCGAAGCATGATTTATTGCCACACTCGCACTGGCCTCGCACTGGCAAGTGCTAGGTGTTTCGTGGTTGTACCGCGTCGCCCTTTCACTGCACATCTCGCTCGCTCTCTCTCGCTCTCTCTCTTTTTCACGCACACACACACACACACACACATACACACACCATAGGCCTCCCTGGGAGCCATTCTTCTTTCGCCGTTTCGCTGGAAGGATTCGTCAGGGATAAGCAGCACTAAATCTTCGGTGGTTCGGTGATCGTCAGATGCCAGGATGCCCCCCGGTCCCGTTCTCTGTCTCTGTCGAGAGCAGCGCAAGCACCGCAGGATGACAAACATTACGTTACCCATCCCTGGCGGCGGCGGCTGACAGCTGCAGTTGGGTTGTTAGGTTAAGGCTGAGGCTGAGGCTCAATGATTATGATGGATCTACCTGCCAGCGGTCCAAAGCGGCCAGGAGCAGGGCCAGCGGGGCCCGATTTGCGAACGGTAATTACTTGTAAATGATCCCTCTCCTTACCTGCGCAAAAGGGTCCAAGGGCCATGAGCGGGATGAGCCCCGAGGCGTTGTGTGGATCTGGTTCTGGGCTTCAGGGCTAGAGCAGCAGCTTAAGAGGAATCGGTCCGTGTACACACGTCTTCCGAGAAGGAAGGAAGGTGAACTTTCAAGCAGGCCGCCTCCGGGCTCGGCGGGTAGGCTTTTGGGTCTTTTGGGCTGCTGCTGTTGCTGCTGCTGCTACTTCCATAAACCTTGCTGCTCGCAGTGTTTGTGTGTGTGCGTGTGTGTAGCGGCTGTTTGCGAATCCTGTTGTCAATCGAGCCCATCGAGAGCAGCATTGTAGCGGTTGCTTTATATAGGGAAGGGGGTCCATCATATGAATATGAAGAAGCTGAAGTAAAGGCTGCTGGTGTGGAAAAACCATAAGGTATAGCACCTCCTGAACTGTGCATCTGTGCCGCGCAGTAGTTACTGTGTTTGAAGTAGCTACAAGCAGCGCGATTAGAGAGCCAGAGCCCAGGGTCCGCCTCTTCCAACCGCTCCGTTTTTAGTCCAAAAAACGGTCCCCGGGCCTACTGCCGTGTTGGTGCACGGAAATAGGCTGTGTCACCCTGAAGAGAAGCTGCGACGCATTTTAAGGAGACGGAGGGGGGGGCCTAATGGTGGTGTGTGCGAGCGTGCGCTGATGGAGCCGCCATCGTTCGCCATCTTCAAATAGATCGTTCCGCTCGAAACACAGGCGCTTCTAGGCGACACAACATACTGAACTGAAGACGTTGCTACTGCTGCTACTGCTGCTGCTGCTAATGCCCAGTGCGCTTCCCTTCGCTCCACAATAGAGCGAACGTGACGCATACCTGGTGGTGCAGTGGTGGGGGAAGGGTGGCCGTAGTGCTCGCGAAACCCCAGAAATAGTCTTGGATCTTGGGCGCAAGTAGTGAAGACTCCTAACAGGGCTACGATCCAGCCGGCGTGTAAGAAGAACAGAACAGAAAAACCCCCCATTCTAGGGACGCCCTTTTCCTCTTGTCCATCTTGTCCCTCCCCCCCGCCCCGCTAGTGCCGTGTGTGTGTGTGTGTGTCACCCACAAGAGCGGCGCATGCGAGCATAATGCTCCCTTCTATGCTCGTCCCTATTTATAGCCCAACGGCCGCCGGTCGGTCGTGGCAGCGCGCGGCAATATCTACCGGCATACCGGGTACCACCGCCACGGGATCCGACGGGATCCGATACCACAGACCTTTCTCTTGATGTGTTTGACTATTTTAGGACAAGGGAATAAAACCGATTCAACACGCAGATGTTACTACGGGGTTGTCGGAGGGCTATAGCTGTCTAGCCGGCGGTGTGTGTGTGTGTGTGTGTTTGTGCCCGGCAAAACAGTAGAACCCCTAGCCTCGCAGTTGGCCCACCCAAAATGGCGCAGAAATAGGAGCTAAAGCGTGCGCGCTCGCGCTACTCTAGCTACTTAGGCCAGGTTGCTGGCAAGGTTTTTACTACATCCAACAATATGGAGCGCAGCGTAATAAAGGGGGTTCTTGGACAGCGGCACACGGAAGCCCCTTCTATCTTGGCCCGGCAGACTGGCGTGCGATATCCGGATCCGCGCGAACCCGGATAAATCGGAGATCTAAATCGGAGAACAGGAAGCTCCTGCCCCCGGCATGTGGCGCTCGGATTCGCAATCCTTGGCTCGAACGTCCACGTCTGCGTTGGCGGACAGGCCAGGAGGTTCTTGCCTTCTTGCCGTCGCGTGTTCGATTTCATCCTGCTAACGACTTTTTTCGCGACACATTCCTGCTCGGATAACTCCCCGGGGAAAGAGCCCCGTTGGTGTGTGTGTGTGTGTGTGTGTAATAGTAGAACACCTTGGGTAAAATTCTGCTTACCCATTGGAAGTGTCCCGCGCTGGACACTCGATCACTCGATATACCCTTGAACTCGCAACCACCCTCGAAACCCCTTCCACCGGGGATGGTCTACCACCACCACAAACTAATACACTTCCCTCCCTCCCTCCCTCTCTCCCATCCCGTCTGACATTCGCTCAGCTCCAGGGAATCAGTCGCCGGAGTCGCCGTCCGATCGAGTAACCGTTGTGGCAAACGTTCGAAGGGGGGTGGAACCGAGAAGCGGGCTGTAGGGGGTGAAGGGAAAGGGCTGACGAGTGGCCGATTCGTTCCGCACTGACTCGCAAGGTGCATCTAGTGCAGTACCGCACCACCGGGCCGAGGAGCGGGGTTTCGATAAGCAACAAAACAAAGCACCAAACAAAGGGTTGTGCTCCTGGTTCTGGATGGAGTGCTGTGGCAGGCGGATTCCACGCGATTCGATGCGCGAGCGGTGTTCCAGTGGAAACAGTACACGTAGCGCACGGGAACTATGCACTCTGCACGCGCATTACAATCGTTGCCTGTAATGCCTGTAAGGGGAGGAGAAGAGAAGGGGGGTAAAGCGGCAACACACGCCCGAATGTGACCGATGCAATACTTGTATGCACTCTGGGATTGGGAACAGAGTTGCTGCCACTCGTATAAAAACATGGATAAATGTCAGAATCTAGAAAATAGATTCAAGGGATGTGGATTACGTCTTCTGGCAGACACACACACACACAAACAGACAGTAAATAGAAAAAAACTAATATAACAATATTGCTTCAATATAGTGTATGCAAGAATATTACACGCCTATGTGTGTGTGTGTGCGTAGACCGCTTTACGTTGCAAGTGAAGACCCGCCGGGTAGCTCAGGATTCAAGCGCGAGACGCCAACGAAGCGCTAGCGCAATCCACCTTGCACAATACACTTACACACACACACACACACACACAACTGCGACACAAGTACTGGTCCCCAGATCCGCAGTCCGCACAGTTGGCACAGGTGTTCCGAGCGTCCAGATCACGCAAAACCCTGCGAGACGCTCGACCTGCAAGCTGCTATACCAACAACCAACAATATCATCATGATCATCATCATCGCCAACAGCACCAGCAGCAGCAGCAGTAGTAGTAGTAGAAGAGTTCCGGCAACGACAGTCTCATCATCATTATCGGAAAGTCGGTGAGGCTTAGGCTTGCTGCCACAAACAGTAGTAAGTAAGCGAACCAGCTGTGCCATTCGTGCACAGTTCCATCTCCTTCTTCTCTGTCCGCTTCCCGCTTTCGCTTTCGCTCTTTAGCCGTATCTCGCTCTCCGTCTCCACTGCCGCTGGAGGTTGCAGCTTGCAGCAGCTGCAGCAGCAGCAGCAGCAGCCCGGTCGGCCCGGTCGGCCCGGTCGGCCCGGTCGGCCCGGGGAACCATCCACACCTGGGTCCGAAATGTCATATTTTGATTATAATAACACTTAAATGGTTGCCTGGTCACCACCACCCGTTTCTCTCAATGTTTACCATCCGTTGCGTTTACCACCGCCGCCGCTGCTGCACGTCATCATCGTCACCGCCGCCGCCAGGTTTCTGTTTTGTTTGTTGACGTTCTGTGTTTTGGGTTCGCGTTCGCATTTTCGCTGCACGAGAACGCGTTGCGTTGAACGTCTGTGTTAAGGGACTGCCGTTGCGACTGGTACGAGCCACTTTTTGTTCCTACAGAACACACCGTCTTTCTCTAGGTCGTTAATCGTGCTATTCCAAATCTGTCATTCCCGCGCGCGCATCACAGCTATTGGCGATACGCCTGTTCGATTGGCTTTGTTTGAAAACCAGGTGCTTCTTAATTTTCGTTTGTTTATTAATTCCGTTTCAAAAAGAGAACGTCCGTCGCTGTAGCTAGTTATCACCGGTGCTCGAGACCGGTAAGGTACAAGTAAGGTGACACGGCATATACATTGGCTGCGTAAAAGGATATCTTTAATTTTGTATTTTTTATAGGCTATCAGCACTGTTATTGATAACCATAACAAATTTCACGTCAAAATATTCCCTAGTGTTTGAGATACGTATTATTTTGTGAACTGCCAAAAGTGCATTCTTCGTTTTTCGCGATGTCGAATGTTTTTAAGCAAAGAATTTGCATTAAAAATATGTTTTCTGTTGCGGATTCACCACTGCGAATGGTAGAGAAAGCCTTTGGTGACAATATTATGTCAAAAAAAGGAGGGTCGAGAACGTTTGGAAGAGGAAGAACGCCCTGGACAACCATCAACATCAATCGATGCAGCTCACGCCCAAAAACTTAAAGATTTGGTGTTGGAAAACCGTTGATTAACAACAAGAGACTTTGCCGGTGATATTGGCATAACAAACATATCTGCCAATAATAGTTTGAAAGATTGTTTTTCATCTCGTCACGCGTTAGCGTTCGAGCACGATAATGCACCATCTCACACTTCGTTGGTTTACTGTGACTTTTTTGCCAATGTTTTCACTCATATCGTTCCAATAAAACCGTACGCGGCTGATTTGGTTACATTCGGCTTCTAGCTATTAGACAAGCCCAAAATTTCGTTCCGGGGACACTGTTTTGACACGATACGAGGAGATTCAAGCCGCAGCGAAAAAGGTTCTGAAGACCATTCCTAAAAAATGACTTTTTCCCGTGTTTCGAAAACTGGAAAATTAGTCGCCATAAGTGCATTGTGTCTGGGAGGGATTACGTTGATGGCAAAAAAAAAATGATTTGGAAGAAAAGTTAAGGAACTCTTCTTTCAAAATAAATCTAATGGTCACCTTATTTTTTGGACACAGTAGTATATTCCGGGATAGTACTACGGTTTGCCAGAAAGTAAAACAATCTGGCTGATGAACGCTTTTTCTCATTTTTCCGAAGGCCCTGGAGATCGCAGCTCGCACCGCAATTCCTCTGAGCCATCGATAGTTGCCAACGGAGCGTAGAGATTACTCGGAAATCTGCGCACCTCCAGCGCACTAGCGGGCGCAGTTGCGGCAAACACAACAGGCGTAACAGGGAATGTATAGAAGCAGAGCGCAACGGCATCGTTGGCGTGAGAAACACCCGCAGAGCCGTCGACAATCAGGTAAGTGAAGCAAGTCCATCGCTTTTGACGCGTCTCATCGCTATATTCCGTGCTTACGATGGTCGTAAACTTCCGCCGATTCGCTCCGGATTCGGATTCGTAGTCGCTCCGGGTCCGGGCAAGGGAATGCTCTGCTACGGTCTTTCGGACGACTGCTGGGCGTGTGTGTGTGCCGCGCGATGCTGCTGTTGCTGCTGCTGCTCGCGTAAATGTCATAAATTATGCTATGGCAGTTGTGTGCATATGCGTTCGATATGTTCACCAGGCAGGCAGGCAGGCAGGCAGGCCGCCCCCTCTTCACTTATCTTCCTCCTTCTCCTCCTCCTCCTCGTCCTCGTCTTCCCTACTCGCTGGTCGCGCTGGTTATCAGTTATTGCTCTCATTACGTAAGGTGGAGGGCGCTGACGACAGCGCGAGGCGCGGTTCAGCAACATCATCATCATCAACAGCACAACACACGCGTGTGTTGCTCTAGCAACGCGAGTGAGAGTGTGTGCGCGGTGGTGCGCGGCTCGCATTTGTTGTTGTTTTCCTTTTCCTTTCGCCATCTTACTGTGCCTCTTTTTTTCCCTCCGCGCCCGCGTGTACGAGTGGCGCTCGCATGGGAACTCGGACTTCACGGATTCGTCAATGAAAAGCCAAATGGGGCCCCGAAACAGGCGTGCGAAGAGAAGGAGTGCGCGGTGTTGCGGTGGCCACCGCCGTTATCGCGGCGCCCTCGGCAACCCGGGGTCCGCAATCGGCAATCGCAATGCGCACCCCGCACCAATCACCCTTCCCCTTCCCAATCCCTAACCCCACGAACAGATTGCTCTGATCGATGATCGCTGCGTAATTATGCAACACACACACACACGGGAGCTGCGAGCTAATCTGAAAAGGCAAAGAGGACAGCATGAATGAGGAAAGAAGTGTCGTACCAGGCAGGAGGAGGTGAGGATGAGGATGTTGCAATTGCTTGGCAGGCCGTTGGCCCGTTTTTTACCCAGTCCCAGTGTCTCATGGACCCGCCCGGACCTATAAGGCGCCATGAGCGCCACATGCTAGGGGCCCGTGACACCCCAGAGCCAATTGCCTCCCCTTTTCAGGCCTGCCAGGCGATATGCCAACCCGTAAACTGATGCTCAAACCCCACACGTCCTGCCAGCGCACTGATGCTGACACCTTGGACCCCGGACCCTAGTTACCTCCCGTTTTTATGGCTTTCCCCGTCGCTCGAGGCCAAGAAGATCCAACCTCCATGACTGCTGGGGTTTGGCTGCTGCAGACTTCGCGAGCCGCGCGAATTGCACTCCCTCATGTTCGCTCTGCAGCAGCAGCAGCAGCCGAAGGTCATCTTTGGTCCGCGTGTCCATCCATACGAGCTGCCTTCATCTTCGGTGGAGTCGTAAAAACGAACGCAAAAACGAACAGAGCACAGCAGCAGATACAGTATGCAGTAATATATCAGGCGAGCGAACCGAGCGCAGTGACGTCATGTAGTGACGTTTTGACCCTTGGATAAGATGGGTATCCAATTGGATCTGGGTGTGCGTGCGTGTGTGTGGATCTGCGTGGGGAGTGATCTCATCGGGAGGTCGGGAACTGACAAAAAAAAAAAGAAAAAACCCCGGGGGCACACCTATCCCCGGCTTATCGGCAGCACGGAATGATACGTGATACGTCAAAGTGAAGTGATCCCGGACCAGGATCGCATGCATCCGATTTTGCGTCATCAAATGGGAATGGGGTGCGTCCTCATAGCGAGCCCCACTAGGTTCCTATATAGTCCCCCCCCCCCCCCCCCCGCGGGGGAGATCCCCAGGGCTCTCTGCTCCCCTTCACACCATCCCCTACCACACCGCGCGGCGTATGCCGCCACCAGCGGTAGCAGCAGTAGCAGAAAGGCAGGCAGAGTGTGCGTGTGTGTCTGCGTATAGGAGCGGGACCGGGGAGGGGGACCTCCTTGGCGCCCGATATCTTATCTGGTCCAGGCTGGCTGGCTGGCTGGAACCACCCTGCCACCATCCTGCGCCCTGCCATACTCCTCTCGCAACTCGCAGTTCTCCAATATACATATATGTATAGAGTAATACTATGCTATTCGATATCGGTAACCGGTGCCACTTTAAGAGGCCACTTCTTCGGCGACAGTAGTACCTCCTCTCCCCCCCCCCCCCACCCACCGCAGGTTCACCTATCGGCCTGTTACCTATGGTGCGCCCCTTTCCCCCGGCATTATATGTCGATTAGATGATTCGTTATCGATTGTTCGCTGTGTTCGGACACAGGAGGGGTTTTCGCCGCAGGCCGCTAGGCCGCGTTTGGTGACGTGCTGTGTTCGTGCGTAATAAAACGTTTTGATTGAAATGTCTCGCTCACCTCCACTCTCTCCCTCGGCTCTCCCGCAGGCAGTCAGGTCCAGGTAAGGGGGAACCGTTCCAACGGTTTCCAGGCGTGCCTTGACAACCTCTCCCGAAATTCCTCGAATCAATCGTCGAAGGAACGACGATTCGGAACCTAGTGCTGGTACCGACCCCCGGGGGAAGGCGGTGATAAAACCTTCTCCCGGAGAGCGAGAAAGAGAAAGAGACAGCGCGTGAAAGGGAAAGCAGCGCGTCCAGCTCCGGCCAGAACCCGGAATCAATCGGGGCCCCATTCTTCATTAGCGAGGTAATTGTTCCGGCATTCATCCGGCATTAGTCCTGCCGGCCGGCCGGCCTTCTCGGGCGCGTGTAAATGCCTACAGGTATGCAGCTATCGAGCGTCGTTCCCTCTCTCTCTCTCTCTTTCTCGTGTCAATCAATGCGATGCGGTTGCGTCAGATGGATTGGACCCTTGCTGCTGCTGCTGCTACTGCTGCTGTTGTCGTGATCTAGTTGGCCCGAGGGCGCGCCATTCCATGCCCGGAAGAAATGGCCCCTTCCGCGGGCGCAAAGAACAGGAAGCCGTCGTCTGCGGGGAGGGGGGAATGTCGTCGTCGTCGTCGAATGTCTGAACGGTCAATGGAACATCGCGATATGGTTTCGAAGGCTGTATCTAACGAAGGCTATCGAGGGGTTGCCTAACGAGGGCCGCTTACCCAACTCGGGGATTCTCGTCTGGGCCCCGGGTCTGATCCCAGGGGCTGATTAGAATATTGTTTTTTTTTTTTATGGTTGCTTCCTCCGGCTGTGGATGGGTAACAACAAGCTCGGGCCTGCCAGTACGCAGAGCTGTAACAGGGGCTTCGAGAACACAGCGCAGGATCGCCACCAAAACAAAACCATTCTTCCCGAGGATCGAACGTCACCTCCGAACGAGGTCTGGTGGCCCACGGGAAGATGTTGGCGTTGGTCCGTACGTGACCGAACCGAATTGCGTTCCTTCCGGTAGAGTAATACACACACACGGGCGCGCGCGCGGATTTTATTGTTGGAAGAGACTCCCAGAGGGTCCGCGCCCAAGAGCCGAAAAACCCAAGAGTAGTTCCCGAAGATCGAAGATCGGACGGGTTTTAAGGATGGAAAGTTGTTCTCAGGAAACGATGATAATAATAAAAATGAACCTACGGTTCGGGACCGCAAGAGGGTAGCAAGCAGAAGCAGCAGAGCACAGAGCAGACCCAGACGGCATGCATGAATATGCAATGGTACGCACCTCGACGCAGACGCGCCGAGGTCTTCGGCTGGCCCAGATGTTCGACATTCACTAACAGCGTGTGTACGGGGTGTGTAAGTGTTTGTATACCTAAGATTGTGTCTGAGATCCGACGACCTCCGCAGTCTTCTCGCACAAAAAAGGGAGAGAGATGCAGGAAATACAGGACACCGCATCGCATCCACACAGAGGTTTGTCGGTCGGTCGGTCGGTCGGTCGGTCGGTCGGGTAGCCCTGGACGACACCTGAGGTCACGGGAGCGGAGCGGGAAATGACAGTTGAAATCAGTTTTCTAACATCCCGGAGAAAGCGACGAAACCTTGGCGAATACGTGCGCTCTCTCTCGCTCTCTCTCTCGCTCTTTCTTGCTCTATTGAGCCAATTCCCTTTTTGCGTACTACTTCCTGCAACGCACACAGACGCTCAGGTGTGCGAATGCATATACGTGTTACGCACAAATGACCTTGCGATGAAAGGATGCGCTGTAATCGGTGTGGGTTATCAGAGTGATAAAAAGAGAAGAACAGAGAGAAAGAGAGAGAGAGAGAGAGAAAATGAGATTTTAATTTGTTGCTATCGCTTGCACAAGGTCTGTCTATCTCCTTAGTCTTCGTTTGCTCTGCCCTCTACCTTCGCATTCTCGCCTTGTGCTGTGCTGTGTTCATGATCCTTGCTTTTCTTTCTTTCTCTTTTTCGCTCCTTTCGCATCTGCTTTACCCGTTTTTCGGCTTTTTTTTTCCTTGTTGCTTCCTGCCTGCTGCCGCCTCTCTTGTTACGCGCCCGCTGGGACCTCAGACCTGCACCTCCTTTCCAGGAGAGAAAGAGTGAGCGAGAGAGAGAGAGAGAGCCTCTAAGGAGAGCGGCAGTGGCAGTGGAAAGTTGTGAAGTACTGGGAAGCGCAGAGAGGAGAAAAACAATACTACAACAGCTAGTCGTAAAAAACACATAAAGGAAGGACCCGAAACATCGAAGAAAAAGGACCAGTGAAAGAGAGAAAGAGAGAGAGAAAAAAAGGAACAGCAAAAGATAAAGTGTGTGACCAGGACCCGCCGGGGTCCCCTCGTTATCATCCCGAGTCCCGCGGGAACCACACTTGTACTTGACTGAACATATGCGCGTTGTGTGAACTAGCCTTGTGTGTTGTGTGTGTGTGTGTGCGTGCGCGCAAGAAGCGTCATAAACTAGCACCGTCCTTTAAGCAGACAGACAGACAGGGACCCCTTCTGGGCGAGCGCACGACCACGACCACTTGATGGTAATGTGATGCACCGGAGCACTTCATCATCATCATCATCAGCACCATCAGCAACCCGAGGATCATCAGGTCCTACTTGAAGCTTAATTAAGAAGCGGCTACTATTGGCTCGCAGCGCTCGCCGATTCGAAGGACGAAGCTATTTTAATTTGCCGCATTCTAACCCAAACCCATCCTTAGGACCTTTCGTTACGCTCCTGAGGGGGTAAGAAAGAATTTGGGTTGCGGTGTGGCAAGCCAGGCTCGGTTTGTGATGTGATCTAAGGGGATGTGGGGATGTGCGCTCGGAAGATTAAATTTAATTTCCCGTATTACATCTGTCAACAGATTAAAACACTTCTGTTAATGGCTCACGCGATTAGGGCAGGAAAGCAGGAAATGGCCGGAACTGTCATGGTGATACACACGCACACACATGTAAGCTGTTTTTTTTATGGTTATTCGTCTCTTAATCAATTGGCCGGTACCCTTCCATGGGCTCAAGGGTGCCTAGACCACCCTAACCCTAGCACCTACCTTCCGGATGATGCGTCTACATAGGGGACCAGCTATTAAGTCGGAATCCGGCCGCAGCGCCGCGATAATCAAATTATTGAAAAGCGTTTTCAGGAAATCGAAGGGAAGGGGTTTTTTTACGCCCTCCATAGGGAACACACAAACACACGTGCACACATCGAACGCAAACAACGCGTCCACCAATCAATCAACAAGGCCAGCGCACGGCCAGCAGCCGGGCCCAAGCCGCGGCGCGACACCGATTGTAACAACTGCGCCGATTGTGAGCTGCGCCGGGGAAGCGCAGCAGGTAGCAGGCTGCCACGCCACGAAACGCCAATGTTTATCGTGTGGCTCAAAAAACGGTGTGTGCGCGGTTCCCAAAGCAAGCAAGCAAGCAAGCAGGCGAGAGCATCGAAACGGATCGAATGGCTTATCGCACGCGGATCGGAGGCGCGTTCGATCGCGAGCAGCACGAGAAACGGTCCCTGGGGTCGGGTTCGAAGCATCGGTACTATTGGCGATTAAGCGACTGGCTATGGGTAGCTCCATACAGCGATGCCTAGCTGTCCGGAACCTGTGTAATCGGTAGTAGGATTATTAATTTTCTATTTGGTTTATTCTACTCAGAACCACAGGCCCCGCGTAATATACTGGTATAGTTGATTGGATCAGCCCCTCAGGTACAGCATGTGGTTGTGTCATTGATGAGAACCACGACCGCACCACGAACACGGCGGATCGAATCGCTTAGTCGCCTGCGCTGATCGCTCTCCCGCAGCGCCATTCCCACCGTTTAAGTAGCTTTAAACAATTCCTTCAATTTCACCCAGAGCGCTAGACAGAGTGTGTGTGTGTGAGAGAGAAAGAGAAAGAGAGAGAGAGCGATAGAGAGCGAGCGACAGTTGCCGGGGTGACAGAAAATGGTCCCTCGGCGAGAACAATCGGTGACGTTGACGGTCGGGGCTGTCGTGGCCGGTTGCGCGAGCATTTAAACAACTCCATTTTAGAAGCCGCGCCCGGAAAACCGACCGTACGAGTGTTGATGCCCGTGCACATGCCAGCAGCACAATGCAGTCATAATCTTCCGTCATCATCACCGCCGCCGCACCTTCAGCACCTTCAGCGACCGGCTCGAACAAACCCGAAATTGATTGCATCACTATTGGGGTCGAGAGGGGTGGGGGGGTGACAATGGGGCAGCAGTTTAGTTTAGCAGCGCCGGCTAAACAGTCCATTCTCACCCGCCAGAACCCCATCTCTCTCTCTCTCTCACACACACACACACACACACACACGTCACTGGTGCGGCGCGGCTTCAACAGGCTAATCACCGCCGCGCGACATGTAATAGCGGCGCGGCGGACGTGACGAAACGGACGCGGGCTATCGGGCTATGGAAGGGTGGAAGGGTCGGGGGTTGGTGGGACGCGCCCTAGGGGGCGAGGGGCGAGTTTTACGACTTGATGCCTCCCTTCGCTGCTGCACTGCTGCCTCGGATGCATGCCTGGTGCACAGATCAATTAGCCTGCTCATGATCACGACGACGAGGAGCAGGAGGAGGAGGAGGAGAAGCAAGAGAAGCAAGAAGAGAAATCAGTGGGAACTCCTAATCGGATCGATATGGCGGAGGACGCTGGGCAGGGAGAAGAATCAATCGGTTGTAAGCATGATCGAACAACGTCTTGTAGTCCGGTGGTAGTAGGTAGGAAAGTGGAAGGGGGGGGGGGGGGAGTAAAGGCTGGTGCCATCGCTGGGGACTTGATGTTCGCGCATTGACCAAAGTAAGTCTTGGGCCAGCGAATCTAGGATTTTTGGCAATTTTGATACCCTTTTTTCATCCTTGTTCTCTCTCACTCTCTCTCTCTCTCTCTCTCTCTCTCTCTCTCACACACACACACACACACACACACACGCGCGCGCGCATGCTTGGTGGATCTCTTCGATCATGCTTGGTGGATCGATGGACATATTGATCAATATTTTTTCAATGGTCAATGTTCAAAGTGTCAAAACATAGGCAAGTCGACGTGGTCGAAAATCATTGAAAAAAAGAGTCCGAAAACGAGTTGATAATGGATTTAAACAATGTTTGCGATGATAGGAAACAATTTTACGCACTACAGTTCGTTCAACTCATATACCAGGTGTACGCATATGAAACCGCCTTTTTTTGTCAGAAAAAAAATGTTATTCTGCGAAAATGGAGAAACTCTTATTTTTCAAACAAATGGCAATAGTTAGCTATACATTTTTCCTATCTTTTAGGCAATTTACAGATGCTTCGCAAAAAAACAAGTCGGTGTTTTGTATCAAACCAATCACAGGTCGATTTTTTCAAACTTTTGTAAGAATGGAAGCGCTGCTCGGCCAGTATCTGTCCCAGCGATGCAAATGAGTATTGATTCGATAGAGCCAAGTCTGGTGAGTTAGCCGCAAGCGACAAATGATCCCAATTCAGGTCTTGTATAGTCTTCTTGGCCGGTTTTCCGCGGTGTGGCGGAGCATTTTCATCGCGCAAAATCGGTCTGTTTTATCAATTTCGATATTCCGGTCGATTTATGCGGATTTCACGATCCAAATCGATTAAGTGTTGTTTGTATAGCTCACTAATAACCGTTTCGCGTAATACGGAATGCAATTCGGTGTCTTCTAACGTTTTTGGTGGTTTTTCGCGATTTTCGTTTGTCACATCAAAATCGCCATTTTTAAATTTTTAAACCACTCTTTGCACTGTGTTTCATAAAGAACATGCTAACTGTAAGCTTCGATAAGCATTTGATGCGATTCTATCGCCTATTTTTGAAAATAGAGGCAGAAAATGAACGATGTCCGCATTTTGCAGTTTTTAGGGACGGAACTTGCCATTTTGTACACAATGAAAATATTGGTTGTAGTGTGAAATTAGAATTATTGCGCACCGATTTTGATTAACAGATGCCGAACAAACAAAATGAAACATTGAGAACGGTTCTACAGTTCCATTTGGCTGAGATATAGCTATATAATACGGAGGGCGGTTTCATATGCATACACCTGGTAGAATCCTTTTTCTAACGATTCCCTTGAAACGTACGATTGGCATGTTTTTTTCAATTCTACCTAACACCAACGATGCCTGCCCGACGGAATTAATATTCGGTCTATTCAATACATACTCAAGATTCGGAAACTGCCCGATGCTATTGACACTAGTACTACAAAGCTATACGCGCTGCGTAAATTGACGCTAATCCCAGAGCATGGATTCAAGTATTGCTTCAATAATATATTGTACTGCATCAATAATATTGGATACGTAAAGCGGTGTAAACTGTTGCCTCGGTACGGTTTGGCCGCTGGAACTACAAAGTCAGGAGGAGCAAAATATCAGCGATGTTTCGATCCTCGCATACATACATACGATGCATGCGTGCAGTGATTGTATTGGAGCGGAAGTGATTGTATAAACAGGCGCCCCCCCATCCCCCCGGGGTTCGATGCAATGTCGGGTCGAGTGATGAAGGAACTGGGAACGTCGATCAGTCGATAATGTTGGTGATGATGATGATGATGAAGGGGTTTGTCACCTTTCCGGTAGCTGTTATCAGTGCAAGGGAGAAAGTGTCGTCTCAGCACAAACGAACCTCCCCCCCCCCCCCCCCCCCCTCTGGGGCCTGCTCTGCTGCACCGTTGTCGGAGCTGCAATCTGATCAATCTGGACTGCACGCATCACCCGGCCAGGTGTGCGGTCAGGTCAAGCATCCTTTTGCGCGGCCACTGATTTCGCATTCACTGGTTTCGAGAAGGCAAATTTAGAGGGGGGGCTAAGCCATTCAACCCCCCCGCTTGGACCGTGTATTAATATTCATCTTTTCTTTTTTGCGTAAAAAAAAGCACGCGAATGTCAGAAGAGGCCCCAGGGCAGAGAATAGTTACGCTGGTCCCTATCGTAAGAACCCATCGTTTGCCAAATCGCCCTTTTCGACACCTTCCGCCTTTCTGAGGCGTGGTGTGATGGATACAGTTGATAGCACTGATTCCATTATTCGTTCGCTCGCTATCGCGGTTTCCGGTTAGCTAATTGGTGTATGATCTGTGATCACGCGGAATGCTCAGTCTCAGTGCCTCGGTGCCGTGTTTGCCGACGTGTGGCGATCGCTTTTGGCGAAGGTTACCCTACCCTGTCGCGCGCGCTGTGTTGGTGGGAGGGCTGGATATTATGCGTCAAAGCGTAAAGTGAAACATAACCAAAAACCAAAACCCAAAAACCAAAAACCAAAAAAACAACGAGCGGTTTTCTTTTGCTGGCGAGCATTTTCAGTTTCGGCACCGGCCCGAAAGGCGCTGGGCGTGGATGCGTGGCGCCGCTATGCGCTCGAACGTGATCCGCCGATCTGCTACCTTAATTAGGATTCGAGAGCCGCTCCGGGGGCCGCTCTCAGGCGCTCTCAGGTTTAATGTGCTCTCGGTTAATTGGATTGACGATATGTGTTTTGCTTCGTCGGCCGCGTTTGTTTCTAATAAATTGAACGTTTTTCATCTGCCACTCCACTACTCCAGCCTTACTCGCCCCCACCCCCTCCGCCAATCGGTCCGTGTGGTCCACGGGCAGCCGGCGAGAAGAAGAACTTCCCATCCCTGGCGTAGCAGACGGGGCGGCTATATGGTTCAGTGAGTTTCTTTTTCTTTTTTTGTCCCCTTTCGCTTTACTTCCTATTTTTGGAAGGGGTGGACGAAACAGTGAAGAGAAAACCGAGGGAGTACCAAGGTTTGGTTTTCCAAGGAAACAGCCCGCAGGTCGGGTCGGTCCCAACATCCATGGCACAATTCTAGTTTTGCCGTTCAGCCGTAACACAACCACGGACAAGAAGCGGAACGGGCCGAGATTTGGTTTGGTATATTTCGTCACCAGATACGGTACGCACTTTCCGATTTTACGACTGTTACGATGGTTTGGGGAAGCAACCAGCCTGCATGTCACAGTTTGGTCACGATAACACCGGCAATATGAATTGTCTAGATCGCTTAGATCATTTTTGACTCTTTTTCAGATTTGTTAAAAACTTATTTTTTTAAACTTACTTTCGGTCAATAGTGCTGATGGTCGCGGTAAAGTCGCTTCAATTTAATTAATTTATTATATAGAACATTGCAAAAATGTTATCCACAAAGTTAAAATGATCCACATAATTGATGGCAGGATCATCTTCTTGGATAGCTTGGATACCGATCTAAGAAAGAACGGGCTTCCCACATGAACTAGGTAGAAAAGAAGAGTTTTCTCACGATCAGCCACCGTCGCTCGCGTGCAAGATGAAATTTTTGTCGATGAACTTGCATGCATGAAAAACGTTTTGCGTGCATGTTGGTCGACTCGATCAAATTGTGTTTGATCACATTTTTTATATTTAATTCGACCAAACAAACGTTACGTTACGTACAAACTGAGCACGTTTAAGTAGTACTTCCGCTGATTGAGGGACTCTTATCAAGCAATGCTTACGCAATTAATCACGGCTGACATATTCGTACATCAATATTTTATTTATTTTGCAGTTCAAAATGCAGTTCGATTTCGTAGGTTCGGTTAATTAATGCATGGCTACACCAGTACACTATTGTGCGCGTTTGTGCACTGATGCACTACTCACAGTGTGTGTCACATGACTGATTTGGTAAATCCTTATCAAGCAAACTAGACATGGTGTCTCCGGAACCTGTGGCACCGATCCAGTATGCCTACGAGCTACGGGACGGGGAAGGGGACGACAAATGGGGGTGACAGGAAGGTAGCGAGCGTTAGTAACGATCTATGGGATGCAATGTGATTGGGTCTGTATCACATTCGGATACATGTATGTTCACATCGCTGAAATCTTGCAGCATGTTGGCAAGGATATTCCGGAACACCGGCAGATAGCCGCGCTCGGAGTTGCTGTGACCGAGCAGCACCACATGGATGTTCTGGTGAGTGGCGTCCAATATTTCATGGTGTGACATCTCCCCCGTTATGTACAGATCGGCCTTCACGCCCTTGAGCAACGAGCCGCCGGAACCGGCGCATGCGGCGAATGTCCGGATCGGCACATCGAGTTGGACGCAACCGTGCGAGCGCGCTACTTGCACGGCCTTCACTTTCGTATGGTCCTTGATCCGGTCGATCGCCTGGCGTAATGTTAGTTCACCCTGCACCACGCAGATGCGCCCGGCACCGTACGATGGGTTGGACAGATTCTCCTGGATGGGCTGGGAGCTGGCAAGTGGCAAGGCGGTGGCCAGCCAATCATTCACACCGTTCGTTACGTTGTCCCAGCAGGTGTGAGGCGAGTAGACGGCTATGCACTCCTGTAGGCATAGTGTCACGATCCGTTCCTTCCAGGACTTTTGCGTGATTCGTTTCAGCGGCGCGAAGATCGGCGGGTGATACGAGATGATTAACTCCGCGCTCAGCGTCATCGCCTCACTCATCACCATTTCCGTCAAGTCGTTCGTGAGCAGGATGTTTGAAACTTCCCTGCTCGAGCGGGGTCATGATGGAGCATGAAGATATAAAAAATAAACAAAGCAAATGAATACAACATTATTACTTAACCGTATGTACGGTTGGTGGTGTGGGTCCTCCCCTTTAGGACTCAATCACAGGTACCTTCTCAAGTACGGCTCTATAAGTAGTCCAACGTTATCCCACTTTTCGCACAGGCTCTCCGGCGCGAACCCGTTCAGCTTCGCCACCACACCATCCACCGTAATTCGAGGCATTTTGTGCGAGGAAAAGTATTTTCGGCCTGGAGTGAGGGCTAAACCACGGCTGGCGAACTTCAGGGCTGCGCTCGTGGTGCAGCTCATGAAACAGAACTCTGGCTGGCTGTAGCCGTCGTATCACAATATACCGTCGAAGAGCGGATGCGATTTTACACCTGTTAAAGTGAAGGTCCTTTTTGCACCGCACCACCGCAATACAAAATTTCTCAGCGAATTGCAGGCGATACCCGGCGGCTTGCTTTGACAGCTCGGTTGCACACCGTTCATAGCACTGGGTTCATTCACCCTGGAATTGTGACAGTTGGTCAACTGTGGTACAGTTTCAACTGTGGTACTGTCATCGTTGTGGCGCGCGAAATACGTTACAACCGTCAACAACGCCGAAATTACACACGCACGCTCGTACGCAGGCATTTAAGCACGCACGGGCAAGGTAGCATTAGGTCGTAGGTTAGTCACTCATCATCGCCTTCGGCCTCACCAGATTCAACACCAGCAGCAGCAGCAGCAACAACAGCCGCCGCCGACCCCCTAGCTCGTTAAGTAGTAAATGTTTTAACCATCGATTCCATAGTGTTTAAGTCTTAAAAGGTGGCTCATAAGTTTGCATTTATCAAGTGAAAACGCAATGGATAGCAAGGGAAGGCATGTCATTGTTTGCGATAACGGGACGGGGGTAAGTTCCAACCGATACACCAGTCCCAGCCCCAACCCAACCTCAGCAGTAGCAGCAGCAGCAGTGAGTCAGTGGAGGGTGATCCATCCGCTGCGAAAGATAACAGACACGGGAAGGCGGGCCTGGTGTAAAAAAAAGTGAACGAAACACAACCTTCGATGGGTGCCACACTAAATTAAGCTCCTCATTCCTGTTTTTTGTTTTAGTTCGTGAAATGCGGTTACGCCGGCAGCAATTTCCCGGCGCACATTTTTCCCTCCATGGTTGGGCGACCCATCATTCGAGCGGTCAACAAAATAGGCGAAATAGAAGTGAAGGTAAACAATGCGATTAGGTCCTCCTCTTAACCCCTTCTTCGTATAGATGCCCGGCAAGGCCAGCCCCGCCAAACCCATTCCAATCTATTAAAATCCAATCCATCCCATCCTACGCCTAGTCAAGTACCGTGGTGGGCTACCTCGGTTGTTATCTGTTATCCCTAACGGTGTAAGCCCCCAGCACTCCCCCACCACCCAACCTCTTCCAAACATGGCCTTTCCCCCCCCCCCTTTTCTTAGCGAGTGGTTGTTGTCACTATAGTGCGGAGTGACCACGGAGAATGAAGAAACAAAGCACATGCACTGCACTCTTGCCCAGCAGAGGGTACCGGCGATGCGAATAGTGGTATGATGGTAAATGATTAATTTTATGCATTCTAATTTTTGCAGGATTTACACGTTGATGTAAGTCATGTCATGTATTGATGGTTGTTGTTTGAGCCCCGGGTACCGCTCGGAAATCGGCTTGCAGTATGGTTTGTGTTTGTTAGCGGCGAATAACTTACTGTTTTGTGTTTTCTCGTTTTCATTCCTGGTTGTTTCATTTCGTTTGTTTTTTCTATTTGTTGCGTTATCAATGCTCCAGCTCCTCTCCAGTCGCATAGATGTGCCCGTTGTTTGCCTAGCCGAACCATTTAACACTGTTCGATGCTGCCCCAAATCCCACTGCACATTAAGAACCGTTTGTCTTCCCCTAACCCCGGGGCTAACCAAACGTATCTGTAGCTTAGTTGATGGTTGATTGTGTTGACTAACTCACAAGTAAAGCTCAGAGCACCGGTTGCTGGAAATCTGAGCACCGGAGCACCACTCGTACTACATGTGAGGACAATCACACAGCACAGTTTAATGTGAAGAGGTACCGCTGCATGGCTCCCTTCAAAACTCACTTTGCCGCCTAACGCATCGCCAGCGTATTTTAGGTTTCATTTGTTTTACAAACTCTTACCGCCCAGCCTTCTTCTTGCCGATCACCCCTCATTAATGCATCATTTCATCTCCTTTTCCTACACTCTGCTTGGCGGCGGCCGTGAATTGCGAGCCTAACAGCTGCCCTAGTACAAAATCAAAAAGGAATTGTTAAATTTCCAACCCATCCTGCAGACACCCAGGCCGGACCCTTAGCGCCGTCAGTTGTGTAGGAATGAAAGTCGCTCATACACTCTTTCATCCAAAACCATACTCTTTTTCTCTTTCTCTCTCTCTCCTCTCTCTCTCTCTCTCTCTCTCTCTTTCTCTTTTTTGATCTTATTTCACTCATCATGCAAAACATAATTCTCACTACCGTGCATGAATCCGTGTTCGTATTACCACAAACAATCCAACCACTAAACCAAATTGCCCATTTTGCCTAAAAAGGATATCGAAGCTACCACCACGCTGCCAGTAAGTATTATGCGTCATGAGCTCTGTCATCGAATGGGAGCTCTTGTATACACTTGAGCATGCTGTTCACCGTTCTGTTAGCCTGTGTCGTTAACTGTTCAGTCTAAGCGTGCAATTTTTGGTTCTATTTAATATTCATTGATAGAAAAAGGTGGTTTAGTTTGCAGAGTTTGATGGATATATCTTTCTCCGTTTCTTTGCTTTCGAATAGAATCCCTAAAAGAAATTGGAGCCGCCTTTGCCTATTTGGTCAGGTTTAGTGGCTGAAAAGACTTAATTCAGTTTAAATTTAAGCTAGTCAGTCAATTAACCTGATCACAGGCACAGACAGGCACACAGCTTCGGCTCCAATTCTTGTGGGGATGTGATTTGCATCAGCAACGAAAGCATGTGTGAGCTTCGTTTGTGAGAAACCAACCCAAGGACTTGAGCGAGCAATTTGTTTCATTCCTTTTTTTTCACAGCACCATTTACTCCATTCAGTAGGATATGTTGAATTTACCCTATCAAACTATCCCTCGCTCGCTCGTTCGCTCTCTTTCTTTATCTCTCCTCCTCTCTACATTTCTCTCTAATTCTCTATCTCTGTTAGTGGTTTTATCGCACAGTCTTATACGTTCGTAACAGCTGCATCTTGAACATACGGCTCGCTCGTCTTTTTATATGTTAAAAAGAACTTTTCAGTGAATGTTTTTATCCTTTCGCCCCTTTAAAACATGGTTTATCGTGTGTATAGTTTTTTTTAGAGTTATCTTCTCATTTTAAAATGATTTTGTGCTGCAGGCCAAGACGCGACACCAGGATTTGGTTCGCTCGGTGTTGCTTAATCGCTACTTAACCCCCGTAGCTTGTAGTGGTAGTGTCTCGATGTATGTTGGCGTTACTAACTTTTAGTCTTATTCCTCACATCAAACATAGGATCTGATGGTGGGGGATGAAGCGTCCCAGCTGCGATCGCTGCTCGAAGTGTCGTACCCGATGGAGAATGGAGTGGTGCGCAACTGGGAGGATATGTGCCACGTGTGGGACTACACGTTCGGCCCGAAGAAGATGAACATTGAGCCGACGAACACGAAGATCCTGTTGACCGAACCACCGATGAATCCGATTAAAAATCGCGAAAAGATGATCGAGGTGATGTTCGAGAAATACGGCTTCGACTCGGCGTACATCGCTATCCAGGCAGTGCTGACGCTGTACGCGCAGGGTTTGATCAGCGGCGTGGTAATCGACTCCGGCGATGGTGTCACGCACATCTGCCCGGTTTACGAGGAGTTCGCATTACCGCACCTGACACGCCGACTGGACATTGCGGGGCGGGACATTACACGCTACCTGATCAAGCTGCTGCTGCTACGCGGTTATGCGTTCAACCACTCCGCGGACTTTGAAACGGTGCGCATGATGAAGGAAAAGCTGTGCTACATTGGCTACGACATCGAGATGGAGCAACGGCTCGCCCTCGAGACTACTGTGTTGGTGGAGTCATACACGGTAGGTTGAACAAGTGCAGGGTGGCAGGGGAGCTCCTCTCTAATTGTGTATCCTTATTTATTTACTTGCTTTTGCTTCCACGTGTTATTTGCCCCGCCAACCAAAGCTACCGGACGGTCGTATGATCAAGGTAGGCGGCGAACGCTTCGAGGCACCAGAAGCCTTGTTCCAGCCGCACCTGATAAACGTGGAGGGCCAGGGTATTGCCGAGCTCGTATTTTCTACGATCCAGGCCGCCGACATCGATATGCGGTCCGAGCTTTACAAACATATCGTGCTGTCCGGTGGCTCCACCATGTACCCTGGGCTGCCGAGCCGGCTAGAGCGCGAGATTAAGCAGCTGTACCTCGAACGGGTGCTGAAGAACGATATCGACAAGCTGTCCAAGTTCAAGATACGCATCGAAGATCCGCCAAGGAGGAAAGATATGGTTTTCATAGGTATGTATGGATGGACTATCGATTCACACCATTTGCCGTAGCCTTAAAACTTACGTTTTCTTCCCCACACTCCTCCGTCACAGGTGGTGCAGTGCTCGCAGAGGTAACCAAGGATCGGGATGCATTCTGGATGTCCAAGGCCGAATATCAGGAGCAGGGCCTGAATGTGCTAAAAAAACTGAGCGCCAGAACAAGTAACTAGAGGGCGGAGCGTAACGGCATCAGCAAGGCAAGCACGGCCTGCAGCAGGTGCAGTAGATCAGGCATGAGTGTAAATCGATCAAAACAGTATAGGCTCATCCAACAGCTCCAATCGGTTCCATTAGATTAATACTAGAACTTTCACAAGGTAAGATGTTTTGGCATCGGCTGGTGACCGACGATAATCGATAGCGCGGGATAGCGTGCGAGATTAACCTGGTACGTACCGTACCGCGCAGAGCGTATAAGTGACCTATCCGTCGCTTCGAAGCTGCATATTGTATTGTATCTATAATGTTTCATTTTTTTTTTGGTTACTTTCCCCATGTCTGCCTATTCACAAATGATTAGTACATAAGCCCTTCTGCAATAATAAAAGAAAAGCTCGTTGAAAGATTCGTTCAATTTAAAGCAATTCTCATCATAAATCCTCTGTTTATTCCGCAGCATTCCGACCGTAACCGGAATGCTGCTCCCGATTCAGTAGACCACCTTCAGCAGAGTTTTTCCGCACTACCACATGAAACACGGGGATGGTATGGGGCATGGAGGATACACTGTTCTGCATCTGATGATTGCGATATCGTTTCTTTATTCTTTATATTGAGCGCGAGTCAGTATTCAGTTAAAGCAACACTAAAACTGGTGGTGTGGCAAGGCAAGCCGAACGTATTTAGATCGAAAAGAGATAAATAGAGAATCATCCGTTATCAGTGAGAAGAAAAAAGGGGGTGCGGGTGCGGATACACGATGCATATCCGTTCGGGTGTGCTTGTTCGTGTCGTGGCCATCGTCGCGTTCGCGTGTCGCGTGAAACATTCGAAGTAACATAAGATGGATAGAGAAAGTTAGGCTGTTGAAGAATCGGAGAAGTTAAACAAAAACAAAACAAACGCATTGTGCAGACAGCTGCACCGTTCGAAATCGGGACGCCAACAGCAAGGTCATAACATAGCAGCTGTAGCTGTCGTTACCGAGTATTTGTCGGGTTTTGGGGAAGGGCGGGGGGGGGGGGGGAGAGATGGTGGCTTTTGAAAGGTTAGGCGGAGGTGTTAGGTGCGAGTATGGTAAAAGTGCACTCCTAGTGTCTGCAGGCATAGGGAGCGTCCTCCGGGTTCTCGCAGGTGAGCGACTCCTCGTTGAACACCTTGCCCTCGCCGCACGTAATCAGGCGCGGGTGCCCGTCCACGCAGGTGATCAACCGGTGGCAATCGTTCGGCACCGGGTAGCGGGGGAACGGCCAGAAGCGGGCCGCGGCCGAACCGGCCGGGGCAGACTGCGGGCACTTGAAGCCAACCACTGCCTCCGGGTTGCACTGGTCGAGCAGCTGGTCGGGCCAGTTGCAGCCGTGGATGCGATGGTCGTACACTAGGCCGGCATCGCACAGCTCCTGGTGCACCTCACCGAACGCACACTTGTGGTAGCTAGTCGAGCACTCGTTCGCGTCGGGATAGATGCCGAATAGGTACTCGCAGCCGGGCGTCGACAGCGGTGTCTGGTCGGTGGCGAACTTCCGTGCCCCACACTCGACCGCCCAGTTGTAGTTGCAGTGGTTGTGGACCGCACCCTTGCCATCAAACAGCAGCCCGTTCTCGCACGTCTCCAGCGTCAGCGTGCCGTTGGTACACAGGAAGAACTGGTCGCAGTGGTCCGGGTGCAGGTACGCCTGCTCTCCGTACGGCTCCGGACAGGACGGTGCCGCTGCGGCTGATGCTGCGAAACAGAGTGATGAAGAGAGAGAAAGAGCGGAAAAAAAGAAAAACAGAAAGAGGCAGTGAGCAAAACGTAAGATCGAAGAACGGAGAACGTAGCGTGCGCACAATGACGTCATAACAGTGCGCCTGATCTAGTTGTTGCAATGTGGCTTAACGACGATGATGTTGGAATGGTGTGCAAGTGCACGCACCTATGCGTGGAGTGCATAACAACATATCCTTGGCGTGTCCCTGGGCACTCCCCTTCCAAAAAACCAACCCAAAAAACATCAAAAAACCAATCCCGAAAGAATGGTCGAAAAAGGAACGACGGGTTAGGAGGAATGAAAGTGAAAGTGAAAGGCTGAAATGGGGTGGTTCGCTCACTGTCGGGGAACCGAGCTTAGCAACACGGCGCGGTGCAAAGCTTTCGGTTGCGTTTCCGTGCGGCCACGCAGGATACACTACAATCAGGATTTGCGCGGGGCGGTAAGAAGAGGACTCCTGGACTTAAAAAAAAAAACAAAACAAGGGGAAACCGCCTAATCGGAACGTTGTCGTGGCCGCGTGCCGCGTTGGCATATCGCGCAACATTCGAAAGTTGTCCCTGTGTTTTCGTGCATGTTTTTTTTTTGTTGTCGCGCGACACTTCCCCGAGTGTTGAAGCCGAAGGTCAATCCTTGCGGTGCGATTTGCGATTGCTGCGTGGTTGATGCTGCTGCTGCTGTGACGCAAGTTGGTCTAATGTTTTTTTCTTTTGTGTACAAACACCACCTGTGCTGGCGTGGCGTTTCCATAACAACCTCGTGCCTAGTGGAGCGTAGCCAGCCAGCCAGCCAGCCAGCTGATCGATTGCCGATCGGCGCACTATGTAATCGCGGGGCGGGGGGTTGCAGTGAGCGGCGAGCGTGAGCGAGAAATGGTGTCGGATGTCGAAGCTCAGCGCCTCAGCGCGTTGCACAATGCTAATTGTAACAACCTTTAATGAACCTTTACCAAGGGGAAGGTAAGAGGGGTTGGTGTGTGTGGGGGTGGGGGTGGAAGGAGACGGGTGGCAAACGCGGAGCAAAAGGAGTGCAACAAAGTGACGCGTGCACGGCACGCGGGCTATAAGCGCAATAGGCGCAGCCAGAGCGAGAGAGAGAGAGAGAGAGAGAGAGAGAGAGAGAGAGAGAGAGAGAGAGAGAGAGAGAGAGAGAGAGAGAGAGAGAAAGACAGAGAGAGCGTGTATGTGTGAGAGAGAGAATGAGCGAGCAACAATCACACGCTCGATCGAAGAGAGAGAGAGAGAGAGAGAGCTAGTAGTGAAGCGAAACGAAAGAACGCAACGAGCGAATAAGCGAGGAACCGTATGCACATCGCGCGTGTCACTTCTCTAGAGCCTTGGGGGTGGGGGTTGGGGATGGGGGAAGGGGGTGTTGGTACGTGTCTCGATGCATCCCGGTGCGTGGTGCGTGTAGGTGCGGGCACGCGGGATTGCGCTCTATGTCGACTGATCTTTCTCCCCACCCCCCCGGGGGGCTTACCCTGGCCGACGAGCGCCAGACTGACGACGATTGCTCCAAGTACGACAAACTGCTTCATCCTGATGCTGTTCCTGGCTGCTAGTTTGTTGCTGCGAAGCGTGGCTGCCGGCGGTGGTTGATTGATGATGCCCAAGACCAAGTGTGACAGGAATTCACACACACACACACGCACGCAAACAAACAGTCACAGGTACACAAACGCACACACGCGCGCACACACACACACGAAGACGTGCAGGATGATAACGTGTACGGTGAGCTGAGCTTGGAAGCGTTGGAATTGCCCAAAATGTCGTACCGGTGCGGTTCGAATCCGACCAACGAATGGCGGACGGTAGGTGCCCACCTCACCAACAGAGCTGCCGGGGTCCGAGCGAGCGCGCCCTGGCCGGCAGGTTCGCGCGCGTTCGAACGCAAAACGATCGGTGGCAACGACGACGATGATGACGACGACGACGACGACGACGACGACGACGACGACGACGACGCAATCCGCCGTAACCCCGTGCGCCGGTGGAAGGGGGAGGGTGGCGTAGAGTGAGGGAGGGAGGGTTGAAATCGCAAGAGAGTAGCACCGGACCATTACCCCCACCCCACTGGTACACCCGGTCGACTTCAATTTGCGGGCGTGTGCTGGTCAGCAGCAGCAGCAGCACCCGAGCTGGCTGGCTGGCATTATGTGTGATGGGCGGGCGGGCGGGCGGGTGGAGAGGAGGGGAGGTGCGCACCGAAACCGAACGCGGCCGGCAAATGACCCTTTATGCTGGGCATGTGTGCGGTGGGCATGTACCCGACACTGTGATCACTGGACTTGGCGCTGACCGGCACTGGGGGGGGGGGGGGGGGGGGTCCGAAGGGTGAAGCCAAGAGGGTGGGCACCACCAGCGCACCAGGGGTGGGGGAAGGTGGCCGTCTCTATTGTAAACTCCCAAACGCCCCCGCTGGACTCGCCCCGCATCGGAACACTTTGCCCCTCTCCCCCCCTCCCCTTTTCACCCCCGGGTTTTGGGGCTGACCTCGGGGATCGGTCAGCGCAGTTTGTCGAGTGGGGCTCGATTTTGGACGCCGTTTTGACGCCTGTTCGGTCATTTGCACCCTCCCTGGGGGGGGAGGGGTCCACCCTTTCCTCAGGCAACCCCCCAAACCCTCCACCCCCGGTTGGAGTACCCGTTAAGTCGCCTCGGTAAGGGCTAACAGGTGCATCACAGGGAGATGGCTTCCAAACGGAGAGTGCGTGACGTTGCAGCGGGTTGCAAAAGGGGGTCAAGAGGGTTGGGGGATGGGGGGAGCGATGCAGGAAGCACCCTGCGCCACCAATACCCATTCGCAACGCGCAACCCCATTTGAAACGCAACGCAACGCCCATTGCTCGTTCGCTTACGGGGTTTGCCCGCCTTCTGATCAAAAGTGATCCAAGTATACCACCGCCCCCGTCGCTCTTCATCCCTTCGTTTCACCCTGCGCCCCCTTCAGAACAGCACAGCTGCAAGACAACACCCCCTTTCCTTTCTCCACTTCGGTCAGCCAACACTCCAAGCTAACAACGACACTCCCTGGGGTAAGGGGTGTCTCAAACTCCTGTGGGGATGGTTGGGTGGGGGGAGGGGTTCGGTTGCTAACGATGTTGCGATGAGGTCGCCACGGCACGCCACCATTCACCGAAGGGACGCAAGGGGGGGGGGGGGAGGGGAGGGGAGGTTGAAAGAGAAGGGACCAAGGGTGATGAGGGAGGGAAGGAAGGGGTGGATGGAAGGGGATGAGATCCACGTGGACCGTTCACGAATTGGTCGATTAATCACCAACGCAGCTGTGTGTGTGTGTACGAGATAGAGACTGGGCGAGAGAGGGAGAATGGGGGTTGGTGAGAAGGCGAGGCGAGAATGAAATGCAAATCTCGCTCGAAACGACGACGACGACGACGACGACGATCGCTTGCCAAAACCGACCGGAGTGGAGGAGTGAGGAGTGCCCCATACCCCATCTAACCGTGCCCGGCCCGGGGGTTGGGCCATTATGGGGGAGGGTGGGTGGGGGAGGGGGATTCAGATTGAAAGCGAAAGTCGATCGCGGAATCCATCGAGCGCTCGAACTAGAACAATACCGAGGACGCGATGACCTCGCTAGAGAGCCATACAATCAGAGAGAGAGAGAGAGATAGAGAGACAGAGAGAGAGATCTGACGATACAAAGGACGAGGAGGGGATGCAAACCGGTATTTTTAATGGGGCTGGTCCGGGGGATGGTGGTGGTGTAAATGGCCGTGTTGTTGAAATGGTCCGTCCGAAATGTCACTGTGCTCGGGGTGTTGTGTCTGTGCCTGAGCGCGCGCGCCTGTGTGTGTGTTGATACGCCATCAGCACCCCGGTGACTTTTGCTGGTTGTTGGTTTGTTGGTTGGTGAAACCCGTTGGTGATGCTGGGCGCTGTCAGCACCAGCATTTGAAAAGGGAAGGTGGTTTAGCGGGGGGGGGGGGGGGGGAAGAACTAGCTAGCGGTGGTGATGGGGTGAGGCTTTTAGTGGCTTTTTGGTTTATCTTTATTTTCGCGCGACGCGCGCTTTCCGATCCTTTCCGATCCGATCTCCATGGGGGCACTCTATTACTTGGCTGGCTAATGGCAATGGCTCTGGCTGCACTCCTACGCTTCTCCTCGCCCCGCGCCCTACCCTCAGTGCCACTCAGTGTCTTTCCCTTTTTTTTCTTTTTGTTCCATTCCAATTCCAACCGCTGACATGGCAACGACAACGCTCCGTGTTCGCTCCGTGCTGCCGGCTCTCGGTCCTGTCCTCTGGTCTGGACCTGGCTCCAACCCTCAGTGGCTACTACCTCCGGAGGCCGGAGGATCCCTCTCCGCACTGCTGCTACTGCTGTACCAGTCCTCACTGTGTGAAAGTGAAAGCAAAGTCCAAATAAGTCCATCATTCCATTCCATTGGTATCTGCGTTGGGTAGGGTAGGGGGTCTTACCATCCGGGCACATTGTCCGGCTCGTCACAGCGCTGCAGGTCCTCGTTGTAGACCATACCGTGTTCGCACGTACCCTGGCGCGGTTCGACACCGTTCAGGCAGCTGTAGAAGCGCTGACAGTCGTCCGGGTGCGGATAGTTCGGGTGCGTAATGATCTGCCCGTTCCGGTCCATCTTCGGCGCATTCTTAGGACACTGGAAACCATCGTGCAGCTTCTCTGTGTGCCCGGGAACGGGGAAAGGAAAATGCAGTGGAGCGGTTAGCGGTACATGAAGAGAGCTACTACTGCTACTACTACAACTTACTGTTGGCATTGCTACCGCAGCCCTGCCGGTTGGCCATGTCCGGCCAGACGCAGGTACCGGTGGTCTGGTAGAAGTGCAAACCGGCCACGCACGTCATCTCGAGCTCGCGCCCATTGACGCAGTTGTAGAAGATGTTGCAGATGGCCGGATCCGGATGGGGGAAGAAACCGTTTTGGCGCGGGCACACACCGACCGGCTTCGGTGGTTCTGCGGGAGGGAGACAGGAGACGACAGAGTGGTTGTTGAAATCATGGCGCGTTTGAAAGGCGTTTGCAGGGGGTGTGCAGCTGCAACTTACGCAGCTCCTTCCGATCGTGACACTCGACGTTGAACACCTGGTCGCACTTGTTGACGAGCTTGCTGGCCGGGTTGAAAACGAGCCCGTCCGGGCAGAGCCGCTCGGTGACGCGCCCCTCGTCACACTCGTAGTACCGGTCGCACTGGTACGGATCCTCGAACTGGCCGTCCGGTTTGGGGCAGGTAAACTCGTAGTAGTCGGCATCCGATTCGGCATCCGCCGTCTCGGCTGGCGCTGGAACGGCAAGGTGAAGATTAGGTGAAGATTAGGAGCGTCTGGTTGATAGAGCATATAGGGGGTGGGGGTGGGGGTGCGGTCCTTACCGCAGATCACGGCCACCAGCGGAAAGGAGATCGCAAGGATCAACGTTAGCACTCGCCGCATGTTGTGTGTTGCCCGGCACAACGACACACCGACACAGAGACGAACACACAGACACACAGACACACACAGACACGCACCGCAGTGTTCTCGAAGGATCACGGGCTGTGGATGTTTGTTTTGTTTTTTTTTTTGAACGTTAGGAAACGTGACGTATGCCCGATCCGTACGTGAGCAGTGCGAACGGTCAACTAGGCACCGCCGGTGATGAGTCGCTTACTTTTAGTACCTCTGCTGCTGCTGCTGCTGCCCCTCCCCTCCCCTCCCCGCTGTGGGACACCCCTCGGGGTTGTTATTTTCTTAGCCCTCTAGTGCTCGATGGCGGCTCGATGGCAGCGTCCTAAGGCGCAGCCCATATGCCCCACCCCTCTTTCTCTCTCTCTCTCTCACACACACACACACACACACACTCTGACGCACGCACACACTCGCTGTTTGAATGACCTGTTGTGCGATATTACATATTCATCCTCTACTGCTGCTGCTGCTGCTCTGGAGTGCTCGGTCGAGCTGCTCTGGAGAGGCTGCGCGCCGTCACATAACACAGCACCCCAGCGAGGAATCACGCCTTCCCTCCATCCTCCCCTTCCCCCCTTTATCTCGCCTTGTATCACCTTCAATCTTACTCAATCACAAATACAAAAAACCGGACGACGCAGACAGATTGGACGCAGAGGAGGGCATTATGCAAACGCGTCCGCGGTTCCGCGGTTCCAGCAACCTTTCAGCCACCCCCTCTCCGCCCTCCTCACCCTCCCCTGGGCACAGGTCGTCTGGCTTTTAATCTCTTCGGCCCCCGCCCTCTCGTCTTCATGTCTTCTTGTCGCCTTTTTTCTCAGCCGGTTACGTTTCCACGTCATCTAGTGTTTATCAACCCCCTCCCCCGATGGGGGTGAACACGCACCACGCGACAGCAACACCAAACGAGCCAACAACTCTTTTCTCTCTCTCTTTTTGGCGCTCTCTCACTCTCCATCCTCATTCCTCGATCCGGACGCGCGCGATCACGCGCGTTCACCTTTCTTTCGCTTTCGCTTTCGAGCCGCAATGGGGGGTAGGGGGGGAACCGGAATGCATGCCTCCCGATCCTCCCGGTCGAGCTGCTGCTGCTGAAGAAGATGTTACGCAACTCGAGGCTGCTGCATCGACGTCATCGACTCTCTTATATCACAGCGACCGGTTGAGGAGTTCAAACAAAACAAAACCAAAAATGGGGAACAAAATGGGGCGTTCGGCCCATTTTTGGCGTGGCAAGTTGTTGTTGCGCGGGAAATAGAGCTAGAGAGGGGGAGGAGGGCTGCGAACCCAGCTTTATTGTGTTTTTTTTCTTTTTCTTCTACTCTTTTTCCACACTGGTTCCTAATGTTTACTATCCTCTCATTCTTATCGTAAACAGGCAACATGGTGCCATGGCTACTACTATTTAGCTGTTGCTGTTGCTGTTGCTGGTGGCGGCCAATGGCTTTCGTCGGTGGCGGTGGCGGCGGCGGCTATAGAAAGTATACTGGAGTAGCGCGAGCCTTCAAAGACCTTCAATCAATCATTAAATCCAATCCAACCAAACGCCTGTCACAGCTCGTCCGGACCAATGGGTGCAGTAAGTAAGAGCATGAAGGAAGGAGAAGAAGGGAGGTAGAGTGGGGGGTAGATAAGTGCAGAGAGCGCGAGTACGGAAGTGACGTGCGGTGCAGTGCGACAGATAAATAGACAAAGAGAGAAAGAGAGAAAGTGAGGAAGAAAGAAAAAAAGACAACAAAGAACAGAGAGATGAAGAGAGAGAGAGAGAGAGAGAGAGAGAGAGAGAGAGAGAGAGAGAAAGAGAGAGTCTGTGTGGACAAAGAACACAGGCAAGGAGAGGGAGGATAATAGAGCCCGAGAGCCCGGCCAGTTACCCCTGGCCGGCCATTATCGCGGTATTCGGATCGCATCGGATTGGTTGATCGGATTTGATTGATGATTGACTGATGTCGATGTCAAATTGAGCTCGAGCCTTCGCCTCTTGCGGAAGGACACACTTCCAAATGGTCCATGGTGGTAGTAGTGGTGGTGGTGGTGGTGGTTGGATTGCTGGCCAGACCAGGCCAGACCCGGAGATGTATGGGTTTGTTTTGTGTTTTGCGAGTATCACATAGCGATTGATGACGACGACGACGACGACGTCTGGGCGTGCGGTGTGGCCTAGCGGCGGTTCTTCGCGTTGCCCTCCTCCTCCTTGTACCAGTCCTTGCTGTAGTGGTGCGAGAGGAGCAAGAGGAAGAAAAAAAAGAAGAATAAAAAATAGAAAGAGACCAAAACCAGAAAGAGTCAGAAGTGGAGGCGGAAGTCAGTCGAGCCAGTCAGTCGAGCCAGTCAGTCAGTGACCTCATTGGCCTGACCTGGCAATGTCAGGTTGTCGAGTCGAGTCGAGAGCGGCCTTACCATTCTGGTACGTTCTCCGGATCGTCACAGCGCTGCTGGTCCTCGTTGTAGACGAGCTTGGCGTCGCACTGGCCGAGCCGTGGCTCGATACCGTTCAGGCAGTAGTAGAACCGGGAGCAATCGGTCGGATGCGGGTAGTTCGGGTGCGTGATCACCTGACCGTTCTTGTCGTAGCGCGTCTCCTTCGGACACTGGAAACCATCGTTCAGTTTCTCTGTGGAGTGGAGAATGAAGTGGAGCCGTTAGCAAACCGGGGGGATAGCTGCTACTACTACTACTGCTACTCACTGTTGGCGTTGCTACCGCAGCCCTCCCGGGCGGCAACGTCCGGCCAGACGCAGGTACCGGACTTCTCGTCAAAGTGCAGCCCCCCGGTGCAGCTCATCTCCAGCTCCTCGCCGTTGATGCAGCTGTAGAAGATGTTGCAGATCGACGGATCCGGATGGCTGAAGAAACCGTTCTTGCGTGGACAGTAGTCGGTGGTACCCTGGGCCGGTTCTGAAGGAGAGAGAGAGGGGGGTTTATAGATGCGATGCGTCATCGTCAGCAGCAACCACAAAGGGAAACCTTCCGGCCCCCCGAATACTTACGCAGCTCGAACCGCTCACCGCAGTCCACGTTGAAGGGCTGGTCGCACTTGTTGATCAGCTTGATGGACGGATCGAAGACGAGCCCATCCGGGCAGATCTTCTCCGTGGCTTCGCCGTCCTCGCACACGTAGTACTTGTCGCACTGGATCGGATCCTCGAACTGGCCCCGATTCTTCGGGCACTTGAACTGTGCCTCTGCGCGGCCGGAAAAGGGAAGGGAAGGCAGACGATGAATTGAATTGAATTGTTGGTGGTAGTAGTAGTAGTGGAGTTGAACCTATGGATTAACACCCTCGCTTACCAACAATGGCCGCCGGTACCAGCAGGACGATCACCACCAGTGCCGCCACCGGTGTCCTCAACACTTTGCAACCCATCCTGTCGCTCTCTCTCTCTCTCTCTCTCTCGCTCTCAAGGTACTTCCCGGGGTTCCGAACCCGAAGTTCCGGGTTTTTTGTTTTCTCTTAGGAGAGGGGAGAAGGAAGGTGGCGTAGGTAGGTCGCAGGGCCGGAAGGGAAGGGGTGGGGGGTGGGGCGCGTCGACTACGAGCTACGATCGAGGAAGGCGAGGCTACTGAGACTGAGGCGTCCAGTCGTTGCCGTAGTTACCGATAAACTACGCGACCGCTTTGATGCGACTCTCACTTTTGTGCCCAACCCATGAGGGCATGCCCGTTCGTTCGTTCGTTCGTTCGTTCGTGGCTCCTACCCCCTCTCTCGCTAATTCGCACCTCCGACGCCGACGATGCGATGCGCCCCCACCTGGTAGGTAGCTACAGGTATAGCTGGTATACAGCGCGCGCGCGCGGAAGATTGTGTGAGTGAGAGTGTGAGAGACACAGCAGGAAGAAGGAGAAGAAGGAGTGTAGGAGTGTTCCCGGTTCGGACGGCGCCCTTGTGCACTCTGCACTCCTGGCCACAGCGAGCCCAATTCATTCTATCTTTCTGTGTGTCTCGCTCTCTCTCACACACTCTTTCTTTTTATCTTTCTAGATTGTACTACTTAGAAACAATGAGGAAATGCAAAAGCCATCCTTCTAAGGAGCCGTTTGTTATGGAGTATTTGAACAGGCACACTGGCTGCTCTCTCTCTCTTTTTCTCACACTCTTGCTCTCTCTTTCTCCTGCTCATGATGTCTGGCAATCCAACGGTGCAGCAACGTCGTCAGGTCAGCCGTCAGGCAAGCGAAAACAGCGTTATACCCGTAAGTCGATGACGCTGACGTTCGGCACGACCCCGGTCGACGATCCGTGTGGTTTTCCTCCTTTCTCCAACGCGCGCTGCCTTCACGCCTTATTAGAGGGCGGAAAGGCGGACCACCCCCAGACCACCCCAGACCCCCAGACCAGACCTGCATGCCAAACGGATGATGGAGGTCGTGCCGGACCGACCGACCGTACCGAACCGAATCCGCCGTCGCCACCGACGCCGCCTGCTTCCTGGTTTGGGCGCACAGAGTTCGGCATCCGTTAGTCTCTCAGTCGCATATCGCAACCGGTTTGCCAAGGGGAGCGGGGAGGGCACACGAGGAGGAGGGGCTTTCACATTCACGGCGCTCAACATTCGCTTTGCGCTCTTGTCCTTGACAACAACAAAAAAAAAACAACTACTACTGCTGCTGCTGCTGCTGCTTCCGCCTCCGACGCCTCGATCGATTCGTGCGAGTAGTTAACGCGATAACGAAGCCATCAGGACATCAAAGGTACGGTGCCTGTCCACCTTAGGTGACAACGACATTCGAAATTCGACATTCTCCCCGCCCCGCCGGGGGAGATCTTCTACGTGGTTTTTGTGGGTCAACTGTGGAACAGCCTGAAAATCCGGTCCGGTCGCAGGCACTCGCAGCACGATTTTTGCTGGATCTGGGTCGTCCGGTCCGGTTGTCGGTTATCTCACCGGCGATAACGCAAGCACAAGCCCCGGAGCGAACCGGTTCCCGGTTGCTGCTCCCCCCCCCCCCCCCCCTTCCGTGCGCACGCGCAACACGCATCGCACGCCGGGCTTGCTGAACTTTCGCTTTCCAGTGCGCGTGAGGATGAACACGCGCAGGAAGCACAGGGCTATCGTCATCTGGGTAGAGCCACTGACAGCTACTATCGTGTAACACGCACACACACACATCCTCACACTGTGAATCGACCTCGCCCAACGGTCGATCCAAACGGCCATCGATCCAATTTCGCTTTCGCCGAAAGCCAAACATTGGTCCCCAATCTTGATATAGCAGAACGGTGCAAGGGGCCATAGGGGGATTATAACCTTACACAAAACTGCAGCCCAGCTCTTGAATACTTGCATGAGCTCGCGAATGCGAACTTGCGCCCCAAACCTTACCATCGTCATCGTCTTTATTTGCTTTGCTTTGTGGTGTTTGCGTCAAGCTGGCAGCTCAAGCTCAAGAAAGTAGTTGCGGGGGGCCCAGTATTATTGCGCCGGATACCGTGCGTGTGTGCCACGCTGCTTTTCGTCCTTTTGTCGATCTCCTTTCTCCCCACCATGACTGCTGTAGCGTCGCTCGATCGCCATCCACGATCGATCGATGTGATTGTTTAATGCATCTGGGTCGGGGATGGCCCCGATAATATGATGATATGCATGGCGTGGCGTGGTGTGGCGTGCCCCCCTTTGTCGTGCAACCGGGCCGGCCTGAAAGGTTCGCCATCGGCATCGGCATCGGCGACCCTGTTTCTGTCTCCTGGCTGTGTGTAACACAACCAAAGTAGCCAAAGCCAAAGTCCCACGATTCCCTCGATTCC
>NC_064873.1:8257554-8275054 GCF_943734745.1 Anopheles darlingi
CACACTGTACCGCATCCTCGTACTGTCCATCCTTCGGTGGGCACTTGAAGCTCTGTGCGTCTGTGTATTCCCATGTGTGAGATGTGGATGGTCGGTGTGTGTGTGTGTGAGAGAGAAAGAGCAAAGAAATCGATCGTTAATATAAACGTCTTCGTCGTCGTCGTCGTCGTCGTCGTGAGCCGGAGCAATGGACTCAAAACGGAAACCAACAGATCCCGGAACATCCGGATCTCTAATCGGCTAGCGAGAGAGAGAGAAATGGATTTCCAAATTACTGCTGCTGCTGCTGCTGCACCCTCCTTCCACCCGCTAAACGCTAATGGTGGCCAGCGGCCATTACACCCCCTCTTCACCCCTACCAGCAGCTACCAGCTACCAGCGGCACCACAGCGGCACTTTTCGCTGCAGATGCTCAACACGCTAATGACGCAATGGCCCCGCCGTGTGCAATGAACTCCAGCAAAATCATTTCGCAACACACACACACACACACACACCGCGGGTGCGTTTGTGCAATTGTTTGTGGTGTGGTGTGGTGTGGTGTTCGGCAATTCGGTTTCGGTATGGTGTTTGGTGGCTATTATGACGCCCCGTGTCTTCAACGCAACCGCTCCCTGCCACCCCTTCCTGGGCACCCACCCTTTGCGTGGGCGCTGCTTCTTCTGCTTCATCTGCTGCTGTGGATTGCGCGATCGCGTTTGCGGACCGCGGAAGGTATTGAATGTCTAGAGACTAGAGAAAGAGGGAAAGAAAGAGAGAGAGAGCGCGTAGATCGATTTCGCGTATTGCCACATCGCTCGGGGTAACCAACACGCTGTGCACCGTATTCCCCGTCTCCGTGACCCTACACTCCGTCGTCGTCGTTGCTGCCGCCGCCGCCGCCCTATTGTTCTTGGATTCGGCAGCTTCTGTTCTGTCTGGGGTGCTGATGGCGATGATGATGGCGGCGGCGGCGGGGGTGACTGCAGACGCAGTACGCGAATCTCATGGTCGCCGTCGTCGTCGTCGTCGTCCGCAAAGGCCTTTTTGGGGTCGAGACACACATCCAGGTGCACCAGGTGCATGGAGCAGGCACCTGGCCGCTATGGCCCTCGTGGATGGGGGGAGGTACTCTTCTCCTGCTCGTTGAACGTTGACCAAAACCGCCATCCAACCGAAACGGTTCCGAGACGCTGCATTGGCCTTGAGAGCATCTCAAGCATCCGATGGACACAAAGGCCGGTCTGCTGTGTCTTTCCCTCTCAATACATGTGTGTGTGTGCGTGTGTGTGCGAGCAGGCGGATGATGTGTGTATCAGGTCGCCCAGGCTAGGATAGGTTGCCCAGAGCAAAAACCGGTTGGTCTTTGCTCGTGACGTGTGACGTGGCGACACCCGGGAGGATTCCGGAAGGAGCAACAGCAGTAGTCGTCGTCGTCGTCGTGGTGGTCACCGCTCCACACAAGGCCTAATGGACCCATGATAAGGCGTCCCGGGCGAAGGAAAGTGAAATGGAGCTGACGGCGTAATGGCGCAGCGCCATTACATAAGCATAAGCGGGGTGGTTGTGTTGTGCGCGGTTTCCTTCGCCTCTCGCCTACTGTCTCCCTGTCTCTGCACGCGAGACATCGGGACAACATGTGTCCCCCACAATATGTAATGACCTGTTTCCCTTTTTTTCCTTTTTTTTCTTCTTCCCTCTCTCTCTCTTCCAGTAGCATTGTTTGCATGCGTGGCAGCTCGACACCGAGACGCCTCTCGTAGACACTAGAGATTACGCGATTCTGCCAAATGTTCCAGGATTTTATAGACACACACACACACACACACACATCACAGGGGAGTTTCTATCCAGCACCTGATACTAGAATCGCTTTCTCTCCAAGAAGGGGTTTAAAGTCACGCAGTCGCGGGCTTATCATCATCACAAAAGGATCCTATACTTACAGATACCGGCGATGAGCGCCGAGAACGCGATCACGCTGTAGCGCATCCTGGGAGTTTGTTGAGTGCAGGTGATGCAGTGATGCGATTTGATAGAAGGGAGCAGGCAGCTGGCAAGGAAGGAACGGAAGTTCACCCCGGGACCCAGCAGGCACGGTTCAGCAAACAAACAAACAAAACACGGTCTACTCTCTGTCTGTCTCCGACTCTGCCTAGTAGCTGCCAAAGGAATCCAACTTGCTGTTGCTGCTGCTGCTGCTGCTGCTGCTGCTGTTGCTGCTGCTGCTGCTCTTTTCCGAGGCACTTCCGAGCACTTCAGTAGATTTGGATGAACTACCTGGCGGTGGTGATAATACTCTTATTTTTTATGAATCGCGAGTCGTCGAATCGTGAACACACGATCGCGCTGAGGATCGGTCGATGGCGATGTGGCGAGTGTGTGTCGGTGTGGTTTTTGGGGTGGTGCTGATGACGGTGGTGGCTTGGCTGGGCGGCCGCCACCGCCGCCGGTTGTTGGCCACCACGCGATTTCGCACTGTCTACGCAGCACACCAGCACCCCCTCTGTCTCTCTCTCTTTCTCTTTCGCTCTCGTTTCCTTGCCTCTTCGATTGGCCACCGTTCCGTTCACCACCTCCAAGCAATTACTCGTTATGCTCTTCGCAGCGCCACGCGGTCCCCGGTACGGTCTGCCTTGGTGGATGGGGTGGGGGAGGTTGGGTCTATGGGGTAGGGGAGTGGGTGGTCTGGAGGGGGTTTGAAAGTTAAACACACATCAATGGCCCCTTCTCTCTCTTTTTCTCGCTCTTTCTCTCCCTCTGCCTCTGTCTTTCCCGAGGATGCTTCTTCTCGCTCGTTTATATCACTCTCTCTCCCTCTCTCCCTCTCTCTCTGTCACACACACACACGATGTCGGCAAAGAGAGACACCGCTCGATCGTTTGTCGCGCTCGTTTGGAGTCTCAAAAACAGAAGAGGAAAAAAAACAGTCCATCAGCCGGGCATCGGCTATGCTTCAATGATTTCCTGCATTCAATTCCTCCTTCCTTCCTCCTCCCCCCTCTCCCCTAACTTCCCTTCCTACTGGCCTTCTCGACATCATCCCCCCTGCCGCCTCTTACTGCAACCACCAGCAGCATGAACCATACTTGAGCCGCCGCAACATCCAGGAGTTCGGCCTACTAGTTTCCCGAATATTCGGGCAACGCGCGCTCCTCCCATTTACCTCATGCCGCGCCATCCTCTCCATTCCCCCTCCCAACCCACTCCGGGAGATCGATGATTGATCGGTGATGGCCGAGCCACCGGCGCGTTGTGATCCAGTCCAGCTTTCACCGATTGGGCTGTCCCTGGGGAGCCCAAGGACCAGGAGTTGCTGCTACTTTACACTTCAGATCAACTTGTCAGCCTTCAGTTTTACGACCGACAGACAGGCTCGTACACGCCTCGTATTTGTGGCAGGAGCGAAAGCCTTCGAGGCCGGCCCGACACAACCTAGAGCCCTGGAACTGGCCTGGAGGATGGAAATACCTGGATGCCGGTCTGGATTTTGCCGGCGATTCTCGACTTCATGCGACTTGACATTGTGCCGTTGGCGAGTGGGCGAACGTTCGGGCAACAGCTTTGTGGTACACGGAGGTGTCTTCACCCTGTACCTTCACAGTGTGGCCTCAGGATGTCTTCAATGGCGTCGTACACAACCAATCTGATCGGATGGCCAAACAATCCCAATGCATACAATGACGCTGGACGCTGGGTAAGGCAAACAAAAAGCCAGCAAAAAGGGAGGGGGGGGAACCGAAACTCCGTCAAGTCAAACAAAGCCGTGTTGTGCTCAAGACAGCACTGTCATTGCGGAACGCAATCAATCGATACTTTTATATTTGAGTACTATTTTTAGTCAGAAAAAAGACATCCCAAAAAACCAGCTTCTAAATCATATGAAGAAAGTGTGACATATCAACCGTTTCAACAATTTAGTTAGCAAAGTATGTCTAGTATTTGAAAACCAGTCGGAAACGCTGCCTCTCGCGTTCCTCTTCGCGGTTTCTAGATTGTTGTTCGATACTTGCACCTTGCATGCTGCCTAAACACAAATGATCTAGCAAATGTCTCTGGATGACGAACGATGCCCAATAACCAATTTGCATTTAAAAAAAAGAGATAAACTTTGAATGGTGATAAGAAAAAAACTAAGACAGATAATTGAGATCGATAAACTGCATTTGGAAGGTAATGAGATAAACTGCATTTGGAAGGGGAGCTGTAAACTGCGATTGGGAGCTGCAAATTTGGAAGGTAATTTTATCACTTTTCACACAAAATTCTGATTGCGCCATTCCGAGCACCCTTTATAGTGGTTAGCTGGATTTTTCGACATGAAGGTCGTAAACACGTTTGCGCAGTTTGTTTTTCAGTTATTTCTGTGCTTTTTCGATCAATTTCTTCTCCGTTTTCACCAAAAAGATGCTACGAGCTGGTGGACGTTGAGCGGGTTCATCGACATGGCTACCATATCGATATTAACAACTACACCTCATCCGACGATCGCTTCGAGTACCAGACCCGGCCAGATCTGTGGGTTTTCCTTCTTACAGTGTTCCTTGGTGAACGGCGCATCTCCCAGAAGGCACATTTTATTCTAAAAATCCCATTTCATGGCCATTACCTTTTTGTGGAAGTTGGTGTGTTGTGTGGACGACACTCCGGAGCTCACTTTCTTCGTACAGGAAGTAAAATAAAAAGTGACTTTCCAATGGATGTGATCCTGGATGAGATAGGCCTCGCGGTTCATCACCACCGCCACGAGGCGATTTACCGGGAAAATCGGGTTGACGATCTTGTCAAGCTGCTGCCGCTATGACATTACCTGATGCTCCAAAATCAGCGGACGATATTTCTGCCTTCTAACATGTAAGTCTATGTTCGTCTGGTACTTCTGCACGTTTTGGTTAGTTGTACCGACCTACCGGACAATCGCACGCAGCAGTGTAGCCTTTTTTCTGTCGGTGTTCCTCTTCAGCATCGTTTGGAGCTTCTTGGCGCTCAAAGCGTCGGCCGTACGGAACCGAGCCACCTCTCGATGCTCTAACTGTTGTCCATTAGTGCCAAGATGCTGTAGAAGCCGAAACAGAAGTCCCGGGAATCTCTAAAGTAACATATGATGCCCATTTCCGTTGCGGCGGACTACCTTTCTTTAAATTGCGCAAATGTCAGCACGGAATAGCTTCACTATTTTCGCCATCACTATTACAGTTCAACTGATAGAGGTTTCAATTTTTTTTTTCAAGTAAACTGATAAAATTAACTTCCAAATGCAGTTTACAGATCTCAATTATCTGTCTGAGTTTTTTTCTTACCATCATTCAAAGTTGGTCTCTTTTTTTTTACTACAAACGTTATGTTTGGGGACGAATTATGGCAACTCGCTTAGTGTTCTTTCGTCTCGTATCTCCAGTGTCGGAGATCGAATCAGAGTGTTCGGAACGAAGCTGACTAGCGTCCATCGATTATCGATTGTATTGTTTAACGAGGCCAACGAATTACTAGTGCAATGTAGAGTAACGTTCACTTTTGGGGCACCATAATATCAAGCGAATAGTCGCGGCAAAACTATTCAGATAAGAATACGAAGATAGATGAACTAATGAGTCTGAAATACAGCGCTGTTCTTCGGATTCGTGTAGAATGGAGACGCACATCAGCTAAATTGTTTGTGTCTGGCACACTCTTTAATGTTGGGCTACAAAAAAAAACGAAACACCGCTACAACCGCCAGCCAGCAGTGCAAAAATTCGCTACCTAGCACGTGTACGTCTCCAGAAGATCGGTAAAAAAAAAACCCCCCAAGATGACTGCTCTAGGTGTACTGTCACTCCTCCTTCATCGTGTTCTTCGTGGTACGTCCGAAATTCTCGGACCTATGTCCGCTAGAGAGTAGGAGTCCTACTGCGGTGCAGAATCACCATCAGTACTCTCTCACAGACGGCAGTCTCTGTGTGCTGTTGTTGTTGTTGTTGTGTTGTGTCTGGAACACCGTTATACCTAAACCCTGTGCGATGACGATGTCGATTGTGCAATTGCGCACACTAACTACCATACGGACTGGAGTCCCTACAGAACCGCGATGACCGCGATGACCGCGACGTGTTCCGAATACTAGCTACACGCGGAGCTGAACACTAACGGGCCTCTCAGGCCGATGTACGTGCGTGCGTACGTGAGCTGGCAAGGGTAAGGGTAAGATCGATCTGACCGAGATTGGGATCGGAAATCGGTTATTGTCGCTGTGGCTCACCGGCCGGATTGGATGATTCACTCGTCGTCGTGGTCGTCGTCGTCGTGGTCGTGGTCGTTGCCAGTGGCTGTCCTGCTGCGGTGCCAATCGGCACGTCGTCAATGAACGTTACCGAGCGTGCCCGCTGCAACCCGACGGCCGGTCCCGCCTTAACCCCCGGTGGCCGGCCCCCATCGGGACTGCCGTTAGTAACGGTGCTTTCGGTATCGGTGCCACCGGGGTGGTGAGCTCCTCCTCCTCGAGCACCACCAAAATCGGTCTCACCACCGCCGCCACCTGCATCAGCCCGCCGTTGCGCCCGCTTCTGCAGGAACGCCTGCAGATGGTCCCGGTTGCCGTTCACCTCGGCCAGTACCAGCTCCCGTCGGGCACTGCCCTTCACCACGATGTTGGCGAAGCTGTCCAGCTCGAGCGGTAGCCGGAAGTTGCGCAGCACCTCACTCGCCTCCCAGCTGACGCGCGGATAGTCACCGAGCTCCTCCTCGGTGCGAAACCGCGCACCACCGTCGCCCGTGACGTCGGCCGTCCGGCCTGGTTCTGGCAGGGTTGCCGGTGGATGGGCACTGACGGCCGGTAGCGGCGGTTGCCAGTGAGCGAGCGCAAGCGTCCCCTGCACGCGCCGATAGTCGCCCGGTGAGGCGGCCACACTGTCAGCGATGGCGGCCCGTTTCAGCACGTCGTACCGGCGCCGCTCGTGCTCCGGTTGCATCTGTTTGGCCAGCAGGTCCGGGCTAAGGTGCCGACGGACCATCATCGTCCGGATGAGGGCCCGGTAGTAGCGGGCCCGATAGCGCCCCTCGAGCCGCCGCCCCAAATCCATCCGCTTCGTCGCATCCCGGACCGCCTTCTTCTTCGCCTCCTCGATCGCCTGCCGCCGAAGGAAATCGTCATGCTCCTGCTGTTCCACCTCCTGGCGCTCGGCCAGCTCGCGCGCTTCCCGTTCCGCCCGCAGCTTCGCCTCGATGCGCTCCCGGTTCTGCTCGTAGTAGCGCTGCACCCACGCCGCCTGCTCGTGTTTCCGCGCCAGCTCGGTACGGATCAGCTGCCGGAAGCGCTTCCGCTCGGCCGGTAGCGCTTCCGCGAACGCACCCGGTAGCGTCACGAGCCGCACGTTGCTGTTCCCGTCGGCCACCGCCAGCTGGTGCCGGTCACCGGTACCACCGGCCCGGTACGGTGGATGCTGCGTGATGATCGACAACACGTTCGCGCCGAGATTCAGCGCTACGCATGCCGTCGATGTACGAACTGACAGTCAGTCCAGACAGACAGGGAAAGCAACAGAGCGTGTTGGAGAGAGAGAAAGAGAGAGAAAGTGAGAGAGATAAAGAGAGAGAGAGAGAGAGAGAGAGAGAGAGAGAGAGAGAGAGAGAGAGAGAGAGAAAGTGAGAGAGAGATAAAAGGAGAAAAGGAGTAAAAGAAGAAAAGATAGGGCTCTAACGAATTGCATAATTTAAGGGATTTATAATTGGATTTTTAGTTGTTAAAAATAATCGATGAAGCCGATGCCAAACACTTCAGAAAGCGTCGACAAAAAAAGGGGGAGGGTAGTAAAGCAGAAAGGGAGCTATTACGTACCTGGTACATCCCTTCCACCCTCCCCTCCCCCCCTAACCCCTCCCTATACTTCCAGCAAAAATTGCCAAACAGTTTAATCCCCAAAATTATGCAACTCGGTAACATTCGATTCGATTTGTGTGTTTTACTAAAGAAAGAAAGAAAGAAAGACAGAAAAAGAGCAAGAAGGGGAGTGTTTCAAAGGCGTTTTTTTCCGTTGGGTCGCATGCCAACGATGGAACGCCGTGTTTAGCCATACTTTGCAGATCCCAGATCTCGAAGTCGCCACTGGCGTGGCCCAGAAAGAAGACGGACGGCCGGTCGAGACTCCAGGCACAGGCGGTGACGGGGGAGGGTTTGCGGCGCCAGAACACCGGCGACTGGCGGGAGTCGGTGGTCCAGAGCGCCAGCACGGTACCGCCGGCCGTCAGCAGGACGTCGTGGAGGAAGGTGCTGCGGGCGATGGCCACCACCGGACCGTCGTGGATCGGTGCGAACGGGTCCCGGTCCCGTACCGGCTCCTCGTTGACGGTTGCACCCTGATCGAACTCGTAGCCGTCCCATTTGCCCCAGAACAGCCCACCGAGGGCGGTGCCAGCGATGAAGGACTGACGGCAGACACCAGGCACCTCCGCCGTCGCCGTTACCGTCATTGGTGGTCCTGACGCTGTCGCTGTCGCCGCCGCTGCCGCCACCACCATTCCGAGCCCCGGTCCCGTCCCGGTTCCGGTGCCCGGCAGCGCATCGTCGAACGCCAGCTCGACGATCGGCTGCTCGCACCGGATCCGGTACGTCGGGTGGAACGTCTGGGTGTGCTGCGGGTGGTTTCCCACCCCTCCGGTCTCCGGCGCTACCTCGGCACCGGCCTTTCTGCCAACCGCCGAGCTGGCCGCGTCCAGATCCCAGAGGCACACCGTACCGTCGAGGGCGGCCGTAAGCAGGAAGCGGGCCGGCAGCCGGTCGTCGCCGGACGGCCGTAGCTGGCCCGTGTTGGTGCAGTGGAAGTTCTGGGGCAACCAGCGGATCACGGTGATCGGTTTGCGTGCGGACCACTCGAGGGCACTGATAGCGGCCGGCTGCACGTGCCACGGTTCGCCCGTTGCACCCGGATCCACTCCGGGTACACCGGTCGGGCCGGATCGGGTACGCCGGCCGGCGGATTTCGGTCCCGCGTTGCCCAGGATGGCCTTGATCTCGCCCCGGTAGGAGCGTTCCCCACTACGCTGGTGCTGGTGATGCTGGTGATGCTGGTGATGATGATGATGGTGATGATGATGATGTGGCGGATGATGATGATGAGGAGGGTTAGCGTTGTGTGAGGCCGGTTTGCTGCTGCTGCTGCTACTGCTGCTACTGCTGCCTACACTAACCGGTCCCAGGTGCTCCAGTTCGCCATCGGTTAGCTGCCAGAGCGTGAGCTGACCGCTGGACAAACCACCCACCAGCAGCCGCCCATCGTACGGGCAGAACGAGAGTGCGGTCACTTCGCGCGGCGACTCAAGCCACAGCTTGGGCACGAGCGACTCCTCCACGTTCCACGCCAGCACCGGACACTTCTCGAACACCAGCCGATTGACCGGATCCTTGCGGCCTCCCGTGCCAGCGCTGGCCGCGACACTAGCGGTACTGGCCGCGATCTGCTGCACGTAGGAGGCGACGAACGTACCGGGTAGGGTCGGGTGCCACTCGATGGCCGCCACCTGCCGGTTGGCGCAGGTCGCCCGATCCATAAAGCACATCGTCTCCTCGACCACGGGCGTCTCGTACTTCGGTATCGCCTTGTGGCGCGAAATGATCGGATAGTCGTTCCGGTACATGTCGATCTGGTTGAACTCGAGCGTTTTCAGCAGCTGCTCCACGTGACCGCTGCCACGTAACGCATCGGGCAGCTCCATCGCCATTGTCGTCGTCGTCGTGGCCGTCGTAGCCGTCGTGACAGTTCCTCCATCGGGTGGAGCGTACGGTAGCGCTGCTACCGCTGATACCGGTGGCGGCTCGCTGCTCAGCTCGTACAGATACTGGGACCAGGCGTTGGTCGGAAAGGTCGGATCGGTTTGCTGGTGCTGGTGCATCTTTTGCGGGCGCAGCTGCACACCAAAGTCGACCGATTTGCGCACGATGTTTTGGAAGACCGTTCGCGGCACTAGCTCGACGTAACCGTCCCGGGCGTCCGCTACCAACCGCATGCCGAACCGGTACGATCGACCGTTCCGTTGCACCGCGAAGATGCTCTGCGACTCGACGTTCACCACGTTGGTCCGCCGGAGCGGTATGTAGCATTCGACTTCGCGCTCGCTACCGCGCGATACCCAGCGGCGGGCACGCTTCCGCATGGCGGCAGCCGCCCGCAGCCGCTCGGTCAGCTCGAGCCGCCGGATTAGCTCGCGGGCATCCCGCATCTCCGCCGCGTCCGTGAACACCGCGAACAGGTCGTCATCGTCGGTGCCCTGCTCTGGCAGGTAGCCGACCAGCACCAACCGGCCCGGTTCCAGCTCTTTCAGCCGGTCCTTCAGCTGCCGTTGCACCTTCGTCTTGCCCGGCAGATGGTCCTCCAGCAGCTCCTTCTTGATCTCGCGCCACGGATGCTCCACGCTTACGCTCGAACCCACCTCCATGCCGAGCTCGGCCTGCAAATCGGGACTGCGGGGAAATAGGCGAGGGTGTCAAAAGCTGCCGGGTGGGGGCGTATCTCCAGGCGCTACCCATATACCTGATCACCAGCCGGGAGCACTTGGGGAAGCTGGCTAGCTTCTGGCGGGCATCCTTTTCCTCGAAATTGAATATCAAAGCCACCTCCTCGTCCTCCGAGCAGTCGAAGCTGGTTTTGGCTGTCGCCGCCAGATCGCCGCCCCGTTCGGATGCCTTCGCATCCGAGCTGCTGACACCGGCCTTTAGCTGGGCCATCACTGTTCACCACTGCACCGAGCAGCAGCAGCAGCAGCAGCTGCTGCAGTGGTTTTTCGGTGGCAAAAGCGTAGCAAGACTGTTGGTCCTCTCGCACCAGCCAGAATGCCCTGAATGGCGCCCTTGTTTGTTTCGGTTTCTATGGTAAAACCGAATCGTAAGCTGCACCCGTGCGGTCATCCTTTTGTGAAAGTAGTGGTGTTTCCGCGAGGTTTGTTCGACACGCGATCACACCACGATAAATATAAGGTATAGTGTAGCAAAATCAACACATTGTTCTAGCTTCGACGGCTCTATGCGGCTCGTCGTCCGTTCTTTAAAACTTTTCTACCAATAAATTGGTGAGGTAGAAATCTGATTGGTGAAATCTGAAAGACCGAATATTGATTTCATATTGGTTTTGTAGTATCCGTTTTTCTCCGGAATACCGGTGTTCTTCCGAGAGTAAGCGAGCGAAATGTGCGTAGACGTAGCGTGGCGGATGTACAAAGGGATGGCACTTTTCACCGCCTGGTGGCGGGTATGCTAAGCTTAAGAGACCCAGTTGCATATACCTTCTGTTAATGGGGTCGTTTCGTTAAGCACGGTGTCATTTGCATAATTTTAGGGGTTTAGTATATTTAAAACAAAAGCGGTTAAATAGCTCATCGAATGTGCCGGAAACTTAAACACAATATGAAATCGATGCATCATGCGCAGAAGCTATCCAATCGACAATGAAAATGTAATGGCCTCGTACCCTTTATTTTTCTTTGATATCTCGATAGCCTCCAGATGATTCCATCGTGAGAAAGAGTGGTTCTGAAATTGTTTTGGCGACGGGTCGGTTAAGCGTTAACAGACCCGGTTGCATATACCTTCAGGCAATGGGGTGCCCAGTGGGTTTTTGGCTCTCTCTCTCTCCTCCAAAACTGTTGCCTGGGGCCGGAGCCAAGGTACTTTAAAAAGACAGGTAGCTTTATCCAGAACAAATCCCCGATCGTATTTTAGAAAAAACTTCAGAGTTTGACATTCACGGGATGGTGGGATGTTTACTTCGGGAACGCTCTTTTCGGAGCTGTTTTCGCTTTTCCGTGGTATTACGACAGTTAAAATTCACGAAAAGTGGCAGGAAAGTTGAAGTTTATGCAAATATTCCCAAAATTCTTTCAATAGTTTCAATATGGTATCGGTCCGTAGGTCTTGCCACCCGGCCTAGAACAAGAGCTAGCTAGCGTTCCTGGACCGTGCTCACTCGCTGTAAAACACAACTCGGTCGCTCGAATGATCTTAAATCGAGAGATGAATCATTTAAACATTCGAAAAAGAGTGAAATCAGGTACTTTCCTTGATAAAACCACCAAACTTGCCCACATCTTCTTCTTCTTCTTCTTGAAACTCACGTGGTTTTGTTTATAAAAGTGCCCTCCTATGAATGTCAAACAAATTCAAAATGGTGACCTGTCAAAGCGGTTAAGATGCTACCTGTCTTTTTAAAGTACCTTGGCCGGAGCCTAGCTGGTTCAGTGAGATGCAAACAAATTCAAACGGTACTGTCAAACCTGACGCACATAGCGAAGCGAACGGTATGGTATAAACGGGACGTTTGACGTAGAGGTATCCAATCGACGATTGACGCCTGCGCCGTCTTTCTCATTCCGATCGGCGACGACGAAACACGGACTTTTACCAGCTCTCGTAAGAGAATCATTATCATCGTAATAGATTTTAGCTGATTCGATCTAATCTACCGTAATCGATAGCCACTAACCAGCATCTGTGTCGGGACGTTCGCCGTTAATCAGTGTAACTCCCACCGTGCCTCCTTCCAGCTACATCCAGTGAAACAGTGAACGGCATCTTCCCATCTAGTCCTCCTGGTGATAGCCCTCTCCATTTTGTGTCGTGTCTTGTGTCGTCGCCTCCCATCTTCTGGGTTGTGTACTCCACGTCGCCTATGACCGAGCACTAAAGATCCAAGTAACATTAACCCATTCTTCCCCTGCATCCCCCGGATAGAACGGTGAGGCTGTTCGAGCACTAAATAACTGTGGGTGGCACCACGCAAAACTACCAGAATTCCTATCCGCTCAGTGTGAAGCGGAAAGAAAGAGAGAGAGAGAGAGAGTGAGAAAAAATAAGAAAAACAGTTGGTAGGTGGCCGGCTGGGCTGGTCAATTTTACCGATCTCCTTAACCCAAATTTTGTTCCGCCTCGTGCGGTTCCATCCATTCTTTTTGCTTCCTCGAAAGGTTAAGAAAACGTGAGTTTTGAAGCCAAACAAAAAACAACAACCTCCCTCCCCCCTCACCCTTTCGCTCGCAATAGCTTTCACACAAACCACCTGCCTCAAGATTTTGTCCACCAATCGCTTTCTGCACCTTCCGCCTACTACGCTCACCTCTTTCAGCTGAAACGCGCGGACCGTTTTTCAAGTCGTCACCAATGACGTCATTTTGGCTAACCTTTCCAACCAACACTGTGCAGCTTGCCTATAACACTTGCCGTCTACTTCTGTCTGCGACAATCCCTCACCATCGCTTAACTATTAACGTTTTCTGTGTACTTTGGTGCGTTCCTTTTCCGGTTTTTCTTCTCGCTGTATATTTGACCATATCCGTCGAGACAGCTGTGAAAGCTGGAGAAGCTAGAGCAATTTACGAAACTTTCCAAGATGGATCGAAAAGCGGAGCTAGAACGGAAGAAGGCCAAACTGCAGGCGCTGCGTGATGAGAAAGATCGCCGACGAAAGGAGAAGGAGCAGAAGGATCTACAGGAAGCGTCTGGGAAAGTGGGAACCGCAGAATTCGGTCCCAGAAAGTACGTAGCCGAAATGTTTTTATATATCTGGTGTGTGCATATCGATTAATGTACTCTCTCTCTCTCTTTTAATTTTTCTTCAACTGGCTTGTGCTTCGCTCCGGGCAGAGATCTAGATGAAATGCTCTCATCGCTCGGTGTAACTCCGGTAACGGAGGTGCTGTCGTCACTATCTTCGGTCAACTCAGCCACGTCTGATCATTCCGCAACGCATACCCCTGATGCTAGCCTACAGATCAGCACCAATGGAAGCAGGTGAGGGCGCACCGGAATGACTGAACCATGTACCGATGTTCATACTACTAAATCATCCTTTAAATACAAACGCGCTTACAGCAACCGTAAAAAGCCAGTCAACTTATGTCTGGTGTCCGTGCAGGCGACCAACATTCCGCCGAAGGAAACAGTCTCCTATTCCAAACAAACACAAACCAACAGCTCTGGCGGTCTTCGCGATGGTAAGTGTTCCAATTTTTTTTCTCTAACATTTAGTTCTACCGCAGCAAATGCCGCTCCTCCTACAGCTGAGGTGCGACAATTGATCCGAATGGCTACCTTACCTGATCTTCTTCCGTTCGTTAGCCAGCAACGAGTTCGCAAACATTGTTTTGTTGGTATCTTGCTCAATCTATAGCCGCAGATGCATTGTCCTGCACTCTCCACTGGAGCAGCTGTGGAAAATTTCAAGTCCCCGTACTCTTCGCACTATGCGAATTTGTTTTTATCCCTTAGCATAGCGTTGCGTTCTCACATAGCATTACTTTTTGTCTCAGACACAGACGGAGCTGTGTTGGCAGAATGAAGATGGTTTATACTTGTCATTTGATGTGCTTTTGTTAACTCGTTTATTCCTATCTACTTTTATCATTCACGCGAAGAACATCTATTGAATTAATATAACAAATACAGTTTTTTCTTGCCATTCCTCACCTCTATCAGGATATATGGAGGATTGGTGGAGACCCCGTAAAGGTAAAGCATGAAATCGATGTACCATGGGCAATGTATCGTGTTGCCATTCTTCTTGGTAGTAAATGAGCTCTCTAATATGATCGAATACAAGACTCCAGTACCGTTTCGATGCTATTTGTATTCACTCCTTCTGTACGCTTTTTTGTTTCTTTTGTTTTCAATATGTTCAGTTACTCCTGCCAATCCTTAATGGTTCTTGGCTTCAATGTTTTTTTTTTGTTTTGGATTATCGTTTCCACTGCGAATTATCTTACCTGGCCTGACATGTTCCCTATGCGGTTTATGCTTGTATTATAGATCGATGTTTCATTTTCATTTTCAACAATAGGACAACGTTTTGCGCTATATCTTGTCGAATAGTACTAATGTAACTTTTCCTTTTTCTTTTAATTGCCCAATATTTCGTCGAATGATTTGGCCTGGCCGATTGTACCATTTTCGTCGGCATACGGGCAATGGTGTTTCGATTGTCGCAGCTCACGCAACCGACTATTACGGTGAGTACTTCGTTTCAATTTTTAGGATTTTAGACATAGAGTGGACTGAAATAGCCCTAAGAAGAACCTCATTTACATTTTATAGCTACGAGTAAATCAATGCTTCTCTGATGGTAACGATGAAACAATCGTCGATTATCTTCTTTTTGTTTTGTTTGCTTGTCTCTTATTGGAAGTTTTGTTTCACTCGTACGTATTTTTGTTACTCTCTTCCTTACTCTGTTCCTCTGTTATTCATCTTTTCACTCTTCTATATCCAATGATCTATTACGTGTACTTCCCATCTCTAAGTTGTGTCAATTTCTTGTTCCTTTTTATTTAAGTTTCTCTATTTTTACTAAATCTACATTCTCGTGATGCTTCTATATTTCCCCTATTTGCTTTACCATTCCCGTAAAGAGAAGAACTTTATATGAATTAAAGAGGCAATCAATTACGTTATATTCTTCGTTTCTCCACCCATTTAATGATTTTCTTAATTTATCTATTGAACTAATTAACTAATTTGTTTTTGTCATTTCGGGCATCATTTACCATTTGTTGGTTTGTGATTGTGTCCATATAATTCTTTACATAAATCACACATTCCCAATAGAGATTCTACGGCAATTTTCTGACAGGATAACGCACCCGAGTACCTATGTTATAATCGTTTAAGTTGAAATTGGTAGAAGATATTTGTTTTTATTCTCTCTCGCAGTAAAGTGCATGCGATGTTTTATTTCACTTTAGTTCTGTTTGATAAAAATAATACCATTTACAGCTATCAGACCTCTCTCCACGCAAACCTATCAAATTTGTTTCTATTCTAGTTTATATTCTACTCAAAGAACGCAGCCAAGATCCCCGCTCTTTATGCATAACATTCCATTTTTTGCTGTTGTGTTTATTTCTCATTAAAGAAGAGCCAACTTGTCGTGGCAATTATTGAACCTCTTGTATAAATACTCATATCAAGCTATTTCACGTAAGAACATACATTGTATTTACATTGAGCTGAATGATTCCGCTGAATTATACAGTGCGCATACAAAACATTATGCATAATACATTGAAGAGTTAGGAAAGCTAAACTCATGCTGCAGCAGTAAAGGGTGCTTTTCGGAGTTCTGTTAGAAGGTGGTAGACTTTTAGTAAGAACTTGTACTCATACATAGTAGCTATACATCAACTCCATCCGTATGGTAACACGCCGCATCTGGTAAATCTGTTAACGAACGTCACATCTTAGCTTTTGGCTACACTGTTGAACTCAACTGTAGATGTTTGAACGGAGAGAGCTGTATTACTAATGTCAGAACCTAGAGATAGATTCAACATTTTCATTTTACAATATTCCCTCACTCCATCAAATTGGATGTGCAACATAACATTCGTTTGCCTATAGGTCTTGATTATGCCCCAATGAAATTTATACCACAAAACCTCCCGTTATCGTTGGCTATTTCTTTTTTGGTGATGCGTCGTAACCGTTCATGTGGCTGCGTTCTTTTTATGTTTCATTTTTAATTTTGATTACGTTACCCTATCAGCACTCTCATATTTGCGACTGCACTTTTACAGATTTTTTTTTCTAAATTTGATTTTAATTATAAAGACGCCATAGATGGATGTACGATGCGAATATTTCATTACACATGAAGTTTTTTTTTTCTGTTGCATACTATGTTAGCTACTGGAAGGATAAGATGAAATGTTCAATTCAACCAAATATTTTCTTAAAAAAACACAGCTCTTTTCTTTCCAAAACGAAACAAACCAGTTAAAGTTAGACTTTTTTCCCATTTCAAGATGAATACAATCTTAACCCCGGTTTAGAATGGGAGGATGAGTTTACAGGTAGGTTTTTGCCTTAACAAACAAACTATTTTTCTAGCAAATTTGCCGTTTTTATTCTCGTTTTCATTAGACATTTTATCTGCCACATAGGCAATCATATTGTTAATAGATTTCTTTATCTCTTTTCAAATGTTCAGAAACTATTTTAATACTTACACCTAGAGTACTTCCAACAGCCGCACCTTGCTTTGGTTTATCTTATATTTTGTTGATGTTGTTTACATTAACTATGCCTCCCATGACTAAACAACATATGCGTGTCCGTCAACGTTAGGAAACATACCTGTTTCGCTTCTAATGCATTAAATGTGAGGTTCGTAATTTGTTTATTCGTTTATCGTAGCACTTATATTTTAAGGCTTAAAACGAAGCCTAGCGTTGACGGATTCACGTGATTTTGTGTATGTAGAATTTGTGCTAGTATTTAACTGCGCACGAAACGATCAAGGTGTGGCTAAAGGAAGGAGCCAGAGTGTACACTTGCTGCATAACAATTATTTTGTTTACTCACTGTTTGAAAGTATTGTCACGCTTCGCTCCGTTTCGAGCGTGCTATCGGAACAAGATCTCATCCGACATTGCACAAACGATCATTTGTACTTAGCATTTTCGAAACGCAACGACTGTCTTCTGTAATGATGTGCATACGATTTGTCAGTTCTCAGCAAAACAACAATACAAAAACATTAAAATAATAGTTTTTCTATAAATAATTGCC
>NC_064873.1:8277554-8287554 GCF_943734745.1 Anopheles darlingi
CATCCTGCTTTGCCCAGTTCCACCCCAACCTTATTCTTGGCGGCACATACTCGGGCCAGATCGTGCTGTGGGACAATCGCGTACAGAAGCGAACACCGATCCAACGAACGCCCCTAAGCGCTTCTGCTCACACAGTGAGTTAACTGTTCCATCTGATCGGATGGGCACACAAACGCTGGGGAGGATGGATAATAAGTATAATATTTTCTCTTACCTTTGCAGCAACCTGTTTTCTGTCTCTCGATGGTTGGCACACAGAACGCGCACAATATTATATCGATAAGCTCCGATGGCAAGCTGTGTTCGTGGAGTCTCGATATGCTGTCGCAACCGCAGGATGTGCTGGAGTTGCAGCAGCGTCAATCAAAGGCTATTTCGGTCACTTGCATGGCATTCCCAAACAACGAGGTGAACAACTTCGTGCTGGGTAGTGAAGACGGTTTTGTGTACTCGGCCAGCCGCCACGGTAACCGTTCCGGTATCGGTGAGACGTACGAAAAGCATCTGGGGACGGTTACTGGTATCTCGGCGCATCACAATCAATCGTCACCCGACTTTGGTCATCTGTTCCTCACGTCTGCGATGGACTGGACGACCAAGCTGTGGAGCCTCAAGGATAATCGACCACTGCACTCGTTCGATGCACAAGAGTACGTGATGGATGTTGCGTGGTCGCCCATCCACCCGGCCCTGTTTGCCTGTGTTAATGGCAACGGACGGCTCGACCTGTGGAACCTCAACCAAGACACCGAGGTACCGACGGCGTCGGTGATTGTAGACGGGCAACAGGGACTGAACCGCGTATCGTGGACACCATCCGGCCTGCATGTGACGGTCGGTGATGACACAGGCCGTGTCCACGTATACGATGTAGCGGATAATCTTGCTAATCCTCGAATGGACGAGTGGAACAGGCTTAGTGGAGTACTGAACGAGTTGATGGACAACAAGACAGAAGACTTGGAGGAGATAGACAAGAAGTCGCCGGTCCCGCAAACATCCTCGCTCACGTCGCTCACGACCCCATCGGTCATGTCATCTCATCGCGCATCCCAGCAGCAGTAACACCAGCAGCTGTGATGAGATTTTGTTCATTAAAACTATATAAAAAATACAAAATCTATAAAAATATAAATAACACAAAAACATTAATTTAAAAAAACATAAAAAATATCTAAAACTTATAAATTATAAAAATAAATTAATTAATTTAATCAACGCTGAAAACGGTCGAGTTTGTCTCTTCTGATTTCCGAATCGAGTGGAGGGGAGGATTTCCGGTGGCAACGCCCTGGAAGTGTATATCCACATTTTCCACGCATATCCACATTGCTCACTAGCAATGTTCTGGTTTGCTCAGCGTTATCTGTGCCGGCAGTGCGTGTCTGCCTAATGTGCACCCTCCATTTAGCCGGCTGGCCGTCCAAGGGGAGTGCGCGGAATTTCCTTATCTGTGACAGTAAACCGTTGAAAGTTGTCCATGCCCAGAGCGCAGTCGCGGTGGTCTCGTTTTTCGCCCGAAGCATCGTAGCATGTGTACCATGCCGGTGCAGCTAGCAGCCACCTACTACATTGAACGCACTGAAATGTTCTAATGCTGCAGGCTGCTGCTAATGAGTTAACAAGGCTGCTGGCATATAGTAGTAGGTCATACCCGCTAAGATCGGTGCGAAACGATGACGACATTGTCAAAGTGTGAGGTCACACCGTCTTCCAGGGAAGTTGTAGTACGGGCTGCGATGACTCATCGTTCGCATTGCAAAGCGCGTAGGATGAGCAAAGGCAAGGAGCCAACGGGAGGAACCATTTAGATGATGCAGGCCGTAAACACGATGTTACGCGTTGGTTCCGTAGGACTCGTTTCCCGATGACTCACTTAACCGGCTTGCTGTTAAGGTGACCGCGGTCAGGAGTCAGTCAGCCCATGCCCATTCACCACGCGAGCAAAGCTCTGATATGACGTCACTGTATCGCTTCCCCTTATTCGTATTACCGCGCAAAACCCACTGTCGTTGTCGCTGCTGCTGCGCGTTGGTTGCTTGGATCGAGGGTCGCGAGAGTCTCAGCGAGAGCGAGAGTGAGCTCGAGATATCGCACGCGCGTATCTCGTGCTCTCGCTCACTCGAAACCCTCTCGCGTCGTGAAGCCGCTCTCCATCGAGCGCCGCGCACCACATTCAGAAAACGGTCGTGCAAAGCAGCAGCAGCAACAGCAGCAGCACCGAGATCAGTCGCGGGACCATCGTTGTGCTTCAACGCGAGTGTGTTTTGTTGTTTGTCAGTTGGCAGCTTGCGTTGGGGTGTGCGCGCGCGCGCCCTTTACTCCTAGTGCGTTCTCGTGCGTAATTCATAAACAATATTCCGTGTGAACCAAGCCGCACCGCTCGCCACCAAGCCCCGTGCACACTTCGTAAGATAGTTAATCGCTAATCGCGGGCGGCTACCCCTTTATCAACGCAGCTGCGCTTCGCCAATCGCTTGATCAGAACTGTTGTGTTGGTGAGTGTTGTTGGTGGATTGCGTGGTGTACCGTACAATTTGCTCGAGCGAGCTGGGTGTTTTGCGATCGTCATTAGGTTCAGAGGTGGCCGCGTGTGTTAAGTGTTTCCGGGGAATAGGCGTAGAGATAGCATCCAACCAATTGTAACGGCGGCGAACTTCATGTAAACGCGCATCGGGTTGGGTTGCTGAGACTTTGAGCCTTTTTGGAATGGGAACACTCGATTCTTTGGAACTCGCCCAGCGTGGTGCGGTGGTAATATGAGGCGACACATAGAAGGGCTCGGCTCTAGCGCGATCCCTTCCCGTAGTCAGTCTCGCCGAACCCCTAAGGACGCGGTGCCGAAGGACACGCGAGAGAGGGTCCAGTACGAATCCTGCTGACTACTGCTGTGTGTATTTTGAACGCACACACGCACGCAACCTTCATCGTTGCAGCAGCCGCCTTACCAAAGCCTGCCCGATAGCAGGACAGCAAGGCAACAGGCGCAACAACGGACGGCACAGCACGCTGAAGTTCTGCTGCCGTTTTGGCTGCATTTTTGTTCCCGCGGTGCACTTCTGTTTGCCAAAAAACAAAAAAAAATACGTTCGGCGCATTGGTTCATGTACGTTGTTGGGCAAACGTTAGTGGACGGAAAGTGATCCTCCTTTCTTAACATGCCGCGTGCTCTTCGATTTTGAACGGGTGTGTTTGTTTTGCAATCCGAATCCGAACCATCCGCGTCCGCCCGGCGCAGACTCTTCTACTGCTGCCGAGGATGGCGTTGGCGTAAAACATACATAAACCAAAAGAGAGCGGGTCAGAGTGGGAGCGAAGAAAGTGGAGGGTGAAGGGGGGGGGGGGGGGGGTGAGTCCAGCTCTGATCAACGAGAGCAGTCCATTTAGTAAGCGAGCACCACACACCGATGCACCGATTTCGGGCGTATTTTTAGATCAAATATAGTGTTCTGTGTTGCGCTTACCAGAGGCGATCTGGGCCATCATCGGATTGATGGGGGCGCACGGGGAGGAGGAGAAGTTGGGGAGGGAGGGGGTCGCCGGTATCTGGATGGTGCTGGCTGGACTAACGCTAGCGGATCGTTGAAATCGCTTCAATCACTGCGCGGTTTGTGGTTTTCTTTTTAAAGAATCAACATTTAAGTGGAGCAGCAGCTAGAATGATAATTTCCCTCCCACCAACCACATCACCATCAGCGCTGGCCGGTCTGGCAATGGTCAGACGGTGGAGTGACAAGGCGCTGCTCTCAATTTCACTGTTCAAGCTGATAAGGAGGCTCCGAGGAATACATTTTTTTCTTCATTTTCATCAGCAGAGAGAGAAAGAGAGAGAGAGAGAGAGAGAGAGAGAGAGAGAAAGAGAGAGAGAGAGAGAGAGAGAGAGAGAGAGAGAGAGAGAGAGAGAGAGGGCTTCTAGGAGTGCCACGTTCTCGCTATCCCATTGCCACGCTGTGGCCGCGTCCGCACTGGCCCAAGCCACCGGTGAGACCACCAGCGCAGGAAGAAGCCCCTTATCATGCTCTACTCTGGAAGTGGTGGTGGTTTTATGATGTGGTGGCAGTTTTTGGTTGAACAAAAAAAGTTTACATTTCCACGAATTTCACCCCCTTCACCCCAAGGCCGAGGGGGGAGGGAGGGGAGTTCGCACTCTCCACCGTCCATACCCAATCAATCATCACAGCTGCCCATCAATCGAGATCCGGAAACGATGACGATCAACGATCGGTGGCGGTCATCCAAATTGCTACGACCTACAATCAAACTGCATCAACCCGTCCCTTACCCGAATGGAAGTCATCGCGTATCGAGTCGGAAGAGTTGCATTCAAATTACGACACACACACAAACAGCTTTCCATGGGAACCGACAATCGAAGGAGAAGTATCTAGCGCAGCTAAAAGAACTCGGACGCGATTGAGCCATCGACAGAGAGGGAGGCCACACAGGAGGCGGTACAGCTTCTCTGACTGACTTGTTTGTTTCCACGCGGACGCGGCCAAGACCTTTCCGGGGGAGCGCGTAAGTACTAGGCATTCAAGGTTGACACCTGGCGGTACACAGCGCCAACACAGCTGTTGTGTGCCAGAACCACCTACCTCCCTATCCCCAGCCTTCCGATGACCCGTTGGCCCCGTATGAGGCTCACGGTCAAACCGCCGTGGTATGGTCTGGTGAGTGGTTTGAGTTTGAGAAGGCGCGGGAACCAATCACGCACGCTACCGTGAACTGCTGATGCCATTCATTGAATATTCAAATTGGTAATCGCCTTGTGCGTTTGATGCTGCTGGGCCGGTCACCAGCGACATCATTTTGATTTCATTTTTAATTCACTTGAACGCGCCCTGGTCGCCGTGGCACGGACGCTTCTGGAGTTCTGTGGTTGTCGCCGTCACCACCAGAGACTTGCGAGCGACCCTTTTGCCCACTGGAAGGTATTTGTCGCACCCCAAACCAACCTCTATTTACTCCATCCTTCTTTTCTCTCTCTCTGTACTAGAAAGCTGCACTGAAATTGGGTTGATGATGATGGTGAACCCAGAAGATGAGGTCACAAACCAGTGTCGAATCATGCTCGCATTACTTGATGATGATGATGATGTCATTCGAGCGTCACGTCGAATCAACCCGCGTGTGAATGGGGGAATCATGCGATTCAGGGCCAGCGAGTTCGGTCGTTCGGGCTCGGTCAATTTGCAACCCGTTTCCTGCCTGCCACGAACTGGTTGGCGCGGCACGATGAGTGGCTCGGATGAGGCTGATGGAGCATTTTGGGGCGTAGGAGATGCAGGCAGGCCAGGGTAGTAGGCCGATGCGTGCTCATTGCGAACACTTCTCTAGTGTACCGTTGTTGCCGTCGGTGATCGAGGTGGATTGTGCTTCATTGCCGAGCACTAAAGCTCAGTCTCTGGGTGTTGTTGTTGTTGCGATCACGATCATGCACTACGACGTCATGCTGGTAAATCTGTGGTCCAAAGATGTGCACGGCGCGATGAATCACTTGTGGTTGTGCTCTTCTGTCTCCACTACCATCAGCCTTTGCTGTAACATTGTCCATTAGCAGCAGCACAATGGATTGCAATGGTGTATTTGTATTCACTGTTCTTCGGCGGCTACATTTTTCTCTTCTTTGTCGTCGTCTACGTCTGCAACAGAATGGAACAAAGTTACACAAGCTACTAACACCCACCGACGAGGCTTTTCACAGACTTTTTTTTCTTTCGATTTTATGATCGGAACAACTGTTTCTGAATGGACCCCTCCACCTCCCTTCGCCATTCACACACAACCTGCGGTCGTCACATTCGAAGCAAACCAAACGACAATAACGTTATTTTGGGACCGAATACACGACAAAAAATCCGCCTGGTCTGTTCTAACCTCCGTTACGTGCCGGTTCACGGTTCGCTGGTCCTGCCACCTGATTGTTCGTGGCGCATAAATTGTCTACTCATACACCACCTTGTATCACGCTACCGTGGCTGCCAAGCGCCAGTCGTCTGCCAGGGTGTGTTTCCTGTTGGCCCCATGCGGAAGTAAGCTGGAGGTCGGGGGGAGGGAGCGAAACAACCACCCTATCGAACACATACGGGCACCTTTTGACGGCCCTATATCATCACGATGGGCAATACGATGGGCGGCAGGTATCGCTATCATATTACCGAGACTCACTGCGGCTGCACCTTTCGTTTTTCTGATCGATCCACCATCTTTCCCGTCCCTCTCTCTTTTGTCTACCTGAAAGGAAACATTGGTTCCAGAGCATCCAACGGGCGTAAGCGTGGATTAATGGCTTTAATGGTGCCTGCATTGCTGAATATTATTTTGAGAAATGCCTAATAAGTAGTCGTACAATCGTAGCCCAGGAAGTCTCTTGGAAGTGTTGCTTTGTGTGCGTGTGGGTGTGTGTGTCGCATTCCTAGCTTCTTCTTAAATTTTTGGGACTGATCAGGGTGTTCTCTCTTTTCAAATTGTCCCAAAATCGGAACGCTCCAAGTGTCACCTGCTGGAATGGCATGTAAGCGAAATTCGGGCTAGGTGCCCTAGTTTTCGTGGTAAAGCATTTACACCGCACCGCTAATGTATTTGTTGTGCTACGAATTGCCGCCTAGCCCCAGTGGAACCGTGTTTCGTGACCGGGGCTCATAACAGTTGGCGTACAAACCGGGGCAAATTGGTGCGAATCGATGCGGGATAGAGAGTTTCGCCTTTCGGCGGAGAAGCAATAGTTGTAGAGGCGAATTGATGGGAATCGCGCTTGTCGTGGATCTGAACTATGTACATCTGAATCACTCGTCACGCACGCCTCGATCCCGAACTCGCGATTCATTCTTTTCGGTCAAATTCAAGTTCGCAAACACTCCGTTCGTTCGCTCACACAGAAGAGCGCGCGATGTCGCGTGTGCAATGATGTGGGGGCCGCGAGGGCACGGGAGCAGCTAGCAGATCGATAACGGGTTTCCTATTTGCTTATACCTTTGCCAACCTTCCTCGCAGCGAATATTATAGATAAAACAAGGTCCCCCATCCCCGCTCACCCGGGTGTACCGTAAAATGCAGTTCGCAGTAACGCCACGAAACGAGGGGCTACCACCACCGCCGCCTCCCCCAAAGCCAACCAAACAGATTGCTGGCGAATCGATGGGAACGACAAGCGCGAGAATCCCGGCACCGATGGCAGGTAGTTGGGAGCAAAACGGCACTAAGGACAACGGTACGGTCGCAGTAGCGCACCGGACGCTGGACGAAGAACAGGTTGTGATGACACCGCTGGGAAAGACGAATACCTCCACGGTCCTGATGATCGAGCGTAAGCTCGTGCAGGCCGTCGGCGATCGGACGCACGTGGCTGGCGGCGATCATCGCGGAATCATCATCAACAAGGATACGACGGGCGCGGCCGCAGGTGTGTATGCAGGACGGCGGTGGTAACGCTCACCGCACTGCAAATTCGCTTTCATTCGCTGGCTAACTAAGCTTCTTCGATCCGTATCCGCCATTCCTTCCTTTCCAGGTAAAGCGGCCAGCGCACGAGAACCGGCGCATCTGATGTTGGAGTTTCGCGTGTTTCTCGTCAGCGCCAACACCGGGCAGCACACGCAGGAATCGCGCCGTATCAAGTTTTGGTTCCGACCATGGCTAAGCTCGGACGAGGAACAGGCCCAAGTAGCGCAGGACTTTTTCCGCGAGCTCGTCAGTCCGAAGGAGTTCCCCAGAGGTACGAAGCAGTGGCAATTGCTGTGGATGTTTTACACAACACAGCGCCTCGTTTGTCTAGAGCGCCCGTGCTAATCGCCCTTCCCTTCCCTAATTGCGCAGATTATGTTGGATTCATTAAAAAGCTCATGAAACTGCTGCAAAAGGGTTACAACGAGGTGCAGGCGATCGAAGTGGAGCTGAGAATGTTGGAGCAGACGTCGGCTCCCCCGTCAAGACCACGTAAGTAGCGTCTGTGCGCGTTTCCCAATGGAAACGGGATGTGCTGCAAACCTTTAAACTATTAATCTTTTTGTTTTTACCAAAATCCGAAGTTGAGAAGGGATCCTTCATTGCTCGATCACGGAGGATGGTCGTAGCTTACGTTTTTGTATTCCGTGGTCGTTTTCACTTTATCTTCTCATCAGAACGCGTCATAAGAGATTTTCTCACAATCCCATCTCCTCCCTCTCATCTCAAGCTCGTCCCGGTCACGTGATCTTTTGCTATGGTAACTGCCACAGACTCGATAGAAATAATAACAAAGACGGGACCAACATTAGTGTCGACGTCGGTCGGGTCGATGGTGATGATTTTGGTGACGGTAGTGGTGGTGATGGTGGTGGTGGTGGTGGTGGTGGTGAAGATCCTTCTAGTGGCAACAGCATACACGTTACCCCTGCTCACGATTATCAACAACGCCAGCAGCAGCAGCATCAGCAATGCCACCAGAACGAAGACGACCATAATATGATAGGAGGTAGTAAATGTGTCGTCGTTAGCGGTGAAACACTAATGAAACGTTTTTGGATCGATAATTACAATCGCGAACTAACGATGACACTGGCTGCCCGCTAAGCAAGACCAGCGTTCCACTTTTAATAAGTTTGTCCCCTCTGTTCTACCCGTCTCCCCTTGTCCTTCTTTACCACCTGTATCTGCTCGCTGACCTTCCACCGCTAACCCGTTGATGTTGTTGTAGTCATGGTCGTGGTCGTCTATACTAATGTGCTTGTTAGACCTTGAATGTTCGTAACTCTCGCCTAGAAGCGGTAGTCATTCCCTTGGAGCTATTCCCCTTCCCAATGGCGAGTACGGAGCACGGAAGCCAAAACAATCAAAAACTCGATAAAAAAGGATAAAATTCGAATCAAGGACAACCTTTGTGACCATTTGGAAAAACAATGGTTACGTAAAGGAGTCCAAACCATACGCTGAGTGGAATATATTTCTGGAAAGAAATGTATATTTTTCAACTTTATGCGCCGGCAGTTTACCAAATCTGATAATCTAAACTAATCTATTGTCAATAAAGAGAGTCTTACTTCAGGATAATCAAAGCCACAGTCGCGTAAGGTTGTATAGTGCGTGTAGAGTTTGTTGTTGCATCTCTTTATCATCTTTGTAATTTTATCTAATCTTAAGGCTGATCTACGGCCGATCGTTGATCCACGTCTTGAAACGATTAATAAGACCGTGTGTGCGTGAGAATTAACATTATTGTACCACATCATGCGAATTGTAGTATTTACAGATTATTATGAATTGGTTATTTTTATTTTCTTCAATTTGTTCTCCGAATTACAGTGTCATACGAGGATATGCAGTTTGAGGTGGTACCGCTGACGCCGGTTAAAATCTTAGAGCTAATCGAACAGGCCTACCCGAACCCTATTACGCCGGAAGATTTGGCAAAGTACGTTCCCCCCATATGTTGCTACTCTTCTCCTTCTCTCTTTTCCTCTCTTTCTTTCTCTTTTTCTCTTTCTCTCTTTCTCTCTCTCTCTCTCTCTCGCCGATAGCCACCCTATCAATGAGACTAATCTGGTTGCCTCCTTGTTCCATATTTCACAGGGATTACGGCTGGGATGAGGCGGAAGTACTAGAAATCATCCTGCTGTTGAAGGAACGTGGGCTGATTAAATCGATGGAATACAACTCATACACTCGCATACACCATGACGACCAGGAAATCAAAATCGTCAAGCAAATGCCAACGATCACCTCTAATAACCAACCAACGATTGCCATCATCACGGCACAGTATTGCGAGAAATTGGCGGTCGATGCGATGATAGAAAACAAGGAAACGTTCGTGCGCTACACAACTGTTGGTAAGTGGCAGTGAAGTCGGATGGATTGTGTGCAGTGTACTGTGGAACGTGGCGTGTGTATACGCGACCATAGAAAGCAGAATGCTATGCTTCTTTGCTAGTTTTATTTCATTCTGAATGGTTCGCCGCGTTTTTAACTCAACATTTTCTTCAGTTTCACCGGGCTTCTTGGAGCTCTGATTTACCAAAGATTA
>NC_064873.1:8292554-8295054 GCF_943734745.1 Anopheles darlingi
ATGATATTTTATAACTCGTCTTAGTTTGATGATGACGAGTTTATTTGTTATATTCTGAGCAGACTGTCACGATCTCCCTTGCGTTAAGGTAGGAGTAATGATAACGTACACAGCGAATTGCTGCTTTAATGCCATCATATCCACTGCCTTCTTATTCAGACACCCTGTGCGTTCCTGCAAGCATCGTAAAATTCAAAAGCGAGCTGATACTGTTAGTTTCAGCTAATAAATCTATGGGCCGATATACCCTTCTGCCTACTGCGAATCAAAAACTTCTTTTGATTAACCTCGTGCAAGATGCAGCAAAGAAGAAAGCACGTGATTTCAGTGTGGTATTTAATCGAATCACTGTTGTACAATATCGTGCGGACGTTAAGCCTTGCCGGTAATTCCTTTGCTGGGCTCAAGTAACGCAAGGGAAACGCAGTGTATGCAAATGCCACTATTCGTTTCTATATATTTATTTTGTATCGCTTTATAGTATAGTACCATTGATCAATTGTTCATATTGTGGTATTTCTCTGATGTTCTCATTATCAATTTTATTAATTAGTTGTCCTTTTATCTTGTTTTATAATTATTTGCTAATTTTGTGCTATCGTCCTCCTCCCTTGCTGCTACTCACGTTACGTACGTTAACTCTGTTTCCCTCCATTTGCACCTTGTGGTTTCGTTTAGTTTTTCACTTGATTTTTCACGAATTCCATTATTCGCGAGCGTCTGTCTTACATTAGTAAAATATCTATATAATTGGTTTGCTCGTGAGTATCTCTGATGCGTTGTTATTTGTGTCAAATATGTTCCTCATCGGGTGAATCGACTTCGCTTTGCTCCGATTTGTTCGTTTTGTGAACCATAATTTCACCTTCTTTCGTCTACTAGTAGTTTCTTGTTAATGCAGGCGCACCTTTCCGTGAGAGTACGGCGCCAATGGCTAATAGGCCAACCTCCCTTAGTGGAATGGTGGTGGTGAGAGTATGTAAGGGTTTTTGTGCTTGTGATTTCGTGGGCGCATTATTTTTCGCGTATTAAATCGATTCTCAATCTCAATTTATGATGATGCTTTCAAGCGGGAGAGGGGAACTAGAAAGGATTTTGCAAGAGTAATGCAAATTAATTGGCATATATTTGTTTAATTTAATGTCTTTTCCTATTCTTCCTCTCCGACGAGATAAGGAACTCCTTCATTGGTTAGTTATTAAAAATGTACTATCCGTTCAGTTCATAATATGAATAATTACGCACCAATGGGTTGCTGATTATCTGCACCCCGGCTCCAGCTCGGGCGCAACCGCGACCGAGGCAGTGGTACCGTGATTTTGATGAAATACATTTTACGTCTGTATGTTCGTCGTATTTTCACGCGTACTTATCTTGCGCTATACCCATTGGTCGCGTGTTCCCATTCCTGAATAATTCCAATGCCATTGAACTCTTAAAAACTGAGCTCAAAGCCCTATAAGAATAAAACAGATGCGCTTATGCATTGCATTTACGATTGCCTTATGATATAATGGAAAACAGAGAATAGAAAGCAGACGAAGGAAAATGAAAAAAAATGCATCGAAAATGTAGACCTTGAGAAAATGGAGAGCTGTGTAAAATACTATGGTTCACCAGGCAAATGATGTTGAAAAATTATTCTAAACAAAATTAATAAAAAGAGAAATGTTTGTGTTTACACGAGAAAGATTTGCGTTTTACTTCCGACGCTGATCTGACTTGGCGGGATGAAAGACGGGCTAGAAGTAATGGCGCCGTTTGGTACGCTTGTTCGTTTTTTTTTGTTTCTTAAAGGAACTTATTGCTTTTCTGCTAAAATGAACCATCTGTAATGATAATACTATGTATCCTTTAACATTTTCGCTTCCTTACTAGTGTCCTAACATTCCAGCTTACCTCTTTTAAGGCCTACGGCCCAGAATTCGGTCCAGGGCCTCCCGAGTGCGCACGTCGCAACACATCTTTTAAAGATTTGTAACATTTGTGCGAGAAATTTAAAAGAAAAAGAAAAACGATCCATCGGATGAGATCGGTCAACGGTTGGAAAGGAAAAACACCCTACTCTATAACGCATCTATTCGAACACTATTCGATACTGCGAGGTGTGTCTCCCCGTTCCTAACAACTAGTTCGTGGTTTAACACGGAAAACCCTTGGTTGTCCTCGGCGTAGGTTCAAGAATAATCGAAAGCGAATGCTCCAGCCTAACGGGAGTAACGGTTGGTTTGTGTAAAAGCCTGTACTAGGGGAGAAGAGACAACTAAAACCGTTCGAATGCCGAAAAATGGGGCAAAATGGTGAATTGATTTAGGGCAGCCTAACGAACCAGTGTCTCTGGTCCAATTGGGCTCTTACTAGGCGAATCACTTCGTGTGTTTGTGTGTTTGTGTGTGTGTGTGTGTGTGTGTGTGTGTGTTTGTTTGTCCATATATCTATCGGTCTAGTGATCATTATACGTCAGCGCAGTGTATCGTTAGTTTTGAACATCTTCTTATTA
>NC_064873.1:8297554-8327554 GCF_943734745.1 Anopheles darlingi
TCCGCGCAGTTGGTACATATATGTATGTATATAATTAGCAGCAAGCAAGTTTCCAGATTGGCTGCAACTTCGGACGACGACGACGACGACGACGACCCTCTATATCACTCTCTTCTCTCCTCCTCCTCCTCATCTACGGCAATCGTCTGGTTAATAAACGCGGGATGGTCAACCCGGAAGCTCGCAACCACACGGTGACGGGCTCGCGGAGGGGGGGTGGTGGTACGCGAGAACGCGCGGGTGCACGAGGATCAAACAATCAAACAACGAAACACACACACATACACAAACACGGCACAGCAGAGAACAGAGTATCAAATACATCACGTATGGCACACATCGAAACTGTGGAAGCTGTACATTGGGTCAATGGAGTGAGGGTGGTGTGGGGGTGTGAACGTTGACAACGAAGACACTGCGGTTGCTGGAGAGAAGGCTGTGTGTGTGTGTGGCTGTGGCCGTGACCTACCTTTCGCTAGAATCGAGCAAATGATGATCGAGCAGTACGGATGGATCGAACGCGATCGTTGGTGGAAGCGGTGGAATCATATCGGACAGCCCGCCATTGCACGAGCGCAACATGAACCGCTGCGACGCAGCACTGTTTTGGTTTGGATCGGGATCGGCCGTGGGGCCGCAGGGCCCGGGAATTTTTTGTGGAATAATGGGTGTTTTGGGCGTGCGGGCGGGCGGGCGGGTGAGTAGTGGTTGTGTAGTTGCGTTTTGTTACGCGTGGTATCGTGTCGTGCAGTTGTTTGGGGTGTATGTATGTGTGTGTGTTTAGGTGTGTGATTTGGTAAACGGAAACAGCGCAAATTAATAGTCGAGCTTTGGTAGTAAGTCCTTAAAACCGATTGGTACGATTTGGGGAGAACAAGGGAGGGATCGGGGTGGGGGAGGGTTGGGGGTTTGTTCGATGAATTGACGGTTATTTTGCGGAAACGTGTAGTAAACGGCGGGGTGGCGGTGTTCCCGATTTCTTTTTGGTTTTCTTTTTCTTCTTCTTTTGCTGACGGGATGTTTCCGAACGTCCCCAGACATTTGGGGGGTGGGGATGAGGGCTCAACCAAATCACCATGTGCGTACATGGCTGAGGTGTGTCGGGTAAGGGAAGAGGAAGGAGAAGGGGGAAGTGGAGAAGGTGGTCGTCCCCTAAAAACCACCTCCTGCTCCTGCTCCTAAGGGTCACAGGGCCCCCGGGGGGGTGGGGGTGGCTTACCTGAAGTGATGCAACGGTTGATAGATGGGTCGGCGCATCACCAGCAGCTTGGGCAGATGATTGATGAAGATGGTGCGCACCCACGGTGCCATCGTGTGCGTTTGCGGCGAGCGGAAGTGTATGTTTAGCACTATCACCGTCACACATATACTGCCGGGCGAGGTAATAATTGAAAGAAGAAGAAAATATAGCAACGCGAAAGGGTATCATGATTTGATGGTGATGATTTGATTATAAGGGGGGAGATGAACCGGTCGGTAGCCCCGGCACCTTCCGGTGTGCTCCCCCCCCCCCCCCCCTTTTCTTTACCAGTGAAGAGTGCAAATTGCTTTGGTCTAATGGAATTTCCGGTTCACTCCCCATCCCTCACTGGTCACCATCTAGTTCCCCCCCCCCCCCCATTCCAATGCTCACCTGAAGGTGTCCAGTATCATCGTGAAGAGCACGAACTTGCCGAGCAGTGGTACGACCAGCGAGGTGGGCGGGATGATTTCCGCCAGCAACAGGAAGAACACAGTCAGCGATAGCAGGATGGATATACTGAGCGATACCTGGAAGCGATAGAAAAGAGCCCCGGCCCCCCGGGTGTCGGCAGCGGATGAGCGTTAGTTGTCTGCTGCTGCTGCTGCTGTTGCTGCTATGAAGCGGATCCAAAAAAAAAAAAGGCCAAAAACAACTTGCCTTCTCCCCACTGTCCGATGGCAGGTAGAACACCAGTATGGTGAGAAAGCTGATGCCCATGCACGGTATGATTAGGTTGACCGTGTAGAAAAGCGTCTTCCGGCGCATCGTGATGTTGAACGTGATGTCTAGGTACGGTTCGTCGCAGCACGTGTAAAACTTTTCATTCCTACGTTTGGAGAGGGAGAGAGAAAGAAAGAAAGAGAGAGGAGGAGGATCCAAGATCCGGATTGTGAAAGGTGTGCAATTAACAATCGCTCTGTAATGCGCGGGCCCGTGTCGTCTTGGGCTCTCTCTCTCTGCGGACACGAACCTCACCGCCGGTACCTCCAGGATATCCCACTCGACGGAGGTGTAGAACTCCGACAGGTCGACGCCCACGTCGACCACGTTCGTTTCGTTCACTTCGTCGATGTGCCGGAGATCCACCTGCCGATAGTGAAGGCCGTTTGTTTAAAGTTTGTGTAGTTCGCAGTGCTGTGCTCTAGGCCCATGGGTGCTTACCTGAAACCCATCGTACGTCCAGCTGCCGAACTTCATCACGCATGTCTGCTCGTCGAACGGGAAGTACTCGACATCGATCTCGCACGAGCTCTTGTAGATGGCGGGCGGGCGCCACTCCACCCGTCCCGTATAGTTGAGCGTCGCCTTGGTTGCCAGCGTCACCTCGAAGTTGCCGTCCGCATTGTTGTAGAGCACAATGTCCGGGCGCCAGATGTGGTCGGACGGGACGTGCAGCATCTCCACGCCACCGTACTCCTTCGGTTCCCACTTCAGCTTGTAGTCGTACCAGGTCTGCTCGACCCACAGGTTTGTCGTCATGATTTGATTTTTCAAATTCTTTAACATAGATGGAGAGAGGGAGAGAGGAAGAGAGAGAGAACAGGCAAGGTTTAGGAGCAGGAAATCCTCTCAAGCGGCCTCCGGGTCTACACTTACCACATCGATCAGCTGGGACAACTTGAGCTTGATTTTCACCGTCAGCGCATCGGTGACGTTCACCACGGGGCGCACGAGTTTGTTGTAGTTGCTGAGCAGATCGTCGTACAGCCGCTTGGCGTCGGGATTACCACCGCAAACTGCAGAGATATGGCAGTGCATCAGCGCATACATCAGCAACACCAATGAGGGGATCAATCCATCCACATCTGGCTGGCATCATCAAGATTATCGAGAATCGTGATACGACTGCGACTTACCGGATACGACTGCAAATATGATGAAGTATACGCCGTGTAGCAACCTCATCGCATCTCCTCTGCTCCGCTCCGTCCCTGGGTGATTGCTTGGTGCGCTTGCTTGCCCGGCCCTGCCCTCGTATATCGATAGCTAGCGGCCCTTCGGGAGCAACGCAACAGCCTCCTCATGCAGGGAACTCCCAAATGTTGGTCACCGGGTTGTTGGCCCGGCCCCCCTTCCTTCCCCTACCTCTCTCTACTGGCCCTCCGTGTCTGTGTGTGTGTATGTGTTTGCTCTTTTTCACGCAACCCTTGTTGGTCCGGCGGCTGTTGCGTGTGGCTTGTGAGTAGGAAATACTTTTTTTCGGGGACGTGTAGACGTGCAGCTGCTGCTTCGTATGTTTGCGCCGAACCTCTCCTTGTTTCGCTCTGCTAGTCGGCGTGTGTCATGGAACTATTTAAGTTGTGCCAGATCGGTTGCGAAAAGCCGTTATGACAGTCACGACATCATCACCGTCATCATCATCTTCATCATCATCATCATCATCATAATCATGATTTGATTTGCCATAATGTCACAGACAGTCGGACGTGAAGATTGCTTGGCTGTTGTTTTAACAATTCGTTGTAGTACAGATACTTGCTTCTCGCGAATGTTTGGCGATACATTAATGTGTTATGTTGATGATGCTGTGTGTGTGTGTGTGCCCGGTATGTTACACTAATGCTACCGCTGTATCTAAACGGAGCCTGCTTCCGCTGTACCAGCTATCTTTCATCACCAATATTCCCATTGCCTTCTGTTTGCTCCACCATGCACTCCGACCTAGGTCTTTATCGATTCTTTGTCGATATTCTCTACTTATTGCCCTGGATGTAACTGTGCTAGCGCCACAATTCTAGCCTATGCGAAATGAATGTAAAGCATGGTATCTTTAGGTAATATCAGCCAATAACACACGCATGTATGGTCAGGAAAGGATCATCGTCCTGAAAGGAAAGGCTGCGAATAGAGGAAAAAAAAAAACAAACCGACACGAACAAAGAAATGTCGTACTGTGAATCACTAACCATCCGCATTTATAACGAACAAAGGGATTACAAAAAAAAACAGATTCTAGATGGTTTGATGCATTGACTTTTCCCGAAAGCAACACATTCCCTACCATCAACTAAAACTAATCACAGCTTCCGAGCTCTGCTACTGATAACACTCACTGCACAGTACAGTTACAAAGCAATCGCACAACAGCACATATCCCGCGTCCTACTGTCCCAGTAAGGGGGGCTAGAGTTGGTGAGAGGCAACACAAAAGGATCTAGGTTATCATAACGTTTTCTGTCCTTTTTGCTCTTGTCACGGCGGATCGTTGCCAGAAAAAGTTTGCACGCGATACTGTCCTTTGTTGCAGTTCTGATTGCGACTGTTGTTTGCATTAGTATCCCGTTTTCTTTTTCTTTTTTCTTTTTTTTTTGGCAAAAAGCCCCGAATACAACAAAGCTTTTCTTGGGAGGAAAAGTGATAAGAAAACCCAAATCTGGGGTAACGCTTCAATCGATTAGGGGTACGCGTATCAATCACGGTCACCCGGGGGCACGCATATTACATCTTGTTTGCGAACAACAGGGACAGCAGTTTTCGCTAGTTTTTTTTTCTTTTTTGTGCGTTGAGACGATGCCTAGGGCCTGCTCGAATAACTAGCCTTATCACATGGGATGTGTGCACGGTACACCAGGAGTTTGGCAGCATGGTACGTTTCGCTTCCTACATTTATCGACAGCCTGTTCTGCTGTGCTCTGATTCTGTTCAGAGCAGTTTGCTTGGCCACCGAGATCCGATTTATCGTCTCACTAGCGTTACGCCAGTGTGCTTAGCGAACGATAGTAAGACGGGAAATGTTTGTGCAAGGTCCAGTGTCTATGGTCACTGCCATGGAAAAGCGCCAAGCTGCGTTGCAATTTCGTAATCCTCGTATTCAAACTCCTTTCTTTTACCACTCAACCGCCAGTGCCTTTTACTTACAAGATCGGGGAAATCGGAATACATGAGAAACGAAAAGCACACTTTTTGAGAACGGTTCAATATATGACACTGATTAGGGCTGGAATGTGTGCCTAGAAGGTGGAGGCAGAACGTTATAGGCACTCTCAGGGTACCTATAGCTGGCTTGCTGATATCGCCCTGACGCGCCCCAGGGAGTGCGCATGTGTCGCCCTCCGTGGCGTCCGACCCCTCCACAGTGAAAAGCGGGAAACGCAGAATTGCCAACCACACTGATAATCACAGGTACCAGGCGGCACTACTGTAACTGTAAACACTAACCCAGTATGAATTGCCCGTTTTGCATAGTTGTCGAGTTGAGGTAAGCACAACGGATGGGTACGGAAATTATTTCACTATACAGTGCACCATATCATAATTGATTCGCTTCATTCTTCACATTGCGCAATGATTCGCAGGTATAATCACGTTGTTCGTCTGTGTGCAATATGTTGTGCAAATAATGAGCCATCGATGTACCATCGTATTGTGTCAACAGACCCGGTCGTAATGTTTAAAATCCTCTGCATCAACACCAATTTTGAATTCGCAATGGGTTATTAACTCTTGGCAAAAGTTCACAAAACGATGCGGAAGGGAAATGTTTTTCAAAATCTTCAATTTCAAAAGCATCAACAGCAGTAACATTTCTATTCCTTTCAGTAGCTTTGTGACAATTTTCGATGCACTTTTAATTGAGAATATCGTCAACCATAGAATGACGTTCTTAATTTAAAAAAGGCGAGGAAATAAAGTATACGAAGTTGATAAGAAAGCAAGAAAAACTAACTAAAATAATAATGAACATATGGTTCTTCTGTCCTTATATAATAAACAAATAAATGAAATAATATTCTGTCGGTTTCTTTTTGAGCAGTGTGCTTCTCCGCTGTTCTTTACAAATTAGGAAACCGAACCGAACGCCTGTCTAACGCCTCTTTCGAATCAAATGGGATCAGTTAGCTAAGCCCTTTAGGAACAATGCCTAGCCTAGCGCTGACCTCTGGGAACGCTATTCAAGCAGCGAAGCGGAGCACCGAGCGATCAAGTGAAGACTGTAAACAGCAGTAAGCGAGCAAAGGAAGCGAAACAAGGCGCTGCTGCGGAAGAGGAGGTATGTTTATAGAATTGAAAATGCTTTTTTTAAGGTCAGTATGGTGGTGTTCGTATGCAGGAATAGAGGTTTCTCAGCGTTGCACAAACAGCAGGGTAAGCGCGCTGATAAAAGACTAGATGAAAAGAAACATTGACCAGCCAACCACCCATTTACCACCATCATGGACTGGGCGCACTCTATGCTGGTTACAGCCCCTCATTCTGGCTGGTGCAAAGGCTGGTAGACGCTCGATAAATTCTGCTTCCTGCTTTTCTGTTTGCCAAGACAAAGAGGTGGGCTCAAGGCCTCGTTTGGTCATCGCTGTGAATTCGGTCGAAATTAGTGTTGCGCGTTGCTATTAATCAGCCAGTCCGGGACGTTCAATGAACAGCTAGCACGTAACGAGTTGCTGCAATAGCAGCATCAGCAGTAGCAGCAAATCCTCTTAAAGATTCCTGCATGTTTGTTTCTTTTCCGTGCCCGCGCTCACCAGCTGAGTTAACTCGACCTCGACCGAGTAGGTGGTTAGCGCGTAGAGTGCACGGAGAATTTGCCCTTTGTCAAGAGATGCAGCTCCTTTTGGGGCTGTCTGAACGCAAACCAGAAGTCGATCATTCCTCAATCCCATCCAGCCCCGGAAGAGCCATAGCCTCCTAAGACGCGTATGACGTCACAGAATAAAAGGGAAAATCTCGCAACCCTTCTCCCAGCCCACAAAAAGGTTCACCCTAGGCGCGGTTGGAACGATTTCTTCGATGGTCTCCGCCCCGCCATACACCGTTTCCCCGTCGCTCGCATTAGGTTTACGCGACAACATATGTTCGCTGTGTGGAAGCTGCCAAACCACTTCACCATCCTACTGCGTGGGAGTGTTTTGAATGCAATTCGTAAATATGTTGCGCTCCCTTCAATTGTTTTCTTTTTTGTTACATTTTTCTCGTAGCACAGCTCCCTTCGAATCAGTTTGACTATACTCGATTGCAACCGAACGCTCTGATGCCTTATTGATTCTTTTATAAGGCAAATAAGGCGCCATGGAACTGCCTTGCTCGAGCAGCAGCTTGGCCAAACATTACGAATTCCTATCAATAACACTCGAAAAGCACATTAGCTACGCTCATTACGAATCGGCTGTTCCGAAGGGTTAATCTCAAATTACCAGCCAATATTTCATAATTGGCTTTGATCGGCTTCCCGAGTCTATTCGAAATTGATCCCTTGCTATGCGAATCTCATACGATTAGCGTTATTGTCTAATGCCATTAACAATTACCTGTACTTTGCAGCACTCATGTTTCGTCAGTAGAGGGACAAACCGAGAGCGGAAATCCGATACGTCCTAGTGCGCCGACAACGCCGTTTCGCATCGCATTCCTGCTTTAGCAAACGTTTCGACTAACAAAATTTGCAAATCTCACGATGGGGATACATCTGTAACTGCGGTAAAGCCACATACTCGTATCAATCTCTTGTTTGGTAAGCTCACTATGTTTAGCGCACGGTTCACCTAGGATCTAGAAATGAGCCAACAGTAAAGTATGAAGTAAATAGCGCGCACTAGAGTACCCACTAAGTACGCACTCTTTAATATTCGTTTTGTTCGAATTTAGTATAATGATTAATAATTATGTTAAGGTGGATGTTTAAGCCAATAGTGTAAATTAGAATCGTACGCAGGAACATGCTTATAGCAAAATATTGGATTTATATAAAATACTTCTATTAGATTAAACTAAAATATTACAATTTTTTCATTTCATTTAACTTTATTACAGGTCGCCTCCTCCGTTTCCAACACCTTTTTTCGAACCTAATTTTCTCTAAGAATAAGGATATTATAGACTTACTACCGTACTATAAAGCGTTTATAGCGCGTTAAACTTCTCCAAACAATTATCAGCATTTGTTACATTGGTTTTAGTACGAGCAAAACCACCGTAACAACAGTTTTGCTTCACAATAAACCTTGCGTAAATTGACAGCGGAATCAACTAACGCCTAAGGCGGAGCACCAATCAAGACGCTAAGATGTCATCCAGCTGCTGCGGTACCAAGAAGCAAAAACTGAACGGAACTTACCCTGCAAGTAACGGGTACTGTTCCGCCGGCCGGACCGCCAACGGCGAAGGTGACAGCGGTAATCAGGGCTTTTACTGTCGCGGCAATGATCAGCAACAGCAGCAGCAGGTAACTTGCAATGGTCACAGCGATGGCGGGAGCAGTAGTTATCTGATGAATGGTCGAGGTGGTCAGACAGACCATCAGCATCACCAGCAGCAGCAGCAGCGCTCCGTCATCGGTTCGATGTCGGACATGTGTTTCTATTGCTTCGAGGTACTGTACCGCGAGCTGCATAACATGGAGGAGCCACGCTCACCCAACTTCACCAATGATCCATAGTATGTTTGATCAAACGTCTACGATGGGAATGGTTAATGGCAACTAATTATGTGCTCTTGTATCCCTGTTTGCGACCAGTCCTCTGTTTGTAACATGGAAAATTGGGAAGGACAAACGTCTACGTGGCTGCATCGGGACCTTTAGTGCGATGCGTTTACACTCAGGTAAGAAGCACGAGGTGAAGTCATAGCACTTTTGATCGTTTCAAAGATGGTCCCTAGCATGGTCTCAATCGGTTCATTTATGCTTTTTATTTCTTTATTCAATACAGGACTTCGAGAGTATGCAATAACAAGTGCTTTAAGAGACTCCCGCTTCTCGCCAATCACTCGTGATGAAATCCAAAGACTGACCGTCTCGGTGTCGATTCTGCAGGGCTTTGAGGATGCTCGCGGGTACCTAGACTGGACACTCGGCGTGCACGGCATCCGTATAGAGTTCTACACCGAGCGTGGCTCCAAACGCACCGCAACCTATTTGCCTCAAGTTGCTACGGAACAAGGTTAGTTAATACGACGAAGATTGGCTATTCGGCCGTTCAGTGCACTGGACCCTTGCGCTTTTTGGTGCATTGTACAAATCATTTGTTGTTTTTTTTTTTACTCATTCCACTGTTACAATCGATTAACCTCCGTTTTGCAGGCTGGGACCAAACTCAAACGATCGATTCTCTGCTGCGAAAGGGAGGCTATCGGGGGCCGATTACGCCGGATACGCGCCGCTCGATCAAGCTAACCCGTTACACTTCCCAGGAATGTCACATGACGTACGGCGAGTACCGTGACATGGTAGACAAGCAATCAAGCTACCACAATCAGCTGGGCAAGGCACAATGCTAACGACATTCGTTGCGCTGCTGCGGTCGCTAAGCTCTACTGTGTTTCTCTTTTTCCTTTTTAGCGGGGAGTTTTTCCCACATTCAAGTGTGAGGCAAGTTTGAATAAGTCCCATTCGTGGTAGGTTCATTTCGGTGGCCAAAAGCAACGGAAACCTAAATTAACTAGCCAAGCGAAACAATACGGTTTGCTAATAAGCCTTCAGCGTGTTCCGAAGAGAACTGGCAAACGTGTTTTACAAAACTTATTATACATATTTTTCTTGCATGCGTTTCGGTAGGGATACTTTTCGGGGCATGGTTTAAACAAAATACTAAGTAGAATTTATTTTAAAATATGTCTGAGAAATAGACAGATGGGTTCATTTTTCTTTCAATGTTTTAATGTTGCTTTTGTATTTGAGCCTAAGATTTTTATCTCTATTTTCTCAGTTTTACGTTGCACTACGCTTCGTTTTCAACAAAAAAAAAAAGCAGCTGGTTTTTTGGATAGTAATTTCACCTGCCGGTAATGATTTTCCACATCTTTGTATATCTGAATAATAGTTAGGAAAACAGAAATCACCCATTTAGACATTCAACAATGGTACTTATTTCTTATGACCCTTCCTCTTTCCCTATCCAAAGGAAGGAATTTGGATACTACATCGATGGCGAAACTTATTTTATTTGTGGCAATTTGTTTACAATCTCAAGAAGGTAGCTGGTACGCAAAATATATTACACCCTTATTATTAACCGAAGTACCAACTGCCTGCGTTTGGTGCTTTAGTTTCTCTTGTGGCTGTGACCACTGCCCAATTGTTCAGCCCTACAAGACTCCCAGAGGTTTTTCGTGTTTGTTCGGTGTTTGCGTTGTGTGTCATATAGCTAAAAAGGTAACTCTCCTACAAATGTGTATTTGGCAATTCGTTTAAGTACTCTGCTGTAGGCAACAATGGTCTTTCAAGCAACATAATAACATTCGATTCACCCAATCGTCCAGCGATGCAATATACATGGCTTTAACATTAACAGTACCCCAAGCCACAATTCATTATCCGTTTTTGCATCTCTTTACTTTTAGCGTTTCGTTACAGTTGTAAGAATAGTAATTAATTTGCATGTCGTCATGTAACGGTTAGATTGAGTGTTTTCTTTTTTTTTTTATTAGTGTTAAGTTAGTCTAATTTTTTATGAAAGCGCATAACAACGATCTAACTAATACAAGACACAAGCAAGAAAATAATAGCAGAAACAATATAACAAATCAACAAATTGCAAATAAAACTAACAAAACCAAAACAGAAAACAGAAAAAGAAACTTACAACCGAAAGCAAGTTTAATCGGTGCGGAGTATCGCTATCAATAAGAACATTAAATCAACTCATTAAATGCTGAACAAAACAAATGACGAAGTGGAATATTTTATCGCGAATGATGCGCGCGCGTGTATGAAATGGCTTGGCGCCTAGGCCCCCAGCAACTAGGCTCGTTCTAAGATCGCTCGCATTCAAACTAACCATCGGCAACATGCAACTGCGCGTTAGTGGGTGTCACTAGTGCCTAGCGCGGTCACAATAGAGACCATTGCAAAACTATGGCACGCGAAAAGTTTAAACAGCAAAGAAATAACAATTCAAGAAGTCAGACTCAGTCATGCACTTCATCCTTCAGACAGAAATTGGAAGTGTCGTTCATTACCGCTCCATTCGCCCGACTAGTTTCATCTTCTTCCACGACATGAGGTGAATTGAATTAAAATAAAGCAAAACGGTACTTCAAAACTAACCGTAGCAAAACACAAAACGTAAATTAACTGTAAGCAAAGCAAAAGCAAGCTGAAATGTTACACTATTCTATATGTTGTTCCATCAAATCAGTGGCAAAAACTTAACGCAAACAACAGTAGCGCGGGGAAGAATGTGATCGCAAATTCACTGCCACCTTTGATTACGGATAAACGGACAAAACGAATGAAAGAATATATATATATATATATATATATATATATATATATATATATATATATATATTCTTATATAGAAAGAATATATATATATATATATATATATATATATATATATATATATATATATATATATGCGTGTGCATTGTTGAGTATATACTATCGCGTGCATGTACGTCCTATAGTATATATTTACATAATTTACTATAATACATACCATAGTTCGTATGTCTATTTGCAAAGAAACAAAGACATAAAAACAAAAAACAAACATCGCATGTTTCTGAGGTGGTGTCGAAACAGGGAAGGACAGAACAGCATGAGAAAGAAAAAAAAACAGAAAACATATAAACAATCAAACAAAAATACAATAAAAGCTCCGAAAAAACAAAGCAAAGAATTTTATAATACAAAAATATCGTAGGTGGAGTCATTCAAACATCGCCATAGTTACTAGTTTACAGGGAGCTCAGCAGCGGCACGCGTCGATCACTTGTTTGATTCGCAATGGATATTGGTCGGAATATTACTAATGCATATGCTTTATTGTTATTATTATTATTGTTTCAAAACACCTCAAGCATTTGTACGAGAAACTTGTTCTCCGATCCTTTTTCTCTCGATTTTTCTTTTGCTTCTTCTCATTCACTCGTGCTACTCCGTCGCCGTTCCGAACCGCGGGTTGTCACAGTTGCCACCGACAGCACCGAACCCATCGCTAAGAAGGGGCTCGGTAACACACAAGCCGCACAACTAATTTGCCTGCCACGTTGTTGTTTTATTTTTCGTATCACCCGCATATTTCCCTCTTTTTTCGAGAGAAAGATAGTCAGATAGAGAGAGCGCGAAAGAGAGAGATAGATGGTTCCTACGGCCATCGATAACCTGGCAAACAACTCCTTGGACAGTCGGTCCACCAATGGCGGTGGTGGACTGGTGGACGATCGGATCGGATGGTTGAACGGTCGGTCCAAACGAAAACAAACATCGTCATCACTGGCTGCTGCGACTGCTGCTGGTTGCCACCGTCGCCATTGAGCCAGTGGAATCCAACAGGTTCGAGATGCGACGAAGGTTTATAAACGCCTGCGACACCGAGTAACAGCGGCTAGTAGTGAACTGGTATCCGAACGAAACTCAACTTTATACAAACTATTTCCTTCGACATACGAACGAACGGCTCAACTGCGGGACAAGTATCGCAATCAAATTCTCAATTGCAAGTCGAATCCTTTAGACAGGAATCCATTTTGGATCGTCTAGACGCCGATCTGTTAACTTCCAGAAAGTGCTACGCAATATCTGTTGGATTCTCTACTTGAAGCGTGATTCACTGTCTCCAGCAGCTTCATGTAAACTATTCGCGCAAAAGGATTGCTTAGTGGGTATTCCAGCTGGAGCAAACTTCCTGGAAGGATTCTCGGTGTTCCAATAATATGTAACGTACTCATCTGTGGTAGAGCTGTGCGTGTGCGGCTGTGGCATAATCGTCCAGACGATATCGAATTTTCGGGTTCGAGTGTGTGGATCAGACCGTGAGGTGGCGATATTACACCGGTGAAAGCGTCGATATACCAAAGCGTAATTCCGTTATTCTGCAAAGGACCTGTGCTGTTCCGGCTGGAACCCAGAAGGTGGAACACAGCACATCAAGTCGTATCAAGTGGTGCAGGAGTAGGAAAGGGCTATCCTGATTTTGAGTATCTTGAGCAGGCGGAACACGGAAACTCGGCCCTGAACAAAAAGAAACAAACGGCCACTATTGGTGACTATGAAAGATTTGGCAGATCTAGCCGCATACCAACAATTGAACACGCAGCGCCCGATCAAGAGCAAGCGCAACCGATGGAACGTGCCTATATCGGACTTTGCCAAGCTTACCCATAATCCCATCCGTGCCATCGTCGAGGGGCTCAACATCCAACCGCACCCGGACAAGCCGCTTATCGCCCTATCCATTGGTAAGCCACTGGGAGGAACCGACAAACATGGCTGCCGAAATTTAGTTTGAAGTTTATGTAATGTTTCAATGAATACCCTGGTAACCCATTGGTGTACTGGTATACAATGATGCCTTAGCTCAGTAAAGGCTTCGTGCCATCCAGTGGTGGAACTCGGTTTCGTCGCTTCAACCGAGCTTCATTACTGGTTAAGGGTGCCAGTTTTGCCGCGGAGATCGGCCATTCGATGGAATTCAATGTTTGTTTGCGCCCCATCTGATCTGCCTTCCTAGGGCCATCGGATATCCTGTCATATTAGAGCTATAAGATTGTACGTGTTGCAAAACAATAATACAATGTCCATTATTTATCAAGAAAAAGGAGCAGCGCAGCTGCACGGCGCAAAAAAGAAAATGAATAGCATTAATTCCAGGTTCCCTCTACGTTGTCGACGACTCTTGGCTGTCGTCGTCGGGTTTCTACTCTATTTGCATAGCAGCCAAACGGCTTTGTCACACTTGCTGGCTGGCTGGCTGGCTGGCTGGATCGTTCGATGGCTTGGTGACATGGATACAGATGCCTTAGTGCCAGCCTGTCGTCCTACAATCTCGTCCAGTCACTTGACCATAGCGCGACGCAAGCGTCAGCCGGGGCCGTGCGATTGGCTATGGAATGGCGGCGTCAAAAGCCAATCGGAGACGAGTTCAATTTTTAGAGGCACGACAAACTGGTTTTCCACTGTGTATGTCGTTTGAACCATCCCAAAACCTGAATCCAAGAATTATCATCATCATCATCGGGGTATTTCATTCGTCTCCAGCGTCAAACAGTCGTCTGATCTGAGGTTCTCCCTGGATTTTGAAGGCACAAGGAAGCACACGGAGATGGAGGGAATAATGGACAACGGATGGTGGAAGAAGAGGTGCCGACACAGTAGTGGAGTGAGGGCTAGGAATCCTTCAACTCGTTTTATCAACCGACATTTCGTCGAGCTCTCGATGATTCTCCTAAACGCATATACCACCAAACGGTCAGAGAAAAACAGACCATATAATCCCCCCCTCCCCTCCGTCCCACGTCTCCTCTGGGAGACACAGGGAACCCCTTTATCACCCTCCCACCTACTACTAGGATTATTTGGGTGATGCAACATCTGCAATGTTGGGTCAGACTTTCGCATTCTTGATTGAAATGGAATGTCATATTGAATGTCTTTGGTCCTAAGAGTATTATCGGGTCATGGTCTGTACAAATGGACCCTGGGCGGACTTGTTGCCAGGGATGTAGCGCGGCCATCCAGCAACCGATCAGTGTTTTTCTTTTTTATCTGCTTCCAGGTGATCCGACGACCTTCGGGAATCTCAAACCATCGGCGGAAACGATCGAAGCCATCCGGCAGGTGATCGACGAGGGTACTGGTAATGGTTACGCGGCCGCCAACGGGCATCTGGAGGCGCGCGAAGCTGTCGCCCAGTACGTACAGCACCAGGGTCCGGTGACAGCGAACGATGTGATACTGTGCAGTGGCTGCAGCAGCGCCCTAGACCTCTGCATCTCGGTGCTGGGTGGACCGGGTAAGAACCTACTGGTGCCCAAGCCGGGCTTCTCGATCTACAAAACGCTGGCCGAGGGCTTCGGCATCGAGTGCCGTTCGTACGATCTGCTGCCCGAGCGCAACTGGGAAGCGGATCTGGTGCAGCTGGAGAAACTGATCGACGAAAATACGTGCGGGTTGGTGGTGACCAACCCAGGCAATCCGTGCGGCAGCGTATTCGGCCGTTCGCACCTGGAAGCGATCGTCGACATTGCGGAACGCCACTTTCTGCCAATTGTGGCTGACGAAATCTACGAGCATTTCGTGTTTCCAGGGCATGAGTTCCATGCGGTGAGCTCGGTGTCGCGTACCGTACCGGTACTGTCGTGCGGTGGCTTGACCAAGCGTTTCCTTGTGCCAGGCTGGCGCATGGGTTGGATTATTGTGCACGATCGGGGTAACGTGTTGGAGGAGGTGCGCCGCGGACTCGCCAACCTGTCCGTACGCATTCTCGGATCGAACACCATCATCCAACGGGCTCTGCCCGCCATCTTGCAAAACACGCCGCCAGAATTTTTTGAAGATCTGGTCGCAACACTGCATGTAAGTTAATCGCACCGTAGCGAATTCGCGACCACGGTTCATTTTCTACTCACGTTGTTCACGTCCCCCTCCAAACAGAGACATGCGGAGGTGGCGTACAAGTCGATCAAGCAAATCCGTGGCCTAAATCCGATCATGCCGGGCGGCGCGATGTACATGATGGTCGGGATCGACATTGAGCACTTCCCCGCGTTCGACACCGATCTGAGCTTCGTCGAGGCGCTGGTGCACGAGCAGAGCGTCTTCTGTCTACCGGGCCAGTGCTTCGAGTACCCGAACTATATCCGGCTGGTGCTGACCGTGCCTGAGGAGATGATCGTTGAGGCGGTGAAAAGGCTGGCGGAATTCTGTGACCAGCACTATAAGATCGACGATGAGAAGCTGCTCGAGCACCAGAATGGATTGCTCGCTCAGCTTAACAAGCTCGAGTGAGAAATGCAGGCGCCAGGTTGGCGTCACATATTTTGATTTTTTGTATTCTCTCTTCCGTTCTCCTTTTCTCTCTCCTCTGTCCCTCTTACAAATATACAAATAATCGGGAAATAAAGGTGATTATGTTTCAATTTTCTCACTGTTTTCTCAAATATGCCTACTCATTCCGTCAACATGCTTTTGTACATCTGGACTATTACTATGTTTGGGGGCGCTGTCTTTCAGATTTTGCCTCGTAGATTGTGCCAGTACAGAACCAGCGGCAGTAGTGCATCTGTACGTATTACACTTGGGCTCGACAGATGGAAGTTCGCTTGCCGTAAGCGATCGAGAAACCGTTCAATGGTGACGGCGGGGTAAAAGATCGGTTGCACTTTCCGTGGCACCTTGGCGGAATCTTGCAGCAAGGTTTTAGCCTTTTGAAGATGCCGATGAGCAATGCTGGCCAACTGAAACGTGACTTCCTCTACCGCCTTATCTTCCTTCGCGTTACGCACCATGCGCTCCTGGTTGACACCGTGCGAAATCAGTAGCTCCTGCGGAACCGGGACCGCGTTCCGCAGCGTCTGATGTGGTATCGCGCGGAGCAGGTTGACAATACCCTGCGCCTTGCCCAGGTGTGAAGCAGCATGGTCGCAGTGTACACTACGTGTGTCGTGCACTTCCAACAGGAGATACAGCACACTAGAGACGGAATGCTCCGCATAGTCCTCCAGCTGCTGCACCGTAGCGAAATGCAGGTTCGTGTTCAGTCGCGAGCTAATCAGTCGCTGAAAGTGCATTTTAGAAAGCCTATGCCGGTTAATTGCGCTCGCCAGTTCCTCGATAACGGGGTGCTCCGGAACTTTGCTACCATTCTTGCGATACAGGCCAGCGATGGTGTCGTCCCAAAACTTCAGCGGCATCACACCGATACTGCTGGACGATACCTTCTCGCTGACCTTCGCCACCTCCACATTAAACGCGCGCACCGCAAATGCGCTGCGCCGTTCCGGATTCTTCAGCAGCAGCGTGCACAGGAAGTTTTCCTTATCGTGTCGCCTAGAAAACAAAAACGAAAACCCGGGTTCGATCACGGATTATACAGATTTTGGGCAGTAGCGGCCTTACCTCACGAGATCCAGGCACATATTCTGTGCGGCAGCGCCTGAAGAGGAAGACATCTGTACCGCATTCTGTTGTTTCAAACGCACAACGATTCGCCGGACGCAGATTGTTTGCATATTTACAATTCTACTCATTTCAAATCGTTCTATAAAAGGGTAAACAAAGTGTTTGATCCTGACCACATTATTGTTCGGAGCGTGAGAGCAATAAGAGAATTTCTCTCATTTTTCACTCTCATTCTCCGAACAATAATGCTGTCCGGGTTATGTCATAGGAACGTAAAATACCTCCACATCTAAAACGGATGCTTCTTATGGAATCGCCTTACACAGCGTTATTTATCAAAAAATATTGGGGGAAAACCAGCTATTAGGAACCTCGTCTCACTTGGCATCCAAAAAACTAACGATCTATCGTAATAGGCCCTGAGGAAGAAAAACGCAACGCGGAAAAGATCTGGAAAATATTGACTAGAGCGCTGAAGCAGGCCTCATAGCCTGCCATCGAGAATTGCGTGCGTGTGTGCGTGTGTGCGTGTGGGTATGCGCTTCTTTTCCGTAGTTCTTGCTGTTCTTCGTTGTTTTGGTCTCCGGTTGGAGGTTGGAAGCTCAATCCTAGTCCAAAACTTGCTGTTAAAAGTGAGAAATTCTAAATATCTGTAATAAATTTCTATAAAAATCCCGAGGCATTTTGTTCTGTATGACTTTACCGGGTATTTCATACATCCCGCTACAACACATTTGTTTGCTTTGGTATTAGTATGGTAGATGTGGGTGTTGTTCATTATTGGAAGAAGCAGGAGTAGTGTTGTGATGCTTTGTAAGTTCCAATTGGATTAACAAAGATAGTGGCTCAAAACTATTTTCTCAATCTCCCTACAGCATGCTGTGAATTAGGAGTATAGATGTGGCAAGTTAACAGCGATCTGATTACTATGGACAGCTTATTCGAGATGCTCTCTCGTGAATAATGCTTTGTTCATGATCATCTAAAGTAACGCACCGGGATCTTTTCATCAATGCCAAGCATACACTACCATTAACTATGGATCTGTCGGAGAGTTTAAAAGTTACCCTCAACAAGGCGCATCCAGCACAGCAGCCGGGGATCGGTGTTACCGGGGGCCCCGTTGGCAACCCTTCCTCCAGTGAACAAGGCGCTGGTTATGTGACGGAGAAGCTGTACATGCTGCTGCAGCTATATCTACAAAACAAAGGCTGGAGTCCGTCAGTGGAGCTGTTGCAATGTTTCGCCGAGCTGAAGGATACACCGATTCTACCGAGTGCCGCTTACCTGCAGGTACTAGCCAGTCGCGTCGGACTGGACAACCAAGGGCGGTTGGTTTTGCGTGAGTCGGGAAAGATAGTGCTACCGTATGAACATTTCGCCAATGCCGTCATGCTGAAGCATATGTCCGGACCGCATGGGCTGCACCTAAGTATCGAAGCAACGGTGCGGGCCGTCTTGGAATCCTACACCATTGGGCGCGACAATTTCGGCATGGAGAAAGAGTTCATTGTGGAGGTGGTGCAGTCCTGCCCCAGTCCTGCCTGCCGCTACTACAAGGGACAGATTGGGGTCGGACCGTTCATTGATCAGTCGTTCAATCCTCCCTCGCACATCAGCACCGAGTATCTAACACATCTGCAGCAAATCGGCCCTAGCGGAGGGTCAATGAGCGATGCCGGTGCCTCTGACACCCTCGGAAAGGGCATCATGTCGCAAATGAAGCTTCCCAAGCAGACCTCTTCTCCTCAACATCAGCCCCACCCCAATACAGCTCTTTTTCAGCAACAGCAGCAGCAGAACCGTAACATAGCACAGAAATCATTTGAAAGTTTTGCCAATTTTTCCAACGTAGATAAGCAGCGAATGCTGCAGTTGTTGGATAAGCAGAAACACTTCGAAGCATTTCAATCCGGGCATCCGGTCGCCCTATCACATACACAAGTACTGGTGGGTGCTGCCGGCACGAAGCCCCTCGGAACGGCAGTTGCTAATAAACAGCAGCAACAGCATGTAGCAGCGGCGGCCAATCTTTTGCAACAGCAACAACAGCAGCAGCAACAACAGGAACAGCAACAGCAGTCACAGCAGCAGCAGCCACAGCCGCAGCAGCAGCAGCAACAACAGCAGCACCAGCAGCACCAGCAGCACCAGCAGCAATCGCAGGAACAGCATCACCAACATCAGCATCAACAGCAGCAGCAACAACAACAACAACAGCCGCAACCGCAGCAGTCACAGTCGGTTGCTGCAGTGACCGGTCTTTCAATATCAGCAACGCCTCACCATCTGCTCCAACCGCAACAGCCACCTCAGCAACACGCGCACGTCACACTGCAGGCGGCTTGTAATATACAACAACAGAGCGTTATGCCCATTTTAAGCAAAGCGAATCCACCAAACTCTATTTCTCAAGTCCAGCATCATCAACATCAGCACCAGCACCAGCAACATCAACAGCTGTCAATACAAGCGCACTTGAGCCAACCCCCGCTCCAAACGGTCAATATGGATACCGGTCACAAGCTCTCCGATTACATGCGCGGCGCGGTCGATCCGCACGAAAACATTAGTCCAAGCAAAGAGCTGCTGGCACTCCACGGTGGTGCCTGGAACCAGGAGCGTGATGGTATCTTGCTAAGTCAGGAGAAAATCATTCGCGCATTCAATGAGCTGATGCGGAATATCTCAAAGATGAAAACATTCATACGGCCTAGTATGTGCAAACCGTACGGCAAACAGTCGGAGAGTTTGCAGAAAAGTAAGATCCTTTCTAAGACCACTATCTGCATTCTGATGTTGATGCGATAGGTATTATGTTGTTATTCACTGTTGTTTTGTTTTTTGTTAAATTTCAGCTCTATTCGATACGATACAGCTGCTACAAATGCTGCGCAACTGCCTACCGGCGCCACATATTCCTGTTTCGTCATGGAAAGGCGAATCAACCATCCTCGGTGCTGGTGTAAGCACGGAGGCGACCATGAACTAAATTATTACCGCCGAACCAACAAACCAAAGAAAGCCAGCTAAGAGAAATAATGCATTGGCCAACCGGTCAACCTATCCAGTTGATCGAATACTTCTTGCGGCAATCGGTATTTTTAAATTTTAGCTTTGCATTTCCACCAATTGTCGTGGAAATCTCTTTGTTTGAATGATTGACTGGATCAATGAGCACTCGATCGAAAAACTATCGCACTATAGAAAGTTGCCATACTACTTCCTCATATGAACATACTAGCAATTGCGTTTTAATCTTCCTAGTCACTGACACAATTATAATTAATGTTAGAATTAAAGAAAAAAAGGGAACGCCCAAAATAGGCGACTGTTGGTGAGATAATACAAACGGTTGATAACCTGTTTGTTTTAAGACTAGTCAGTCGTAAATCAGGCGCATACAATTCCTCCTAGTCGCGCGAGTTTGTGCGACAAGCATTAGGAACGACTCGCACAAGGATGGTTGAACGGCTCACGTACTGTGATTAAAATTTAATTAACACGAAAGCTTCCAGATATCAATACCACCAAATCCATGCGCAACTACTCCTTTTCATCATTCTTCCATTTCCTTCGCCTACTCTGGTATCGCTTGGATTTGTATTTGCAGCATAGATGCTGTAATGCCATATTAACCCTAATAGGTGTTCGGTGTTAGCGAGAAACAAGAGCGACCGTCCTTAGGCTCCATTATTAGTACATTTTTTTTCAAATAGCTACAATTAAATTCACAATCAAATGTTCAAAGCACAAACACGTAAATTATCGAATATGAGATAGTTTGATAAATAATATAAACAGTATTGCATCTCTAGGATTGATCTCTCCAACGATTATGCGATCGAGCGAGTGTCAGCCACGGTGTCTGGCGGTCGAGAGGCATTTTGAAATACCGATTTTGTATTTCGCCACACAGGGCACCAATCTTTGATAGGTTCCAGCCCACACGACGCGTTGATCGACTATAGTTTATTCGATGTTTTATTTAACACTTCCTTCTCATATTAGTTATTTAATGTCAATATCCATGATTTTAATTGTTACAATCTCTTTCTACGTGCAATATTTTTAAATAATCTTCTTGGATAAACTTGCTCATGTCTAATCGCAATAAATAACAAACCAACTGAATCTATTCTACACACCTCATGGCCTTATTTCTCCTAATATGTGTGTTTCTCATTAGAAAATATACCAATAGAAGCCTGTGTATGAAAATTATTATTTTTAAATTTAATATATATAACTGTTTATTGATTGCAATTTTATTCAACTGTTAACACTTTTCAATATCCTGATTTGTATCTTCAGCATCATTGCTCACTAGCGATTCCTTCGGTACTGCTCCTTTCCGCTGTGGTAGTACTTCCAGCAACGTCGACTGCCAGTCACGTCCAGCATGAATATGCAGCATAATCTCAAACACCTGATTGATCGTGAGAATCGTGCGGGTTTTGATAACGAGGTGTTCAGCCAGCGGTAACCGAGCGTGTCGCACTCCAAGTTCCTGCGACAAACGGTAACAATGACCCTTGTGCTGATTGTGATCCACCAGTCCACCGATCACGTACACATCGTTGGGCTCGAGCCGCTCAAGCACATTTTCCGACTCGCTCGTCAGGTAGACCAGCCGGTCGCGTGGAAAGAGATCCAGAAAGTGGCTGCTGCTTACCTTCACGTCCCAATGCTTATAGCCATCGTATCGCGATAGGTGCCGCTGGACCGCACCATCCGCCACGATGCCGGTAAAGTGCAACGGAACGGGGCGCGGCGCCCGCCGGTTAAGTGTGTACATGCGCAGCAACTGTTTCACACATTTGGCCACATCTTTGTCGATCATCATGCTGTCGAAGCTTAGATCGACTGCGATCTCAATCGTTGCTTGGCTGTAATCGATTACACGCCGTTTCAGCTCCTTTCGGCTGGGACCGATGCGAACCGGTAATCCCCGTTCAATGGCTTCCAGTTTCTTGAGCTTGTACTTCTCCCTTTCCTTCAACCGTTTTGCCTTTTTTTTCTCCTCCCAGCTGGCTAGTTTTAGTAACTTTTTGCGCTGCCGCTTAGAGAGGTTCGCTGTGGCATTTTCGTCGGTAAGCGGACCGTTAACAGCTGGTTGTTCCTGTTCCTTGTTGTCACACGGTATTGGTTCCTCCGCCTGTTCCACCGTGTCGTCCGGTGTTACAGTGGTAGCCACCGCATCTACGACAGTCTCATTCTCGCTCATACTTGCAATTCTAATCGGAAACATGAACTATGTAGTTATGTAGATATAATAGCAGTAGCTCAAACTACTCACTCTTCACTATACCGCCAATTGGAAGCGACCCCAGGTGTTTATTTCGTTTCGTTTAATCAGCTTATCCAGCTTTTCGTCGCGGTGCATATATTATGCTTTCGTATACAATCCCGCCAACGTTTAACTGTTTGACTTTAAATTACAATCCATGTTACAATAACAATTATCTAAGTTTCTGCTAACAAGCGCGTTGTTTTGCAGCCGCACATGCGGCACTATGTGTGGCAGGGTTGAGTTGGATTTGTGGGTTTCGGGACCCAACTGTCACAACTACCAACTGGGAGTACACACTGTCACAGGTTTGCGGTGACAAGCAACATAACACAACAATCATTTTCAAACTGCAAAACAGCTTTCTAATCAAAGCTCTGTGTGATAAATTTACTCAATTCGTTAAACCTCTCACGATGGATATGTGTGATGATACAAAGCTTGCGCTATCGGACCTTCCGCATAAAATTTTCAATCGCTAGAACAACTATCCAAACTCAAGGTAGGTGTCTGTACCCCGTGGTAACGAAATAAGATACGATGCTACTGATTTTTGTCGTTTTCTTCCAGACCCTTGAATTAAACGAGTTTAGCGGATACCTATTGGATGATTTTCATGGGAGCAAGCTGTTACAAACATTTGGCAGTGTTCGGTTGATGGACACGAATGCCAGTGTGTTAGATGATCGCGCGACACTTGCTCCTAATCTCAGGGAGCTTGGTGGAGAGTAAACAACACCTGGGTAAAAACGACAGAACAAACCAGTCGAGTCGGAATCCTTATCACAATCGATTTCATGCTATTTCACAGATCACCGCTGAGGAGCCGTGGCCACACGGGGCGAAAATTTGCGCGCAAATTTGCACATTAATGCCAAAATGTTTTCGCTTCGTGTGGCAGGGGTAAAAACCCGAAAATTTATGCCGAAATGTCAAACGTATTGTTTTCATCTGTGTTTTGGCCGCTGAAGTTGATTTCCGAATAAATTTTGCAGTTTTTAACGATATTGTTGCTGTTGCTGTTATATTTATATTAAAAATGCAAAAACAATACGAAAAGAACCTACATTTTCGTAAATAAAGCGTTCGATAGCGTCAAGGGTTCAGCGAAAAAGTCCGCGGACGTATAAAAGTTTGACAGCGTGTAAGGGTTAAGCGAAACCGTTTTGGCATTAATTTTTTCGTTTGCGCTAGGGTTTTCGCCCCGTGTGGCCACGGCTAGGGATTTAAAAGTATTAGCCGTTCACCGAACCTGACGGAGTTGCACCTGGAATACTATCAGTGGCCTTCCCGTCTCTTCAGCAACTGGACAAGCTTTTTCCAGTGTCCGAAGCCGGCTTTGATCGACTGCGTGCTGTAATGCCATTATGTTTCATCAAAATTTATTATCAGCCTTAAGTATTGCTTGTTGTTAAAACTGTGATCTTTATTCGGTTCTGTTTTATACAAAAAGTTTAGTTTCAACCGAAAATCACTGGTTGATCTAATCATACCTAGTTGATAGTTTTTAGATTTGGGAGGAACGTTTTTAGTAGTAACGAGTATGTAAGGTGGGTTGAACAACGTTTGTCCAAACAAATATCGTCGCTTCAGGCCTGTACTTTCGCGGTGCAAGAGGCACACAGTAGTAGGGTGGTAGCGGGGAATCAAGCTAGTGGTTTAGAGGGGGGGGGGGGGGGGGGGGGGGGGGCGTTATGATAGTGTGCCAAGGGCCCCCAAGAGGCTAAAGACGGTCCTGCTCAGGTTCGTACATTAGTATTCAATCTACTTTGTTTATCGAAAAAAACAACTGTAAACTGTAATAGCCTAAAAAGCCTAAAATAAACTGACTGAGCATTCTATTATTCTGATTATATTTTTTTTCTAGCCAAAAATCGCTAAAATCTGGTATTTGCTCACAATATACCTCACAGAGATCTCAAATACTTAGAACAGATAGTTATAATCTTTGGAAACAACATTATAGTGATTGAACTATGTGATGATGAATGATAAAACTGTAAGGAGTTCGCACAGCAAAAGCAAAGAACAAGGAGAGAAAAAGAAGTAAAAGTAGTAGTAGTAGAAGAAGAAGAAAAAATCCTTTACATTAACCCAATCCAATCAGAACGGATTTGAGCTTGCCCTTACGCCAACCGATAAGGCGCTGGTTTAGGCGCTGCCAGCGACGCCAGGAAGCGAGACCAATATGCAAATTACGAACCACGGGCTCAACCACCGCACATGTGCGGCTTGTGCTCGTGGCACACTTCTGCCAGCACCTTCAGGGCCAGATGCTGCTGCTGCTGCTGTGTGCGCTCGGTGGGGGGCTGGGTGTAAAGACGGGGTCGGTCGGAGAAAGAGAAACCGAAAGGCGCTGCGGTGAGCCCGAAGAAGGAGTCGAAGAGTCTCACCGTAACCATCCAGTGAGAGGGCCCCGAGAGGGTCGCTTGCTAAGGTAAAGTAAACGCCTTAGTACGCATGACCACACCGCATTAGTTGGCCGATTCCTGGAGCTGCTATACTGCTGATTGCTGGTGGTGAGAGCAACGCCGGAGATCCATTTTTGGGCGCGATCCACATCGGCTCTTTGTGTGGTTTGGGGGCACGCTACAGGGACACTATTGGTCAACACCGATTAGTCCAGCTTCACCTTGGACCACAAAGGTGGATCAAGGACCTGCTGCTGCTGCTGCTGCTGCCGCTACTGCCGTGGCCGTTCGCCGCCACAAGCGAATGAGAAGAAGAATGCACTTGTAGGCTCCTTTCTCGAGAGAGAAAGAGAGAGAGAGAGAGAGAGAGAGAGAGAGAAAGAGAGAGAGAGAGAGAGAGAGAGAGAGAGAGAGAGAGAGAGAGAGAGAGGGCACCCCCAACGGAGAGCTAATTCTCTGCTCCTACTCTCATTCCACGGTGTTGCCTGGTGTGCTGGTGGGTTGTGCGGCAGACGAGGCTTTCCCATCAGCATTGGGACACCCACCACCCACCTCGCTCAACCCACACCGCCATCCCCCATCCCCCAAACCCACGACCACGAAAACGTGCCAATAAGTGTGACTGCTCAAGTGCTACTTCTGCTCCTGCTGCTACTACTGCTACTACTGCCTGTCCTGTGCGCTGACCAGTGTTGTGGCAGTCGTCCCGTCGGACTCACATCCGTCGCTTCTTGAAGCTGAACTCGGAGCTTGGCTCGGAGTGTCCGGCCGTGCGCTGCTCTGTCCAGCCTGTGGTGTGTGTGTGTGGGTGGGTGCGTTTGTGTGAGGAGCGGAGCTCGAGAATCAAGGCTCAGGATCTTCAAGTGAACGAAGGAACGAAGCGAGCTCCCGCGACCTGCGACGCGGTCAGAGACTCTCGTCAGCGTGGTCAGCGTAACGGCCCCGTAGTGCCGGCACGAGGTGTCCCGTTTTCTGCGAACGAGCGAACGAGCGGACGAGCAAACTGCGTCGTGCTGGGACAGTTTTGCGGTTCCAACGACCCAGCTAAGGAAGGAGCCACCGTAATTGCTGTTGATCCTTCCGCAAGTTCCCTAGTGACAACGCAGTAGCGGCGGGGAGCGGGGTGCAATTGAGCGCGCGCGCGCGCGCTCGCCCTGTACGAGTGTGTATTCCTTGCAGCAGTATGTTTTTTCCGTGATTGTTGCTCCATGTTTTGAAGCGTTCGCCTTCGCCGTCGCCCTAGTCCCTAGGCCGCTTTCGCATCCGCACGTTGTTTATATAGATATAGGTGTGTCTTTGTGCGTGTGCGTTCGTGTGTGCGTGTGTGTAAATGTGTCTGGGCGTATGTGTGTGCATCCCGCGAAAACTATTTTCATTCGGTGAAGTGGAATAGGTGGGACACCTGCATGCCCATACCTAGCTGAGCTGAGGGCTCGGATTAACTGACTACTCCCACACCGCAGTGATGCGTTGAAGAAGGTCCCATCCAGTGGGAGCGAGTGCGCGGGATCACGAGTTGGCCACTGAATGGCCGTTGAGCGCAACGGGGATAGTTGATGCGGATTCCTCTACCCTCTATAGCAGGCTGTACCCCACCAACACCGTCCCCCGGGCCCACCATCACGGGTGCATGCTTGACCTCGTCGGCGTCGAGGTCGCCGTGGCTCGCAACGCAACGTACAGCCCCGCCACCCCCTGCAGCAGCCAGCCGCCAGTTTGCGCTACATACAATCCTCAATCAACTCATCCCGCAACCGAAAACCCCCAAATGAGTGTGAAGTGAAGAAGATAAGAAGAAGAAGAAGAAGAAGAAGAAGAAGTCATCGGTGACCCAAGCCCTGCATCGTTCCCAGGTGACCCAAAGGAGTTATCAATCAGCTAAAGGTCAGCGAAAAGTGCAAGATTGGTTGGCGTTGACGTAGCAGCAGCAGCAGCAGCAGCAATAGGAGCCATCAGAAGCGGACTCTCGTGGAGTCCTTTCCGTTCCGAGCAACGCGCCAAGCGACGAATCTCGAGCTCGAGGATCCGAACCCATCCATCCCAGGGAGTGTGCGTGGGGGTCGGGGAGGAGGGTCGGGTGCCACAACCCCATGCTCCCTTTGGTGTGATCCGTTCGGTGTGTCATCCCCAGGTTCAGTAGCTCCAGTAGCAGCAGCAGCAGCAGCAGCTATTTTCCTGACGGCGGTCAGGACGACGAGTGGAAGATGAACACCGTCCAGAGCACGGGCCATGCAACCGTTCGCAATAAGAAAGACTCACAGTTCGAGGTGAAGTGCATATGAAGTAGTCCTATCAATATCCCCCCCCTCCGCCTTCCCTTCTACCGAGCCACCTCCTTTCCAACCTTCTCCTTTTGTCACACCCACGACTCTCTACTCTTGTACACGACTCGCTTCTCACAGGTTAAGACATGCGAGACGCTCGTCTCGCGCCTGTAGCGTTCCGTAATCCAGGAATACTAGGAAGACCACCGGATACACGAAACAAGGCAGCAGCAACAGCAGCAACAGCAGCAGCAAAATCTAGCTCCTCACCTCAAACTAGGTGCCCTCCCCCCTCCGCCCCATTGAGCGCTTCTTAGAGGATCCCCTTTTGGAAAGCGCGTCTTGAGTCTCGCCTGCTGTAGTCTATTCTCGCTGCTTACTCTCTCTCTCTCTCTCTCTCTCTCTCTCTCTCTCTCTCTCTCTCTCTCTCCTCTCTCTCAACATTATTCACGCTGAATCCTGCCAGAACCATACTGAGCCTACCAGTTTAGACTCAGATTTGACTGCCTGTAGGTGTTCTTCGTAGTTTGGTCTTCACACTCCGTTCTAGTTCTACTATCATTATTTGCATATTGAGAATGGGCTCAAATTAAAGCAACCAATTAGCTTGATCATGAGTATTGTTAGTACGAAGGTAGACACGGTAGCCTCTACGGTAGCGCGTGAGCAAGGATGCGAGAACAGCAGCGTAGAGTGTAGATCGTGGACGGTGATGTGGTACGCCCGCCGAACGAAAGTATGCCTCGACAGGAAGCAGGACCTACAACAACCCCCACCCCCCTCCTCCTCCACCCTCTCCACCCCCTCCCCTACTCGACACTTTAGAATACAGAACCGAAAAGAAAGGAGGCTGCTGTCACACAAGCAGACATAAACACACATACACACATACAAACACATACACACGTGCGCGCGCGCGCGCGCGCGTTAACCATTACTCCTTCTTACCACGGACCCTAATATCGCGCGTGCGCTATGCTCGATATGTAGTATGTACTAAGTGAAATAACTCCTCTTATTCTCCTTCTCTCTTTCTCTTTCTCTCTCTCTCTCTCTCTCTCTCTCTCTCTCTCTCGCTCTTTCTCCGCCATTTCCCATTTTTCCTTACTAACTCAATCGCTTACCATCTTCATTCTGATCTTCTGCATCATCCGCTCATACCTTAATTGCTCCTGATTTTCCTCCTACCTTTGGGTTTGTACCGCATGTTTCCACACGCATACACAGGAGCTTACTGTCTCATCGTCAGAAAAGCGCAATTGGCGAGGCATTTTCATTGCGCTGCTAGTGATTGCCGCGGTACTGGGGTTGATAGTGTTCTCCATACTACTTCTGTCACCAGGTGCATTACTCTAGTCTCTCCCTCTGTCGCTTTCTCTCTCTTTCTCTCTATCTCTCTCTTTCTCTCTCTCTCTCTCTCTCTCTCTCTCTCGCTCTCTCTCTGTATTCCCCTATTTCTCTGTCCCTACATCTTTCTTAGCTACAAAACTGTTCAATGTCTCTCTCGATTAGTGTTTTGTTTTTTTTTTTTCTCCGGTGCATGGCTTTGATGTTTGAATCCCAGTATCCCAGTTACTGTACTCGTTCTCGCATTCTAGCGTCTAACCTTCGGGCGAACGTGTTGCTGCACTTGCCAGCAACTGCAACCGTTGGAATGCGTGACTCCCGTCCTATCGTTTATGTTCAAAGTGCTCCTAGGCAACTTTCGCGGTCCATCCTCCGTTCTCTACTAGGCAAATCCATGAATTCATTCACGACCATCCACATGGCATTCCTTGTTGATACCATCATCTACCTCACTACACGCCATGTAAGAACTGCTTAGAATGAAGGATATATAACCGATCTTAGAGAATACGCCACTGGACTGTGTGCCAGCCACAGCCAACCATTTGCTGGCTTGTATTGATTCCATGGAAAGCTTCACGCAGCATCTAAATATCCTTTCCGATAACCCATTTTGGCACCGGAAGCCTTTGCTCCAAACCGTACCGTTGGATTTGTGTTCTTATTTTCAAGAAAAACTCTCTACTTGAATCATACACAAACACACGCGCACAGACACACACACATAAACACAACTCTGCGATCAGAATCACCTGAGCTCGTGTTCCCGTCAAATCATATTGTAACCACAAATTTGTTTTCCATTGTTGTCCGTCCGTCCGTCTGTCTGTCTGTGGGTTTTCGGTGTGTATTGTTTTGTTTTCGGTTTTGTTTCCGTCGTTTCCTGTGCTCTATCGGTTTCTTATTCTTGTTTTCTCACCTCACGCCCGCCCCATCATTCAGCTCCATTTAACGCTCTGCTCCCCCTTCCCATTTTCTCCGTTCTGTCCCGTGCGCGTAACTTCCGTTGGATCGGTTTTCAGAGATCGAGAGCTCGAAGTTGCACGGTCGGCGCATCTCGCTGTACGATATCAAATCCGGTCGGTACGATTGGAACGCCCGCAACGGCTCGTGGATCAATCGTGAGTAGCAATAAAAATGCGCAAAGATCGTCTGATCACCAACCACAAATCACAATCACACAGGGTACGAGTATGTCTTCATCAACGCGGAGGGTGGGCTGACCTCGCTGCATATCGGACGGACTGGCACTCCCGGTGGCTCGTTCCGGTTCGAGAAGCTGATGAACAATGCGACCTTCGTAAGTGAACCGAGCCGATTCCTCTCGTATGGCTTTTAGGTCGGGATGCCGTCCGCACGAAGCCTTGAAACGCAGCAACGCAATGCAATTTTTATAGTGTCGGTGGCCATTTTTGTCTGCGGCAAACCTTGGATACCTTTGCGAAAGCAAAAGGGATTTAAAGCACACCCACACTCGTACACTCGATACACCGATACAAAACACACAGAAACAGCGTTAAACAGCTGCCGGTTTTACGCTTCGTGTAGACGTTTTCGTGGGCACAAATGTGTGTTTCGATCGTATTTCGAGCTTTTCTAGCGCACCTTTCGTCTATCGTCCACACAGCGGCAGCTGAACGTGAACAGCTACGATGTTTCGCCGGATC
>NC_064873.1:8332554-8392554 GCF_943734745.1 Anopheles darlingi
CTTATGACGGCGAGTCTTTGTAAGTAGTATCACTCTCTGCTACGTGTTGTGTGTCCTGTGCAGTGCTAGTGGGTGGTGTTTTCAGTATGCATCCTTTGCCCGCGATGTATCATGTGCTTCCGTGCTGTTTGTGACTAGTGTTCAGGCTTTGAATCCGATAGTACCGTTCTGCCAACGAGCTATCATGGGCAGAAGCGTAAAAGGAATTGGAGGACGCCGTCTCTTGTGTGGATCTGAACGACCGTTGTCAGCTGCTTTAGCAATACCTGCATAAACATGGTATGAGTAGGTGGGGATTGTACCGATTAAACATTGGTAAGCTTTAACGAAAAACGACAATTCCACTGTTCAACCCGTCATGGAAATCCATACCCATTCATGAATGATGAAATGGATGGAGACTTCTCGTACGTTTCTGTTTTCAAACTCGAATGCATTCGTGAAGAAGGTAAGAACAGCAAGGCAAGTGGAGGACGGCTTACATTTGATTTAGAAGTCATTCATTGTTAATCAAGAAGAGAGCAAGACAATTGTTATTCGTTTCGATGATTTTCAATAATGCCCTGTTAGCAAATATTGCACACAAACTAGCTGCTTTTCTCCCTTTACTCTTCCTTCTCGTACTCTAATTTGCTACCCCATTTCATTCGTTTATCCCCTCCCGTGGGGGGAGGGGCCCCCCACACACTATTTTCCCCTCTATTGCTGTCTAGTTCAAGTCACAGCTTCAAGTTATTGCTTCACAAGCAACAGTCACAACTGGCGAATATGATTCATGTCATTTGGTAATTGTTGTTCAACTAGCTAATTCTCCTCACATTATATTTATAACAGTTTATAACATTCGAAGAGTTCGAATTTATAAATCCGGCGACCGACAGCCGTGGATCTATACATCATAAATATCCTTCCATTATGCCCTATTTCTTTGCTAAGTGTATAATTTTTGGCGCAGGCCAAAGTCAAAAAAATATATTGAAAATGAAAATCAAATTATTAAATGAGAAGAAAAGATACATATATCCGTAGATATACACTTAAACAGATGAAAAAGTTTTATCATCAAAGCCTGTCCGCTAGGATAATATTAGCCTATGGATCCTAGGATGAGACTAGCCTACGATGAATGAATAGTATCCAGTACAGGACAGCTCAATCATATGGCAACCGTAGCAAATGATGACTTTAATGGTTTTAATAAATAGAGATTTGTCTCGAATGGAGTCGCTAATCAAATATGATCTACTTCAGAAGCATACCGACTGCCTATTCTTCATCCACACTACAAATCATCTAAATAGAAACTCCCTATTCCTATACCTATAATGTTGAAGTGAATGGAGAAAGAGAGAGTGTTTGTGTGTGAGTGAGGGAGTTAGTGAAAACATGTAAATTTCAATCATCAGTTCTCATAAGGGGGATATACTATATAATTTCATAAAACAATAATCATGGATGAAGATCGATCGAGGGTATGTAGTACGGCCTTATCGATGAATGGTCAATCATCTTGAATGGCTGTGCGAACGTTCCCGGTGGCTGGTTCCGGATGGAGCGGAAATATCATTACTTTTCTCGTGAAGGCGCTGGTGTACCGGCAGCTTCGCAAAGAAGGGATGACGCAAGGCTTCGGCTGAAAAGCGAGTAACGAAATTATTTGATTAGCGTTAAATAAAGTCATCACTCCAATGCCTCTTCGCTGCTTGATGATTGATGAAGAAATCTACACAGCTACTTACTAAGTGTGATACGATCCGCGGGATCATAATCCAGCATCATCCGAATTAGATCCATCAGCTGCAGGTGGTCGGGCTTGTCCGACAGGATGCACCGGTGCAGTGGTTTGCAATTTTCCCGCACGAAGCGACCAGCCGATGACTTCTCGTCCCAGTCGAGCTTACCGTAACGGAAGTATTTCGTTTTTGTTTTCCTACGGAGTGGTTAAAAATGGTACGATTTTAGTGTCGCAGTCGTAGAGGATTTGACTACTCCACTAGCACTCACCGTGCCATGCGATACGGGATGGTACCGAGGATGTGCTCCATCATAGCCAGATGCTCACGGTTGTCGTGTGTCGGAAACAAGGTGACCCCGTGGTACAGCTCGTACATGATGCAGCTGCATTAGAAGACGATAGTAAATCACAATTCGACCGGAGAGACGAAACAAAGCAAATTATCAATCCTGTTAAGATAGCAATGCCTGAACTAGCGAGAGCAAACATACTAACAGATATTTGGGGATAACAAGCCGAAATTAAACACTTTAACTATGAAATTTGCTCGACAAGCACTTGCAAAGTAAAGGGTTCCCCTTTTTGTGAAGTTTGTAAAAGTAGTCACTATAAACTACTTACCCGATCGACCATACATCGCATGGCTGGGACCAGCCCAGCTCAAGGATTACTTCCGGCGCACGGTAATGGCGCGTTGACACGATCAAGCTGTGATGTTCGTCGTCGAACGTAGCACTACCGAAGTCGATCAGCCGTATATCGGTACATTTCACCGTACGCACCTCATGCTTCTGTCGAGGGTGTGCCGTAAACAAAACAGATTAGGAGAAAACCGATAAGTACCAGCACCAATCAGACACACACAGAGGCTAACTGTAGCATGTAGCAGGAAGCCGACCAATCGTACCTTGCTGCGCAGCTGACGTTGCGTGATGTAGTCGGAACTGCGGAACAGTATGTTTTCCGGCTTCAGGTCCGTGTGGGTGAGATGACTGTCGTGCAGAAATTTGACGGCATAGCAAAGCTGGTAAGATATGTGGCGCACGTGTTCCATCGGATACGGTTCGTAGCTATTTTCGCGCTATTGGAGTCACAGCAGTAAATAGTGAAACAAGTCATTTGTCTATATGCACGGCCATCGAAACAAAACAAGCTGCTTACCAAAAAATCGAAAACACTCAATCCTAGCATCTCGAACGCGATACACGTATGGCCGTAGTAGTCAAACGAATCGAGCATTTTGACACACAAACTGGGAATAACGGTCGGATATAAAATCGGATAACCATTAGCACCTCGTGCAGTATTCACAGCACACTTCTCGTTCGCGCACTTACTGATCTAGATTCGGGTCCAGTTCTTTGATCTTCGATAGCGCCGCTATTTCCAGCACAGCCGCCTCCCGGTATTTATCCACATTCTTGATGATCTTCAGCGCCTTGAAGCAATCGCTGGGATAGGATCGTAGCAAGTAGCAAAAGGGAATTCATTCATGGTTTGTCTGCCGATTCTTGGTTAGAGTATTACTACTTACACTTCTAAGTCCTTCACTTTAACAACGCGCCCGAACGTGCCCTCTCCTAGGTTAGCGATAATTTTATCTGAAAAAGGGAGTGCAGAACGCAGCTCAGCAGTGCAACATGGTTTTGTTTTTGTCAGTTAGAAAAAAAAACATTTTCGTACACTTATTATTAAGTACATCACCCAGGTTGTAGATCAAATGCCCATCCTTGTCATCACGCACCGCCGGTTCTCGCTGGTGATTTGTTCGAAGATGCAGCGGCAAATGGTCGAAATCATCGTGCCGAGTTAGCGCGGTATTCCGTTCCGAAGATAAAATCATTTAAATATACATATTAGAACAAAGGCGAATAGCGTAGCTTTGGCTTATAGATAATCACACAAACACGCTTAGCAATGTCATTTCAGGTATGCCGAAATCACTCCAAACCAGCAGTGTACGCGTGTTTAAGGTTAAGCAATGGAAAATACCAAAAAGAAACAAAAAATACACGAACCAGCGATAACACGCAAAATCCAAGCTGAAATCCAAATCTAAGGTATTAATGGATGCCTTCTGCACGACAAAGAGCAGATGCACGGCACACAGGACATCACGCCGTAAATCATTAGACCGACAGTTCGAAAATATATTAATGGTGGTAATGCTCACAACAAACACAATTCAAACAACACTCACTCGTAGGTTATTTATCAATAAGATGCAATACGGATCCCGCTACTATTCTACTACTGCGCACGGTGCCGGACGGTTGTTTGTGTGTGCAGATGTTGTAAAGGGGACCCGTCTTAACATAGTAAACTGTCCTGCGCACACTAAATGGTGGTTTCGGGTCGTCACAATTCACACGGAACCAAAAGGATTTCACCATGCATCACACACACGCATTTGTTTGTGCTTTTCGAGAAACCACAATCTGACGGTTTCATAACCCATGACTCGGAGCAGCATGTAGTACAATGGCAGATCCTGTGGGCAAGCCGGGCATGCAGGCGGCAAACAGTGCGTTTGTGTGTGTGTGTGTGGTCAGTGCATTGTGCATATTAGATTGCTGGTATGGCGGCTGAATGATTAGCTCGAGTTCTTACGAAAGTGGAGAGCGCTTTCGGTATGCGCGACCGGGGCCCCCGCAGCTGACTCTGGCCACCGAGCGTTGACGAGGACGTTCCGGAAGGACCGAGGAACGCGCTGGTATTGATCGGCAGAATGGAGCCACCGATCGATTGGTACGATAGCTGATGCTGTTGGTGGTGCTGCGGCTGTCCATAATGATGGTGATGATGGTGCGGTTGCTGGTGGTAGGTGTGCCCATAGGAGTTGCCGTACGAGGACCCACTGGTCAGCAGGTGCGACGATACGTTCTGCACGGTGTACGACTTTTGTAGCCCTCCCGAGCTAATGCTGGACGAACCATAGTTTAGACCACCAGCACCGTAGTACTGCTCCGGTGCCAGCTGTAGTTGTTGCTGCTTCTGCTGCTGCTGCTGCTGCTGTTGCTGCTGCTGGTAACAGTACATTCGCACATGGGACGATGATGTACGCTGGTGAGACGGTTGGTGGTACTGCTGATGGTAACCAGTCAGCGAAGGTCTGTAGCTGTCCGAGGTTTCCGGGTTGACCGTTGCATGGGAGCGCCGTTCACGGCGCGGTTGCGATGTCAATGCTTGCTGCTGCTGCTGCTGCTCCTCCACCGGTGCGTACTTCTGCAGCAGCTGCTCAATCTCGCGCCGACGGTTTTGACGCTCGCCCTGCTTCGGATCTTCCGGTGAGTCCGAGTCCGAGTCGGAGTCGGAGCTGGCCGACAGTGTCACCGTGCAGATACCGTCCGCATCGAAGAACCGCTCACCTCCGGACGTTAGGCAGCTCTTGCGCCGTTCCTTTTTGCGCGCCGCCAGCTCGCTACCGGCGGACGCGGTCCCGATGGACGAATATCCGCTAGTGTCGTGCCGTTGTTGTTGCTGCTGCTGCTGCTGCTGCTTCTGGTGCAGATAGCTCATGTCGGTGGTGTCACTGCGCCGGTACGGTTTGATCGTTCGGCGCGGCTTGCTGCCGGATCCGTTCTCCGACAGCAGCTCGGTCGGATCGTACTTCGATTTGAAGACGTTCTCCTTGCCGCTCCGATCGGACATCAGTGCGCTGCTTCTGGTGTTGGATACACCGCCACTAGCACCACCGGCCACTCCCTGGTAGTCACCGGTGCGACCGTTGCGATCCGGGATCCGCTCCATGGCGGTGCTCGTCTTCCGCCCGGAACCGAGCAGTATCGGTAGCTTGTACGGCGTACGCTCCTTACTGCCGGTGTACGATTTCGCATCCTGCAGCACGCTGGCCGTGGTCGAGCTCTTCTTCAGCGGGTTCAACCAACGCTGGCTACTCTTGCTGCCCGCCCGGGCAGCACCGTAGTCGCCACCGGCGGTGATCCCACCGGTCGACGACGGTTCCAGTGTTTTCTCTTTATCGTCCTGCTGGTCCGCATCGGTACCATCGCCTCCCTGCCGATCGCGGCGTCTCGCGTGCACCCGGTTCAGGATGTCGGAGTACTTGGATTCTAGGCGTGAGATGGTGGTGGTACCGGTAGTTCCACTGTTGGTACCGGTACCACTAGGGCTGGTGGCCGTCCCGGACGCGGTCCCTGCCGCTGCCGCCGTCTTGCTCGGCACTATCAGCGGCGTCTTATCCTTGTCCTCGGTCGCATTATCGAGCTGCAAATAGTACCGTAACCGTGCCCATGAGTTAGAGAACCTTCTCTACACCTCACTATACATACACACACGCACACACACGCGCGCACAAACACAGGTGTGTGCTCAAAAGGGAGCCACGGAGCGGGTTCACTTACTTTGGCCACCGATGAGCTGCTGTTGGTCGACATCATGGTGGGCGAATCGAACCGCTTGCCAAAGGAGCGGAACAGTGGTTTGTAGTACGAGCTCATCGTGCTGTTGAAGTTGCTGGTGAAGGGCGCCCGGTGCACCGAGTCGGTGGACGAGCCCAGACTGCCATAGTCGGACGTGGCCGATGCACCGCCGCCGCCGCCGCTGCTGCTGCTGCTGCTGTTGTGCGACAGTATAGAGCCGGTGGATACGGATGGTGCCAGCTCGTTAAAACCGCTGTATGATGAGGGAGGAGAGGGGGGGGGGGGGGGTAGAGGACCGAGAGAAACGGACGATAAAACGAGAGATAAAGAACAGTCACCACCAGGGGTAGCGGGGGTGGTTTTTGCGAGCGACCGTTTGTGGTTTTATCGCTTCACTTCAGGCAGCAAGCTTCGGTATAAGTCCTTCAAGCGCTCGGGACACTGAAGCCCCCTACCCCTGCTGCCAAGCATTCCCAAAGACTGCGACTGTTGGGGGCAAAGGGATTGCGAAGGCAAGCCAATTGCATGGCATTCGATTTCCGCCATTTGCAAGCTTGGTCGGTCTTCGCCCGGCCTTCTTCTTAATCGATCGAGGGACCGCGACGCGATGCGACGCGAGGCCAAGCCCAAAAAGTGGCACTCGCACGACACGCACGACACGCACACACACACACACCCTCATACAGGGGGAGCGCGGCTGCGCCGTCGGTGATATGCGTTGCCAATTTAAGATCGGCTCTTCCTAGATGATCTCTTCTATCTCTCGATTGACGTGTGTTCATCGTGGCAACCGGTGGCTTCTTGTGCACCAACAACAACAACAACAACAACAACCTCTCGACCTCATCGGCAGATAGGTTGCTGGTTGGCAAACCAGTGGCAGTGCCCAGATTTAGGGCCCGTAGTGCCCGGCACTTGGCACGATACACGGAACACGGAAGCACCGAACACAGACTGTCAGACAAGAGGGCAGAGATGAGAGCCCAGATGGTGGACCCCCCCCTCTCCCTTCCGAGAAAAGTGCCATGAATAAAACCTCAGAAACACCTCCCTCGCTAATGCCCCCGGCAGGTTCTTTGCTGCTCTGTTGCTATTGAATGTTGCTAACCCCCTCCCCCGGTGGAGTTTGCAGCAACCCTCTGGGAGAGGAAAAGCGGAAAAGCGAGCGCCCCGGAAAAGCGAAAAGCTAGGATCCAATCGCTAAAATGCACAAAAATGATTACCGATACGATGTGGTTTGTGGTCGCTTCAGCTGCTGTGACGACGACGTCGACGACGATGACGACGAGGATGAGGACGATGACTGGTGGTGGTTGTGGTGGTGGTGGTGGTTGTGGGGCTCTAGCTTCTCGCTGGGATTGCGCCGGAATCGTTGCAGTATGCTGCTGCAGCTGTCGGACAGTAGCTGGGTGACGCTGGCCGTATTGCTGCGTACGTAGCGGCGGCGTGCTGCTGAGCCGGTTGCAGTCGTCGTCGTCCCCGACAGCAGCGCTGTGGACGTCGACGACGAGATGCCAGATCCGCCGAGCACTAGCGAGGAGCCCGATGATCCCGTACGGTTGCTATCGATCAGCGAACTGCTGGTGCTGCCGCTACCGGCCGCATTCGAAGCCGCCGCCATTTGTTCGCTCGATCGCTCGCTCGCTCGCTCGATCGATCGCTCGCCCGCTCGGGGATGTCGCGGTCGCTGTTGTGGAATGTGCCCGGGGGCCCTCGGTAAAGGGGGGGGCAATTGTTTCCTCGGAAGCACCGAAGCACGCGGGGTTCGGTCGATGCCGGTGCCGGTTGGTACTCCTTCCCCTTTTTGGTCCCCGCTTTGTGCGGGCGGCAGTTCGCCGGTTTTGGGCCGTCGGCGCCTTCGACAGCAGCAGCAGCAGGCTCGACTCTCTACTGCCCGTTTACTCGCGGGGCGCGGAGATACTCCCGAACGTTCGCGTCCTCGGCTTATCGGCAGCGACCGTCTTCACACCGGTTGGGCATTCGTACGAGCAACAACGCCAACAACAACAACAACAACAACAACAGAAACAACAAAACACAGAAACACTTTTGGCGAGTTGGCGCGTTGGCGTGGCGTGGCGTGGCGCGTATCCACTTCACTGCACCCGATAGCTAGCCTCACGGTAATGTCGGTAGTGGTCGGTGTTATTCCGCGTTTTGCAACAACCGTGACCGCGCCCGTGATGCACACAGCCTGGACTGGAAGGCCCTGTTGTTGTTTTTTTTTTTTTTGCTTATGATCTAATCGAACTTTTGAGCGGTCACTAACCAAAAAAAAACAAAGAGCCAGATGAAGCGTTGTTGTTGTTGAAATTTCCGTTTCAAAAAAATGTTGTAAAAGGTGGAGAGGGAGGGGAAGAGGGAGTGAAGAATGATGCACCCCATGATCGAGCCCTCGATGATCGTCGAGCCCTCCAGAGGAAGTGGTAAACAAAAGATAAGAACGATTCCAAGATGGAGTCCCGCGCGAATCCGAACTGCACGAGCCAACACAAACACACACACACGCATACACTCATGCAACCGACTCTACTCCAGTATGGTAAGATGGTAAGATGGTATGGACCCCGCTTTGGTACACGTTTGGTGCAAGCCCGTGCCGGGTAATGCTTTTGTTTACCAAAAAACAGCTCGTGCGCAAGCCACCGGTTGCCGTACGGTGATTTATTCAAATCGACCGTTAAACGGACCAAATACACAACAACACACACAAAACAGAGTGTGCTGTGTGACAGTTATGGCGCCGTAGCAGCGCAGCAGCACAGCATCACAGATGTATAGCAGCTGTTGGTATGGTCACCACCACGGATGACGAACGTTTGACGATGGCGCTCTAATCATTAGGTACCAACCATGGGTTATTTCAATATCACCTTCCTTCAATGCCCAATGTAAGTTTGACACATGAAAAGGGATTGTTCAAGTTTACTTACTCAGTAAACTTACTGTACGCTGATTAATTTGTCTTTCGTTCGATCCCATAATGATACTGTGAAGAGTTTTGTCATCCTGACTTAGGCATCCCGGTACATACTGCCCTGAACCTTTTAAAAGGATATCGATTTCACAGGAAAGACAATTACAAATTCCAGCGACTTAAGGGGATGGAAACAATGTCAGTCAGAGCACTGTATTAAAAAAAACCAGTGGTCAAACGGGCGTGATCCAAAATACAATGATCAGCAGTACTGTTGCAAAAAACATGGCGGATGCTGTCCAAGAGCCAAAAACTGATTAATAACTTGTATTTTAATTTTCAGTTTTGCTAAAGACAAATAAAAATAAGACCCTTTTGGAAAGGATGTCCTTTTCCTTTATTGCTTTTTTGAGTTTTTCTTTTTACTCTTTGCTGCTGCTACTATTGCCTCCTAACACTCAGCACGGCTCGTTCACTAAGGGTACTAACGAGCTACAAGAGGACACATCTGGACCCCGAAAAAAGATGGCCGGGATGACCAGAAAAAGGAAGAGAAAGAGAAGAGGCGTGCGGTTTGGCTGCTCATCGTAGCATCCAGAACCCCCGCCGCAGGCTCGTTTTGTGCCTAGCTCGGCAATACTCCTTCGTGAACTCCGGCGATCGTGTGGTGAAACACCTCCCGCAATATGATCGCAGTTTGTTTTTTGGGGACGGTTTTTTGTTGTTTAAAAAACCAATATCATCGTGTGCACGGGAGGTGGTATTTTATTTTCGTGAGGTAGCCCGAGACACAGCATCTGATCCGCTGACCCCCCCCCCCCCCCCCGCACCCTCTCCCCCACCCTCTCAACTGCAACTGTTTGGGACCTGCGACGACGGTTTCGACGGACGGACGACGCGTAACGCGAAAAGGGTATCGTGCTCACCGTTCTCGTGCGGCTAACCACCACGCATATCGCATGCGCGGACCAGCGACGAGGTCCGCATCCCCCCTTCCCCTCCTTTCCTGATCGTTGCGCCACGGATTTGTTTTATTTTTAATCGGACCGTATCCGTGTGCGAGAACCACTCCGTCGTAGGCCAGGCGGCGAAGAAGAGGACGCAGGGAGGAGGAGGAGGAGGAGGAGGAGGTGTCGAAGGAATCGCCAGTCGGTAGACAGGTAGGACAGAAGCGAGTTAACCGAGGTAGCCCGTCAGCTGCTCGCTCTGTCGATGACGGCGCCGCAGGAGGAACGTCGTCGTCGTCGTCGTCGTCGTTGTCGTCGGGGTGGTGCGTGAGCGTGCGTGTTGAATACAACCATACACACGCACACATACACGTCCTCATACCCACACGAACACGCGAAGCGCGAAAAAATTCTCGAATGTTACCATCCTCAACCGAAGAAACCTTGGCTCTGAGCTACTGCTACTGCTGCTGCTGCTGCTGCTGAGGAGCGCAAAGCGGAGCAGTTGAGCGGATTGATCGTGTGTGCAACAGGATATTGCTGCCGCGCAGGGTCCCCTCAGGGTCCAAGGGACGAGTCCTTGTCCTCGCAAATGGCGAACTGGCAACGAAAGGACATAGGTGACTTCTTACGTCACGCCGCGTCCGGTCAACCAATACCAGCGGAGGAAGTAGGGAAAGAGGAAGGGTTGGAGGTTGGAAGGGGGTATGGGGAAGGGAGCCTGAATCCCTGGTTGTTGTGGACGGCTGCACGCACGCGGTTGTGCAACAGAAATGGATGATCGTGGAAAACTTTGTGGCATTTTCTCGTTTTTGCTGATGGTGGTGGGTGGGTGGAGTGGTTGTTGAGTGGCGAAATCCGTACGTCATATCGTCGAGCGTCGTGCAGAGTCGTTCCTAGGTTCTAGGGTTCAAGGGTCCAAGAAGCGCCGACCAGACCGGACACTGATCAGAATTCCCTCCCCCCGGGTGGCTTTAATGTCCCGTAGAACGATCTGTACACATATCACTTTACGCACATACACACGCACACACATACACACACACAGAGACACGCAGTGGAATACGAGATCGCTGAGGTGATCCTGCTGACCCCCTTCCCCCTCCCCCACCACCCTCCTCCCACCATGGTGCATTAGCCGGAACGGAACGTACGTTGGTAGGTGGTCCAGTGGTGAAGGGTGAACAAACACTTACGCTCGTCGAGGGGTCGGGTGGTGAATGAGGGTGGGAATGAGAACATAAGGGTAGACAGGTGCTGCGGTACAGGGGTGGGAGGGGGATCTAAAATGAGCCGCTCTCTAATGCGACAACAACAACCGCAACAACAACAACAACAACAACAGCAACACAAAACTCGCGAGTCCGTGGTTTGGTTTTTGACTGACCCACCCGCAAAGCGCCCGGGATAAACACTAACTTCATCGGCGACGGCGACGGGTACGCAATGCGGCCACTCCGGCGATCCGGCAATCTCGGGGTGCGCGCGCGCGCGCACACACCAACCAAACACGGTCGCCTGCGCAGCAGCAGACAGTGGTGGCCGCGGCAGTAGTAGCCACAGCAGTGAGCTCAAATGTGAGCTCACCGTCACACACACACACGCACACACGCACGGACGCACACCGTGGGAGGCCCGAAACGCAGAGGGAGTATGACGGTAGGGAGGTAGCAAAAGTGAGAAAATTGTGGCGGAAGCTGCTCGATCATTTTCACTGATCTCGTCACAGCCGTTCTCAATCTATGTAAATGCGCCATGCACCACAACACGCTCTCCCTCTCTCTCTCTCTCTCACACACACACACACCTCCTCTGCTTTGGACCTCCTGTGAGCTGCGAGCGGCGTGGAAAAACCGCGCGGAAAACCAACCAACCGGTTGCCGGTGTGGGGGGTCTGTTCTTTCCGAGGAAAAGAAAACGAAGAAAAATTAGAAGAGGAAAATAGAAGCAAAAGAAGCAGGCAGACGAAAAAGAATGAAGAAGAAGAAAATTATGATGAAGAGGAGGAGGAGGAGGAAAAGTAAGAGGACGAAGAAGAAGGAGAAGAAGAAGAAGAAGAAGAAGAAGAAGAAGAAGACGAAGAAGAAGAAGAAGGATAAGAAGAAGAAGAAGAAGAAGAAGAAGAAGAAGAAGAAGAAGAAGAAGAAGAAGAAGAAGAAGAAGAAGAAGAATACAAAAATTCACACAACATTGTGACGATGACGCTGCGCAACGTCACCACCAAGGATCGGGGGGTTAGGTAAAAGGGAGGCATCAATGCGAAAGAGGCTAGTAGCGTGTGCTAAGGCTAGAGTAGAGTGTCTATTTAGCCCTTGACACAAATACAAAAGGAAAAGAAAAACACCCGAAGGAAAAACGGCGAGCGAGCGAGCGAAAGGGAGACAGAGCAAGGAAGAAGATGAGATGAGAAAGGGCAACGCGAGGGCTAGGAGGCAAAGAGGGAGAAAGAGAGAGAGAGAAAGAGAGCGTGAGAGTATGGTGGAAAGAGGATATGATTGTACACGGCACATGTAGAGGTTTAAAAATAGGTTTCAAGCCCCAAGCATCTGCGTCGATCCGCGAAGGGGTGGAGGGAGGGGGGATGTGCAGAGGAGGATCAGGTTGTAAGGTAAGGAGCCGTATGCACAAACGCTCTCTTTCTCTCTCTCTCTCTCTCTCTCTCGCTCTCTCCTGTCCGCCCACTTACGGTGACTTCTTCTCCGTAACCGGGAAAACCCTGTTGTATGTGTGCGCGGCGTTTGTGGTGTGGGTTTCCTCCGGGGGAAAATTTCGAGTGCGACGACAGTGCGCAATTCCCTTGCCACCCACCAGCCAAACCAGCCTCCCCCTCCCTTCCCCCCAGCTCCACCACCCAAGTACCATTCAAAAACACAAACAACATTTGCGCTGACTGCTGACTGGTGAACAAACAACGCCAGCACTCAGTGTAGGGAGTGTAGGGTTTTGCGAAGGGGAACCAGAGGAAGGGACCAGGAGAACGCGAACGCGATCAAGTTGAGCCAGCGCAAGGCCCGCGAGCTACGATTCGATCGTTCGGGATGCTGCTGTTCGTCATTTCCTCTCTCACAGTTCGGGTGTGAGTGTGTGTTTGTGTGTGTGGATACAGCAGTGGTAGCCAAGAGCCACCCCAAAAAGGCTCAAACCGCGGGCGCTACTGCAATGGCGCAACACCACCCATTGACCCATCTGCTGACCTTGTTACCCATGTTGACCACAGATCGGGCGATCGTTTAAATAAAAACCCAAGGCCTCAATCCCTCTCCCCCCCCCCCCCCCCCTGCATCCTTTCAGCAAGACGCATACGACGACAACGGTACAAGAAAATGCAGGAGGTCGTTGCAGCCGTCTCTAAGGGCTGGCGTGCTAACTGTCGACGCGCCGCAGGGTTCGAGGGAAATAGAGAAAGGTCAAGTGCGTCATGCATCGATGCGACGAGTGCTGGTACGGGGGAACGGGGGAAGGGGGGGTTGCTTCCTATTTCTTCGCTTCGCGGATCGATAAGTCATTTCCGTCATCCACCTTTAATGATCGCCTGTGTCTTTTCGCTCTCTCTCTTTCTATTTCTCTCTCTCTCTCTCTCTCTCTCTCTCTCTCTCTCTCTCTCTCTCTCTCTCTATCTCACAACAGCGCAACCCTGCTTCTGTTGGCGGCTAAATCCGATACCGTTTCTGTGACTGAAGCCTCGAGTGTGGCGTCAAGTGGCAACCGTATTATGTCAATGGCTATATGTGGCTCCGGCTTGTATTCGCATTACGCGCGTGCGAAAACGGAAATCGGAATGCGATTTCCGTTTGATTGGGCACACGACCAAAGTTCCGGCGGTCACAAAAGGGGTCGTGGGAACGGCCACGGGACGTCTAGTGGTCGAGTACTGGAGTAGAACGTGTTTATCTGCTATCATCTCGCGGGCAGTTATTGACTTGACAAAAATGGGGGACATCGAAACACACACACACGCACACACGCATACATACATATACACATACACACGCAAGGCGCAGGCAAACATCGAAAGGTGGAAAGGTGGACACCAAAACAACCTTCGTGACGATCACTTTCGCCGTCGGTTGGCCCTTGCCGGACTTGGGCTTGTAGATGATGACCTGCGTCGTCGGGGGACCCTCATGGTCGGGTTTGAAGATCTCCTGGAAGGATATGCCCGACACCGGTATGTCCTTCAGCGTTAGCTCCCCGTTTGGACCGCTACCCCGAATGGTAGCACCCGTTCCGGTCCCGGTCCCGGTTCCGGCGGATGCATTGGCGGTTGCGGCACCAGCAGAAATCGCCACCTCGTCACCGTTTGCCGTTCCGGGCGATCGAGGTGGCGACTTGGAGCGCTTGTTACGATCCGAGGCCGCTACTGCCACCGCCACCGCCGATTTGCCGTTCTGTAGACCATCCGCTTCACCCGAGGTACTGTGCGAGGTACCCCCCTTCTGCCCGTTCCGACGACACAGTACCGCAGATCGCCGGACGACAGTACCGCAGATCGCAGACATGTTTGTTTGTTGTTGCCGGGGTTTGTAAAGGGACACAATTAGCGATTCGTGGGAGAAGAGGAGGAAAAGGGCAGGTGGTTTCCGGTAATATATATAAGGAGAGTTTTTAAGTGCTACCATCCGCTTGCTTGCGCTTTATGATTTACCATGATTGAATTGTTGGCGTGCTGAAGGTGTTGCTGCTGTTGCTGCTGCTGCTGCGGTTGCGTTTGAACACTTACACTGGACATTTTTCGCGGTCTAGGCTCTGGAATACTGCAAAAAAACACTAAACACTTTTAACAAGTGCCACACCACTTGTGCTAAACACAACACACACACACGGACAGGTGTATTCGAAAGGAATCGGCAAAGGAGCTTGATTTGGATCCGAAATTAACAGTGGACGAGCAACAACGATGAGCTACAGTTCCAACATCCGGCAGATACTAATCGGTTCACGCTGATGGCGATGCTCGCGCCCGCGCGCGTCTATACTGTTTGATTGAAGTGCCTTAGCGGCCGGGGCTCGGCCTCGGTAGAATTGATTGGATCAGCTAAGGCAGCAGCCTTCGTGTATCCCTAAATTTAAGGAAGTATCGTTTGGTCGAAAACGTATGTCAACCGCACCGACACCGACCGTCACCAGGAGCACAAAGAGAGTACTAAGCGGTGGGGCACCGCACAGGATGCAACGGGGATGCGGGGCCCAGGTAGCAGCCGAAGGCGTTCAGCAGTGCCTACTGTGTTCAGGTTTGCGCACAGGAACGACAGGGAACGACGACCGTTCAAAGCTTATCGGCCGTATTCGGACAGCACGTACCACTACCGACTACTTGAAAACTTCCCACTAACAAAAAAAAAACGGAGATCCTTTCGCTCCAGAAACCAACCAAAACAAACAAACAATAAAAGGCAAAAGGGAGCCGCCTGCAGCAGTAGCAGTTAGCAGCGGTAGTAGTAAATCACACTAACTGTTGTCGAGCGCACTTGTTGCAGTTGTTTGTGTGTTTTTTTGCTTTCTTTCTTTCTGTTTTCTCTTTTGTTCTTCTGACACCGAGCTAGCACTCTCAATGCGGCTACAACCGAAAGTGGACTAATTCGCTGGCGACAGGCGGTGGCCCAGCCCAAGCTAGGATCTCGGTGCTCGGAGACGGGCGCTTGTTTTTGGCAGGATCACGGTGTAGGCACCGTGGCTGCGCATACAAACGCTCCGCGAAGCTCGAGAACGCTCGCGTACGTCACACACACACACACACACACGAATTTGCTTGACGTCGCTAGTAGTCTAGCTAGTAGCAAGAAGGAAAGAAAGGGACAGCAAGAAAACCAGCGTAAATCCACATTATCTCGCGCAACTCGCACATTCTAGTGTGTGTGTGTGAAAAAGTGATTGTGTACACTTTCTAGCGATATTTCGGGAGATGGAGAAATGCAGCCCAAAAGGTGCACAGCCACGATAGTAGTAACTTTCCGTTGAGTACTAATAATGGTAAACGCAGTAAATGGTTGCGATCGTGGCCCAAGTACCCATGGTGGTTACGATAAAAGGGACGATTCAGATTTAAGATGCGTGCATTTTGTGTTGCTGCTAGGTTGCTACCATGGGATCGTGAGCCTGTAATAAAGTGTTTGCAAGTTTTGCGCCAAACGACAACCGAATAAAACAGCTATTCACTGTAATAGTGTGCTCGTATCGTAGCCCCGCTCCTTTAGACCGTACACAACACCAAAGAGCACACAGTACAGGGGCGCTCAAAGGCTCAAAAGAAAGGAAATTGGCGATAGTGGCAAACCCCTGGCCGCTGGCGCTGAGGTTACGTCTGAGATGGATATCTTTAGAGAGAAGGGAGGGGAGGGGCGTCTTGATGTGTGATTTCGGCGCGTCTCTGTGTGTGTGTGTGTGTGTGTGTGTGTGTGTGTGTGTGTGTGTGTGTATGCGCCGTGGGAGAAGGGCGGATTGGGCGACCTAAAAATAAACGACCAAACCACACGTGACGTGACGAGGAACCGCGACGAACCTACGGTACGATATCGGGTACCCGATCCACCACGATCGGGCGATCAATCTCCGCCCGGTACCACTGGGTCGGTGTCGGCCGGTCGGTGTTGGCCGTGGCGCGAGGCGATACCGTTCGCATTACCGCTAATGACGCGCATCCGTGCATCCGTTGGCGGTCAACAGGTGCGCATGTGCCCGCATTTGTGAGGTGCGGTATGTGTTGTTGTTGTTGGTCGAGGTCGCTTATTGCGCTTACCATCTGATCATTGGGATGCTGATCGTATTAGCGCGTTAATGATCGATTGGTGTTGCAACGACTTTACCCACCTCTCACCTCAAGATACTACCAGCCACCACCAGGCAGGTATGCGCTCCCCCTCTACCGCGCCCGTTGGAGTGATTTCGACCAAATGATGCAGATGCAGAACGCATCGTACTAAATATATATATTCCTATTAGGGGCCACGATCAGCCTGATTGCGGCGTACTCACCCCTTTCCCGGTCGCGTCGTCAGCCTCAGCGACAGCAAGCACCGAAGCCGGATCGCGGGCGTCAGCCGTGGAGCGGCCTTTCCCTTTGGAGCGACGGCCTCGGGCGGTACTGCGGTTGCCTTCACCTATACCGTGGCTTCCACTGTTCGGTATCGTACGCGGGACCGGAATGGGATCATCCCCGCGCGTTGCACTGGACACAGCAACGTGCTGCCGCCGAGCGGCGTGCTGCTTACTGGCGTAGTGTTTCCCATTGCCCGTACGGCGCCACTTTTCACCGGGCTGCGATGGACTGTAAGGATGATAAGATAAGCAAGGGATAGGTAAAGACTTAGTGCGCCGAAATAACCTAAGCTGAGCTAATCGAGCTAGCAGCTGCCGGAGAAATATATATGCCTATTAGATAGCGAACCCCCCCCCCCCCCTTCCCTCTCTCTTTCTCTCTCTCTCTGCTTTGAGTCATTTTCAAATATCAATTTATCGACGAACATTTATTTCAATACAAGAAACCATTTATTTATTTCCACCAATATACCCATGTGCTCTCACTTATGCACTTATAGTAAAGAGCTAAAGTGAGAAAACAGGTAAACGTTGTTCTGTAATAATGCCGATCCAAAGGTCTCAAGATCGATTCACAAACCTTCAAGTCAGCGAGGTTTCGGCTATAATTTGACCCGTGGTAAATATTACATATTTGTACTACTAAAAAGTGATGTACTGCAACCGAAGCGCCATATTCCCATATAGCCATAGGGAAGACTGGGCTCACAAGAAGATTATACCATCGTATGTAACACATAAAACTACTGCTGCTGCTACTACTACTACTACTACTACTAGCACTACTACTACTACTACAGTCCTCTCTGAGAGGCGCAGAGGTACGTTGGCCGGCGTCGAGCATCTCTGAAGGACGCCAAAGGTCTTCCGAAGACGGAGACAACGCGACCGGTTTTTGTGAGAGCAGGATTGCACTCCCCTCCCCCTCTATAGCACGATCGCCTAGTCTAGACGTGCATCCGTGCACCCTTTCCAGCGTGTTGTTGTTGTTGGTTGGCTGCGACTAAAAATCATGCCGAATTTGGTAGTAAACCGTGCAGTTCTCTTGGCGAGGCTCTAGGTAGCCTCCGCAGCAGTAACACTCAACAACCTTTCAAACCAAGTTTTCAACGCAAAGCGAACCGTTCTTGGCCAAGCAGCAGCAACTGATCGCCCTATAACTGGTTTACGGGACCTAGCAGGACCAAGAGAATGTGATATTCTGCAGATATGGCTATCTGCAGATATATCTATTTCTCTTTCTCTCTTTAAAAATTGGAATTCTTGAAAATATGCCGACAGGATGGATTTATTTGGAATTATTAATTAATTTTCATCTACGAAATCGTGAATTAGAAGTGCAATGTGAACAATGTGCAAGGTGAGCATATCTTCAAATGCTAACGGTGCAACGTTTGTTGGTTCAAATTATCCGGTTTCTCTCAGTCCTCGGCCTTGATATAACGGATTAATCCAAATCGGTATGCATCATTGCTCATTTCATACCAGATTTACCAAAAGCTGACCCTAAGATCATTAATACAACCAAATGAACTAACGCTCGCAAGCATAATATTATGCTTCGCAAGCAACTACTGTTCCCGAACGCGACCTACATTTAACATACGGTAAATGAGCGAGCAAACCTACAAGGACAATTCTTCTCCTCTCCCGTTTGACACACTTGCGGTGCGGGGGATTGCCATTTTTGACCATTCGACACTTCCTCGTTGCGCACTTCCGCAACACGTCGTCGAAACCGCTTTCTGGGAGCTTGAGCTAGCGCCTGGGGGTCATAAAAAGGGTTCGACGAACGTCCTTCAGGGCTTCACGGGGCCCAGGCACGAGTCTCTTGTCTCGCCACTTCCGCAGCCACAAAGGCCGGCTGGCTAGGTAGAGCTCGTAGGATCTTGTAGGACCTCCAAAATGGCCTCCAAAATCGGGCACAGCACCAGCACCGTGTGCGCGCTCCCTGACCATCGGACCTGTGTGTGTGTGTGTGTGGCTGAGCCGAGCTGTTCATCCGACCGATCGAGCGTCGTGCGTGAAGTGCTGGGCTCCACGTTTGGCAATGATCGGTGATATTTATGGTACGCTCACGAGATGTTATTCATATATAGCCATGGTTGCAGGTGTGTCTATGTATGACTCTTCGCGGGATCTTTACCGATCGCTCGCACCGTACAATTGGCGCATGCCACCCCTCTCCCCTCCCATTCGGCATTCGGATAACTTGTGTGATGGTCGAACCGAAACACATGTATTCCCTTGAACCTGTGTATATGCGGTTGATGTTACTGCCACGTTGGGGGGGGCCTTGACTAGGGGTCATGAGCGCCCGCTCTCTGATGGGCATGTGTGGCGGTTGTCGGTAGGTAATCGATTGCTATTGCTGGACCCACCGCAGACACCAGACACTAGCCATTACATGGTCGCGGTTTCGTTGGCCTGCGTACGCTCACGTTCGCAAACTTCTCTGCTTTTGCGCGAAATCGGCGGCAACTTCTTTGTTCCGGGCAGCTGACAGCAGTCGTTGTGTCGTTGCCAGGCGAGGCATGCAGAGACCCAGACGCTCTCAAAAGGGGAGGGAGAGGCACGGGAACGGGAAACGGGTATGCGACACCGAACGGGTGGCCTTGAACTACAGGCAGCGTCAGCCTTTCTTCACTGCCATACCCATACCTGCCTGTCGAGAAGACCAGACCCAGTTGGCCAGTCGCATTGGCGTCAACCGGGGTATCCACCTACGCCACGCCAGTTCGTTGGCGACCGTATCGGTGTGAATCTTTCACCTGGTGCGTGCTGCCCGGCTGCTCGTCCACCACCACCATCAGCACCCAAAGCCAAAGACCGATGTTTTTCAATTCATTTGCACTACCAAAAACCATGGTAGCATTTCCGACATTCCTACGGAACAACCACTTCATCGGCCCCTCGACTGACGTGCCCTAACTGCATTCCCACAATTTCCGAGCCGGGATTGCGTCAGTTAGTGGAAGGAGGAGCCTCTGAACCTTAGTGTCGAAGGGAACGGGAAGATGGAATTCCGCTCTTCTGGGCATCTGGGCCGGTGAAAGAACCAGAATCTAGATGATTATCTTGAGCATGAAGTGGCCCACGCCAGTGGCCACTACGCCTATACACCGACGAATGTGACGAATTTGGTGTACCAGGGCGGGCAGTTCAGACGCAGACGCAGTTCTCACAGGCAGCCACTCGGCTATCTCGACTGCCTCAATCTCTCCTCGTCATCAAAACTCCGTGTTCTGAGGGTAGCTACCCTGCTGGCAAACGCCTAAGACGTTCGTTTGGCACTACTGCAACCTAGCACTTGTTCGTAGCCGTCAGTTTCAGAACAACCAGGTGTCTGGACCGCTTTTGCTTTAACGATCCGTGCAGCGGTGGCGGCAGCAGCAGCAGCAGCAAGACCAAGGTGGGTTGAAGCATCGGAGCAATGGCTTAACTTGACAACCGGGTTTGCCCGGGGGGGAGGGGGGGGGGGGGAGGTGAGTCAGAGCTAAAGCAGGTCGGGATGTTTTGCCAAATCGGATCATGCAACGCAGGAACAGGGGGGGGTTGGCCTGGGTCTTGTGATCCCGGAGTCCCCATCCTCCGTTTCCTTCGAGGCCAGTAGACAAGTGACACGATAGCGTCACGATCGTGGCCAGACATGGTCACCTCCAGAACCACCGCGGTCAAGCCCGTTGGAGGGAGGGAGGGAGGGAGGGAGGGACCCTAGGATCCAGCCAGTAGCAGCAACTCCGTGCTACGGAGCAACCTGCAAAATCACGCTAAGGTGGAGGTGTGGACCGGTTTGGTCGCTTTTTGAAAGATTGTTTCATTACACCTTCCTCCCCTTCCCACCGCTGGGCTTGGGACTGCTCTGTCGTAACGCCCTGTTTCTCTCACTCTGCTTTTTCTTGTCTTTCTTTCTTTCTTTCTTTCGCTCCCTTTACCCGCCCTTCCCGCCACTCCCTGCCCATTCCCTGCTCCCTATCTGTTTCCGTCTGATGCGGCTGATGCGAAGTCCTACGAGCTGAGTTGGCTGGAACTGAAGCAGAGGCCGCTTGCTAGTGGCTATCCACTCCGACTGGTGCTAACCCTATTCATTTGGCCCCCTACACACACGCACACTAACACCAACATGCAAAGCTACCGTTGAAAATCTTCAAAAGTGTGTGTGTGTGTGTGTGTTGCGGAGGGTTTTGCATATCCTAATCCTGTATTGGAACTCAACGAGGTAAAGGCCAACTTTAGGAGGGCGACCATCATCATCCGACAAGCTATTGCGCCCGAATAGCTGACAAACAGCGTTCGCTAGTCCTCAAGAACTTCATCTATAGACTCCTAGGGTCTAGAGGTTGGCTCCGACAGCACCGGCAACAACACAAGAGAAATTTAGATGCTGGTAAGTAATCCCATACCCAAGGTAAGTAATCCCATACACTTACTCGTACTCAGACCGTGACGAGGCGTCGACTGGCGCCGATTCCAGGAACTGATTGCACCGGGGAACCCACGTTGCGACAGTCACATACACTGCCGATCCTTCGCAATCGGCATCGGCATCGGCATCGTCGCTGTCGCTGCTGCTCAGCTCCTGGTGCTCCTCCCGTCCGACGCCACCATAGCCCATGGGGCCGGTGCCACCGTACCGGTGGACCCGGGACCGGCTGCTTTCGAACTTGTAGTAGAAGCTACTGTGGTCGATGTGACCGTACTGCACCTGCGCCACCGGTGATGGCAGCTTGGTGCTGCCGAGCGGTTCTGGCTGGCGCTGCCGCTGGTCCGTAATGCTCGACAGGACCGGTCGGCAGTAGTCCTTGTTCTGCTGGAGATCATCCTTCTTCGCGTTCCACAGTGGCCGCGAGATCGTTGGTTTCAGTCGGGTGTAGTTTAACTTTGGCTCCTGCTCCTCCTCCTCCTCTTCCTCCTCCTCATCGAGCTTCTCTTCTTCCGTGGCCACTTCTTCTTCTTCTTCTTCCTCCTCCTCCTCTTCTTCTTCTTCTTCTTCTTCATCTGTTGCTCTCATTCGTTCCCTGCTCTCCCGGCGGCTCGCGATGGCGCTCGCTTGTGGTCGTGGTTCCCGCTGCCGATAGAACTCGTGCTCAAAAGGCAAACCCTCGGGAAAACCGCGGGAGAACGGGCTCCCCTCGACCGGTGACGCTTCCGGACCGGAGCTGCCGCTAACCGGTGGTGGGTACCGGTGGATCCACGAGCTCCGGTTCGTGGCGACGGGCGTCATCGTTAATTTCGTCGTTCGCAGCTTCGCTAGCAAGCCGCTGCTCGAGTAACCACTGGCCAAGCGCTGATTCTGCTGTTGCTGCTGCTGCTGCTGCATTTGCTTCTGCTGCTGATGCAGCGGATGATAGTTTTCGTTGTTTTCGCGGTGCGCCCTCGCAAGACGCTCATGATTTGTGACGTTTGCCGCCGTCGTGGACGTGGTAGTGTCACCACCGGCAGGATGCCGCCTAGCGGTTGCTGCAGCCGCATCACCACCAACCCGCTGTGCACCGGCTGTCTTCGAGGTGGTGCCAAGAGTTCTCCTCGGATCGGGCAACGCCACCGGTGCTACTGTGATTGCCGCACCTCCGCCCGCACAAACGCGCCCACTCGTGTTACCGAGCGTCCGACTCGAGACGACCCTTGGCTGCAGTTTGCGCGCATTGTACGAGCGCTTCTGTGGACCTGTGGAATTGCAAGTGGGTTCCGCTGGGCCCACCGGTAACCCGTTGGTGGACACCTTCGGTACGATCGATTCTACCGACGCACCGGAGGAGCTGGGAGCGGGCGATTTGCGTACGGAGCGACGACTCGACGTTTGCGTGCCGGTACCACTGCCAGCCGGCAGGTTCGAGCCTGCCAGGCGGCAGTTCCAGGCGTGCGATTCGATGATGCGACGCGCTGACCGGATGACGCGCGATGATTGGAGTCCCGGCTGGGCCGCTATCAGCACCGGTGGTGGCCGGTGGTGTTGGTGGTGTTGGTGTTGTTCCGGCTTCTGCTTCTGCTGGCACACCGGGAGCTGACCGGCCGGGCGAGGTCGGTGGCCGGTGGATGCGGTCAGGCGAGAACTTTTCACCAGCCGCTGGTATCCCGCTGGTGACGTCATCTGGGTAGCGGAGGTTAATGGAGCAGGAGCTGGGGACGGTTGATCGACGGTGTAGCGGATCAGGTTCTCAGAACCCGGTTCCTTGTCCCCCTCCCGACAGGCCTCTCCTTTGCCACTCGCCCGAAACGAGCCATACTGATTGTGATGATGATGATGGTGGTGATGGTGGTGGTGGTGGTGGGATGTTGCGAACAATCGTGCCGATACGCTGCTCGACATCTCGATCGTCAAGGTTTGGTTGGTGTTTTGTTTAGTTGTCGTCCTGGCCACGGGGTGCTCGTCTGGCGAGTCTCGTTTGGGAAGCACCACCTTCGATGAGTAGCTCGCGGATCAGCTTAGGATCTCCTTTACTATCCGCATCGTTTTGTCGTTTGCCGTTTGATTGATTGTCGTTGTGGTTGATTGTGGGGACCGTGGGCCGCTTTCTATTACGATAACAAATATCACAGCCACATACAGCGTAAAGCACCTTTTCTCTGATAACGCTAAGCACATACAAACACACACACGCGCGCACACACTCACACACTGAGCCTCTGCACTACATCCGCCTGGCATTGGGGCACTTGCATCGTTGGGGGTTTCGTCTTCGAGAAAACAAACGAAAGATTGGTGATGACTCAACGTACTCCATCCATCCGGGTAAGTCCGGGCTATTAACCTTGGTGAACTGTAGCGGCCATCTTGCCCCTGGACCGACTCACATTCACCTCTGCTCTCTTCTCGTGTCTGCGGGACTACAACAGATGCAACAAATCAACAGCATGCACCAACGGCATGTGCAAAAGTGAGCTCAGATAGGACGTGCGCTTGTGTACTCGACGATCGCGCTAGCGCAACCTGTGCGCAATTGTGAAATGCCGCCTGGAAATGCCGGACAAATGCCCCGGAAACTGTCTGGACAACCACACTGTACTAACCGCGGTGCGCAGCAGCAGCAGCACCCTTGACAAAGTGGTTGACGCTTCACCGGTTATCGGATGGCGGCTGATAAGCTGATAAGTGTTTGGGCTAGCCTAGCGAGTTCGCAGAGTATGTGTGTGTGTGGCCGCTTCATTCCTTTCCTTCTTCCCCCTCCTAGCCAATTCCGAACCACTTGCTATCTGCTGCTCACGGGATGAGAGCGCGCTCGATCGTAAACACGCACTTCCCGAGCACATTATCAAAACCCACAGCCGCTCCTGACGCGTATGCAGAGACGGTGACACGGGCGCATTGGTCTGCGGCACCGGCAGCGGTCGGCTTAATAGGGTCGAATCGAATCAAACACAATTCCGGCCTTCAATGATCAGCTCCCTCGCTCCCGGGTCGGCCGGGAACTTCTCGTGTATGCGCAAAATCACAATGGCGCACGCCCGCCATGGAGAACAAAAACAAAAAGAGCAGCCATATAGTTCTGCGAATATTGCCCAACAAACACGGTCAGTGAAGAAGTTCTCCAACATGCTGCAAAGCTGTGCAGTAGTGGTCGTGTGGCAGCTTAATGTGCTCGTTAAAAAAAGTGCCTTATCTCAACACGCAGCTGGAATCAAACAAAGAGAGAGAGAGAGAGAGAGAGAGAGAGAGAGAGAGAGAGAGAGAGAGAGAGAGAGAGAGAGAAAGATTCCCTCTCTGTTCTTCGTCCCAATGTAGCAAATACATGGGCGAAAGTATAGACACTACTAGCAGTTCGACTCGAATCCCCGGCTCGTCTTCAACCAGTAGCTTTGAAGGACATGCGGGTTTGGGCGGCCGCGGTGGAGGGGGTTTAGCGGCCTTTAATTGGTAAATTGATTCCGCAATCTCGCGAACAACGCAGATGACCAATGCACGGACGCACAGACGTACGGTTGTGACCCTGGTGGCGACGATCCCTCCTTTTCTCTTTCTCTCTCTCTTTGTCTCTCTATCTCTCTCTCTCTCTTTCTCTCTTTCTCTTTCTATCCTTCTCTCGATTGATTGCTGTATACTACTTGATTGCTGTTGCAGATCGCATCCTGTGACAACGGTGATGCGTATTAACTTGGACACTAAGCTGGGGGCTCCTGCCGCATCTCCATACATGTATACATCGTCGGTTACGGCAGCACCCCAAGGCATGGTTTCGAGTGCAATATTTTGTGAATCGAATCGAGACACAATCTCATTTTAACGGTTACATCGTCCGGGTGCCGGGTGCACGGTACCGGAGACGCCAAAACGCCAACACAATTCCGGCACACTAGGCCCCCCCCCCCTTCCTCCCCCCCTGCAAATCGGAACGGAACTCCTCTCCAACTCCAACATGCATCCCAGCACTACCAACGAGAGCTCGAGAGCTCAATCGACAGGCGGTGGTGGCGATGGTGGTGCATCGATGCTTCACCATCGCTGAAGTCTCGGCACACAAACGGGGCAAAAAAGCAGGCCAGCAGGCTAGATCGCCAGACAACACATTACATGCCGACTGGCGGCGGTGGTGCGCACCCACGTTGACTGCATACCCACCCTCGCCCTTGCCCTCACCCTCGGATCTGTAACCCACCGGCACCAGCAGCGATGGGCATCGCCAGTGGCTGGAGTGATCAGCAGGGTGCTAGGGGTGGGGGGGGGGGGGTGTTGTAGCTCGAGACGAGCTATCAGCACCGCATGTTGCAACGGACGAGCAGCACACAACATCACAGCACCTATACACCTACGTAGAGCTGATTGTAGCCTTGCATTTTTGTTTTGTTTCTATTTTCTACCTCACTTCGGGACTCGAAGTGCGAAGACAGGTTTGCTCATGGGTTCCTGAATGTCTGAGGAGGGATAGGAAGGGGCGAAACGAAGCCAAGACACAACACGAGGCGAGTCATCGATGGGCTGCAGGTGCCGGAAGGCCGCACAGTAGCCAACAACAACAGCGTCGGTAACATCGAAACCGTACACATGGAGCTGGTTTTAGTCTATGATGCACTTATCGCCCTTTTACATTTCCCGCTAGTACATCACACCACACACCGAGGTAGCACTGTACTTCCGCGATCCACGAGCCGAAGGTTCAGTGGCTTTTTGGAATTTTTCGCGTTACCACTGGCCACTGACTTGACTGTTCCTCCAAACTTGTTCGTGAGCGGTTTCCTCCTGACCTCCTGACTGAAAACCAGCACTAGACCAAGAGTTGCATGCTGCCCTATGGCATGGCGGCCACTGCTTTCACTCGCCGCGTGACAGGTATGGGGGTGCATCCCAATCACCGTTTTATCTGTTCCGAGGTGACAAACACACACAGAGACATCGAGCGGCCATCGAGAGAGAGCAATGTTGCCGCCCCAAACATTGACGCAAGTGTCTGGGATGACAACGCAGGAGGCAAGAATAGGCGGTTGCAGGCCAAGGACTCACTGGAGACTCACTGGGACGGATTCACTGGAAACGCGACGTATACCGACGATAAGCCAAAAGGCACGAGACGCGAGACGACGACGGGGTCGCTGCGTGCTGCGCGAACGGTGCGCGCGCGCGCGCTCGCGCACAAACAGCTCGCGGTTCAAGGACGAGAACGTCGGCGAACAACAGTGTGTTTGGTCGTCGTATCGTGGCGCGAGGAGCAAGCAGCGCGAGCACGCGTTGACTGTGTCGCACGTTGATCGTGACTTAACTGTGCGTGGACACGCAGTCAGCAGGCAGCTCCAGCTCCGAGCGCGCGCGCGCGGTTAACCAGAGCGAGCTGCATCTGGCGACGACCACAAGAGATGTCCGGTTCGGCTCAGAGATCGCGAGTTGCTTTTGCTGCTGCTGCTGCTGCTGCTGCTACTATTGGTTGAGCGTGCTTTCTCGGTGTACGCATGGGATATGTGTGTGCCGCTGGGTGGGGGTGAGGAGTAGTAGTAGCACAGACGAAAGAGCCTGTTTCCGTGGCCGAGGGCTCCGTTTTCGTGGGGGCCACGACACGAGGCGTAAAACCGAAGATCCGAATGCAGGAGGGCGCGTTCGGCAGGGGGGGGGGGGAGGTTCGGCGGGACTGCTGGATCGCAGTGTGCAGTGGAAGCCCACGGCAGCCTGCCTTCGCTAACACCCACTCTCACGCTAATTTCCTGTCGACGAAGGCCCCATAAACTGTTAGAAAATGTTGTCCCTTTTTTTGTTTTGGATTAATCATACTCAAGTCCGGTCTCGGTAACTGTAGCGTAAAATTAAAATGGTAATGCCAAAAAGTTTACGCTTGGATATGTTTACGTGGCCGGATTGCGACGGGTAAAAAATTATCCTAAAATTATGCAAATAAAATTATGTCGGTTGAGGTGGTTTTTTTTTAAATTTTTGTTACTATCGTTATATTTCAAAATATAACGGTTAAATAACCGAACCGACCTTTTCAGTTGCTCTCTTTCAAAAATACATTAACAGCATTAAGCAGAGCTACGGTTGGGATGTTGATCGTTTTTACCATGTTTTCGTTTGGTGTACACTCCACAGAAGAATTAGTCATTGATTGAAGAATTAGAACTCGAAAAATAGCAGAATTTATTTATTTATTTTATTTTTATTGAGGAAAAGCAAGAGTTTTCAACCTTTCCTTCATACACATCAAAGGGAAGCTTTTTAGCGTATTCAAAAAGTGCCGACTAAATTTTCGCCTTTGACAGAATTTACTAAAGCGAAAAGTTTTGTGGCGCAACTTAAATTCGAGCAGTAATTCGCCCGTTTTCAGCGCAACCAGTCGCGATGGGCAAAGAACGTCAGCGCAATTCAGCGACCAATACTCCTCGAATCCAAATATTCAAAGCTTCGACTCAAATTCTGGCTGGATAACCACCCCATCGTTCCCCTGGAAGAGTGTGCGTGAGCGAGATTGCGCGCGTTGCTATATACGTGCGCGCTACATGCGTGGATGTAGTGGTGCAATCCTAACCGTTTTCTGAACTCGAAAGCTCATTTTCGCAGACGAATAGGGAAAGAAAAGAACCGCGCACTAGGTTTTCGCTTTCCGGGGTATTGGTTCAAATGCAATTCACTGCGACGGGATCTGGAAGTTGTACTACACTATTTGTGCATTAGCCAGCTATTAGCCAGAAATGGCTCAGCGGTTGAGCATGTATGATCAAGCGCGCTTGAACGTGAACCCCGCTTCAACATAGGGTGAGCGGTTTCGGGCGAAAGCTCCCCCTATCCAACGCGGTAAGGGGTCTTTTAAGGACACGAATATTGACGGGGTCTCAAACCGAGAACCGAGATCGTGGACCGAACACCGCGTTGATGCTTTGCGTGCTGCTGTGTCGCGCATTCACTGGGCGCTTTAAACTGTGTGGCCGCGTTGGCTTTTTTGTGCTACTCTAGTGCTGTTTAACCGTATTATTGTCCAGTATTAGTCCGTTAGCGCAGTGTTCTGTGTAGTGCATTTGTGGTTGGACCTAGTAAAGTGCAGCGTGCATAGAGAGAGAGAGAGCGAGAGAGAGCGAGAGTGCGCCGTTAAGGTAGAGTTGGGCTGGCGCAGCGCTGTGCGCGGAGGTGGGAACGCGATCAACCCATATTAACGGACCGAAAGTGGCTTGCGTCGTTCCCACGCAAGAGAAAGGTGCGTGTGTGTGCTTGTGTATGCCAGCTAGCCAGCCAGCCAGCCAGCCAGCCAGGTGGTGGTGGTCGTCGTTGTGGCCACTGGTTGGCATCGTTGGGAATCGAAGCCCACCACAGTGCGTGACGTCAGAGGAAGGAAGTGCAGACCAGGGAGCAGCATGCCAGGATTGGATGCTCTCGCGATCCCGTCTGTGGTGCAGCGCGGCCGACTTAACACGGTCTTCCGGAGCTCATCCTGAGTCCTGAGAGAGCAGTGTGTTTTCAATAACAGCTCGTCAATCAACCAAACACAAAAACCTAAAAATCGACTGTCAACCTCCCAGCGCTCCCCGTACCACCACACCCCCCCGTATAGAGAAAAAAAAGAAGAAAAGAATCTCCCTCCGTGGTGGATCGGTGTACACACACATACACAGCACACACACACACACGCACACACGCACACACCTACAGCATACATGCTGCCGTTGCTTGTGTCCTGTGTGTTTCCACCGTTTTGCTTTGCTCCGTGCATCTGTGATCCGGAGTAATGCTATAACATATCTTCCAACATCTTCGTTTCTAGCGTTTTTAGAGTGTCCGTACGATCCCTGCTGTGCAAACGAGTGTGATTGAGATAGAGTCCAAGAGTGAAGCGATTATAGTGTTGCGGCGGAGTCAGCCCGATCGATGATTCATTGATCGCGAGGCTCCCAGCTTCTTTTAGGAGTCAGCGGAAACCAGCAGCAGCAGCAGCATTGGAAAACGGCTTCAAAAAATGACGGTTCGCAAGGGGCAGAGCAAGCTCGCCGCGAGATCCGCCACCAGATGGCGATGATGCTGACCGAAGAAGAAGCCGTGCGACAGCAGCAGGAGCGAGAGCAGCAGCGACCCAAAGCGAGAACGAGACCGCAAATAAGCTGCTAGGGCAAGAGATAGAGATAGAGATAGATAGAGAGAGAGAGAGAGGAAAGCGAACGGCACGAAATACGTCTCGTTCCGAGTGAGTGAGTGAGACGAAAGCAGCGTACAACACGATCGCTCTGCCGGAGGGAGCGCAGCGGTTGTAGCGGCTCTGTGCATTTTTATGCTACGTGCATCATATGCACCGTGCTCGAATCGAAGCAGGATTAAGCCTCCAACAAAGAGTGAGAGAGAGAGAGAGAGAAGAAAAAAGCAAAAACGTTTTAGTTGACAACAGATGTGTCCGCTTGCTGGCACATCAACCATCATCATCATCACCATAATCACCACCACCCTCGTGGGTGAAATGAGAATGTCCATCGATGAATCGATCATGCTGCAGTGCAAATTTGGCTTCCCTGGAGCCTCATTATCCGATTGATTGATCAGCAAAGAGAGAGAGAGAGAGAAAGATAGCTCGTGGAAGCAGTGATAAGCCACTCTCGCAACCCAGTGGCCGAACGAACGAAAGAGTGGGCAAGGCCTGCGCCTTTCCAGGGTAGGGTAGGACACTTGTTTGTGGCACAACGAACGTGCGTGCGTGTGTGTGTGCGCGTCCGTGAAATCGACTGAACGACGGGGCCGCCCGGGTGGCCAGTTGGGGCTCCGTCTAGCTCCTCCAGCCAACAAACTACCTTCTAACCCCCGAACCAGCCCCCTGTCCAGCGAGTCAACAAACGAGCGAGTCAAACGAGCGCGAACTACACGCATAAGGGACGCACTGTCCCGTCAGTGAGTCCTTCCTCCTCTTCCCCTTGCCCGTCAGCCGCTCGACAGTGGCTGTCGCGCGAAACGCAATGGCAAGCGCACGGTGCTGCCTAGGGCACCGTGTCCTCGTTATCGCACTGATCGTCTTGCTGTGCGGCTTTCTGGATGGTGTAGCCGGTAAGTACAAATTCCCTATCATCACCGCCCCTCAAAACGTGCGCCTCCCCGAGGTGCGTTATATGTAGAGAGAAGAGTTTCCGTTCCTAGCCACAACACAATCTCGTTCCAGTTTTCAGTTTTCAGCCGGGTGGCACTAATGCCGTATTCCGAGTTCGTCTCCTCCGAAAATGAGCTGATCAAGTTAAATCTTCCACTAACCACTGAATGTTCTTCTTGAGCATTGGTTGTTGGGGGTGTTTTTGCGTCAAATTTTCGAACAATACCGGAACAGGAATCGCGAATAAATTTGAAGTTAATCCGTCGCTCGGTCATTGGTGCAAAGAGAAGCTGTGTTATTGGAGCGAAAATGCGAGTTAGTGAAGCCGTTTCTTGGTCTATAACGCAGACAGACCGCCGAGTGGGGACAGTGGAAAGTGCTCGAGGGAACGAGGAACCTCCAGGATCCTCTAATCAACCTTGAATTACGGTTTGCCTTGATTGGGAAGACCCCAGAATCGCCGGAATCATCGACTTGATCCTTTACAATGTCTGCAAAGCAACAAGAATAGAGAACAGACACTTCAAGGAGTGCGTGTACTCTATGGTCCATGGAGTCTGGACCCTAGCTGGGATCCCGGGAGGCCTCCCTCCCCCCACCCCTTCGTCGCGGTCCCTTATCTTAACATAAAGACGAAGATGGCGAATCTCGGGTTCTGTCCCACGGTTTTGAGTGCGCGATCACCACCGCCGCCCGTTCCTCAGGCGGCTTTCTGGAGATCCAAGGGCATGAGTGATGGGAAAAGGGATGGAGGGGGGGATCGCGCTTTGCGACACGGCCCAAAACTGCCAAAACTGAATGCAAACGCCGCGAGCGCGCGCGCGAGCCAGCCGCCGAAACCAGGAGAATGCTGCAAACCTTCTTCCTCACCACCCTTTTCCTCCCAACCGGTGGACATGCCTCCAGTATTGTGTGCATCTCACTCTCAATTGCACATTCCCGGGAGGGGGAGGGGGGTTGCGTTGTGCGTGCGCCGCAGTTACATAAATTCCAATCGGTTTGTGTGTTTGGTTGGTTGGTTGGTCCGGCCTGCCCGCCTGCCTGCCTGCCTGCCTGCCTACCGTTGGCACACTTGCTTGTTGCCCCCTCCCCACCCAGACTTTAAAATTGTCTGTGAAAGACGAGTGATCGCGTCTCGGCGTCGTGCGCGCGCCCAGCCTCGCGCGCGCGCGCATCGCGGTCAGTCTCTTCGCATCCATTTCGCGAAATTCCATTGTTTCCCACGGTTGTGTACTCTGTGGGCTCCTCGGCGGGTCCGTGGACCGACCGACCAGTGGGGCCCACTGGCTCGGTCGCTCGCTCGCTCTCCTCTCCGCTCTTGGGCCGTTGGTTCCAGGCTACGCTACTGCGCGTGTGTTGGTGCGAGCTTGCGCTCGTGTGTGTGTGCTGCGTTTCCCCCTTTAGGTGGTCGCTGGCTCACGCTCGCAGGTAATTCATGTTGTGTTCTTCAACACCATCACACACACACACACACACACACGCCAATGGGCCATCGGGCGTTTGGTGTGGGACCCTGTGCTGCACGATCAGCGATCAGAGACTTGAGCTGAGAAGGCAGAGTAAAAAAACAAAAAAAAAGGGGGAAAGAGTGAGCTGGGGCGATATATCGGGTCCGTCATCGGGTCTCGGGAACGCATTAGGCAGCGGCAGGCTCCTACAATCTTCTACGTGATCTCTTCTGTCCTCTCTCTCTCTCGCTCTTTCCTCTTTCGCTATTTCGTTCCTGACGGGATTTCTCCTCTCAGATTTCCGTGCCTATGCTGTGCGCCTGTATCACATTTCATACTCTATTCCCTTCTTCCTATCTGGCTGGATGGAGTGTGACGGTATGGCATGGTGTGGGTGATGCAAATATGTCTCCTTTTTGGTACCTGGCTGGCAAACCACCACCACCACCATTTGTTTGCTTCTTTTTCTGCTTCCTTCTCCTCGTCTTCCTCAAAGATCTCGATCGATCTTCGCGAACTCCGAGGATCCGAGGAGCTGAGAGGCTGAGGTGTGTACTCTAGCGGTCAAGCTTTCACTCATACACACACACCTATATCGTGCTAGCCAAGATTACTTGCTGATTTTCTTGCGTGTACTGGCTGTTGCTGCGGATAAGATCGCGAGCACAAACCACCACCACCACCACCAGCAGCAGCAGCTTACACCGCGCGCGCACTCCCTTCTCTTTTGTCCTATCTTTTTCTTTCTTTTATCTCTCTCTCTCTCTCTCTCTCTCTCTTCCCTCTTTCTTTCTCATTTTCTCCTGATCTCTAGCCATTTCAATCATCGTGCCTCCCTCGGGGCCCGTGTTTAAAACAAGTTTTATGGAAGTCCATTTTTGATTTCGCTGCTGGTTTGTGGCTACCGCTGCTAGCAGCATCACCACTACACACACACACGTCACTTCAGCATTATCCCTCTCTCTCTCTCTCTCTCTCTCTCTCTCTCTCTCTCTCTCTCTCTCGGTTGCTCTCGGGCAGGCATCACCGTGCTCGCTCTGTTGGGTTCGCTTTTATGCTATGCTACTGTTCATTCGCCAATTGTTCCCTCTCCCTCCATCATCCAACTAGGTTGAGTTGAGTTGAGTTGCAGCATAACACACATAAACAGGCACACGCACACTATTAAACATAAAACCAGCTTTATGGGCAGCGTGTGCGCGCGCTCGCAGCGCTCGTTCCTCGCACGCAAAAGGGATACGGGCTTGGCGTGTGCGTGCGCGCGTGTGTGTGTGTGAGGGCACCAGGAGCCGCCGTTGCTTGGTAACTTGGCCCGGAACCCTTCCCCCACACCCCCCTTTCCTCAACATTGAATCCGAGAATGAACAAGCAGTGGTTGTGGCCGCCGGCAGCAGCAGCGCAGAAAAGGTTTCTCGGGAAAAATAGGGAAGCATTAAAAGCTCGGCAAAGGAAGCATATGCCTCTCTGTAGGTGTGTGTGCGTGTGTGTGTGTGTGTGTGTGTGTGTGTGTGTGGGAAGAACACCGTACATGCACGCACGCAGGCAGCCGCGCGCGCGCGCTCGATATTCGCACTCGGGTCGGTGGTCGCCTTGCGCTTTTTTTTGTTTTATTTGCTGCACTGCGTGGGTCGATCGCAGTTCGCTGCGCTGTGTGTATGTGTGTGTGTGTGCGTACACAACTTTAGGTTTATCGAAAGAGGATGGGAGAGGGGTCTGGCTAACTGGCTGTGTGGAACCTGGTTGGCTTTTATAATTAAATCCAAAGAACAGACAAAAAAATCGGCCGTTCATCATCGTGTATTGATAGTGATGATGATGATGACGACGGTTGGTTAGGGTTAGCTACATGTCTCATCATAATACTCGCACACACACACACACACACCCCTACATACATATATGGATATACATATTTACACACACGCACACACCTCTTTCTTGCTGCTGCCTTCGTCCACGTCTACAACATCGCCACAGGTCGACGAACGGTCGTTCCAAGCAATCCACTCTGCGCTCTGCGCGACCACAGACCCACAGCATAAACACAGAGAGAACGGGAGAGAAGTCATGAGACAAGGCATCGACAAGACAGAAAGAAGGAAGGGAAGGGAAGAGGGGGGGGGAGTGGATTCAATCGCATCACGTTTGGGATCCCCCCCCCCCCCCAAACCACCATCACTTCAGTGTGTGGTGTTTTTGGGGATCTTGCGATTGTGAGCAGCAGCAGCAGAGCTTTTACACGTCGATCCTACTGTGCTGTTGCTGCTGTTGCTCCTGCGATGAAGCAGATTTACCTCCCCTCCCCCCCCAAGTAACGTATGGTGGCCACACTTGTATGGCTTTCTTCGCATCCGAACCGCCATCGCCGCGAACTCTGTGTTCCCTGTGGTCTGTGCAGATCCGATCCCCCGATGGTCTCTCTCCCCTCGACAGAGGTATAGAGCGCTGGATGGATGCACTGCCAGACACACACACACACCACACAGTGGCGATTGCGTGCACTGTCTACTCCATTTTTGGACAAACCTCGCGATCTCGCCCCGATTGTCGCCCCATCCTGTTGCGATTTGCGGTCAAACTGCAAGAAGCGCCTACGGGGCTCCCGGGCACTACTCTGCGCCTGTGGGGGATTAACAGAATCCGAGTGTGTGGTTCTTGTTGTGGTCAGGTTCTTCTAATAGTTTTACGAAAAACACGGACCACAGACCCGTGGGTCCCCGACAAACAAGCGAACAGAAATGCAATAAACGATTGCTTTAATCGGCATTGCGTATAACAGTTACAGTTATCAGGAAACATCGGGTTAATTAACGAAAACTCGTGAAGAGAATGACAAATTATAGCAATACAGTCGAAAAATGTCAATAAAAGACGGGCTGAAAAAGAGTAAAGATGGATCTAACCAACATTTCTTCACAGGGAAAATCGGTTGATGCAATTTACTTCCGCCGAAAGCTAGCTCATGAATTATAATATCATAATGCAAACTGGCAACCTACACAACAGGCTGAAACTCTTTATTCGTCCCCGTTTAATATATTTTCAAGATTTTAAAAATCGCCTAAATTGATTATTTTTACGGATCGACACACGCTCAGTAAGGTCTGACGTCATTCGGAATTAGCCAAGAATTAATCAATAATGTTGGGTGGTATGCGTGTGTATGTGTGCGTGAGTGTCTGTGTGTGTGTGTGTGTTTGTAGGCCGCTTAAGAAGCTCCCAAGAGCTGCACCCGGAAAACGTCACCGGAAAAGCGTTCCAGCGAACGTTCCGTTTTTCCGCGAGGAAAAAAATGTCATCATCGTCAAACCATCGTTTTAGGTCCGTCTTTCTCTCTCTTTCTTTCTTTCTCTCTCTCTCTCTCTCTTTCTTTCTGTTGGAAGACAACGACCGTTCCGTACACGTTTGATTAATTCCCTTTTGGCTCTCGATAAGTAAGTTGCCCCCTACCACCTTCGACTTTCCCTTTGTTTACAACTTGGGACCGAATTTTGGAACCCCCCGTCTGCCATAAGTTTGAAAGAGTTGGCGATTTAAGAGGTCCAAGAGTGGTGCTGGTGGTCCCGATCGTCGTCGTGCCCCTTGATGCCACTTGATCAGAGACGGACAGCGACGAACCCCTCGTCGCTTGTCTCGCTCATCATCTCGGCTCGCTGGGAGCAGCAGCAGCGCTGGGATTCAATGTTTGTACCTAATGGATTTGCCGTGCCCCCATGTGTGCGCGTGAGAGTGCGTATTGGATGCATTCCGGAAGCCGCCATCACTCTCCCCAACACCGAAAGGGAGATGACATGAGCGAGTGGAGCAGTGACAATGTGTGGTTTTAGAGCTGCTTTCCGTTTTTCATTCACTTTAATGCCATACCAGCTGCAATCAATAATTCCATGTTGAACGCACCTTCCTTAACAAACTTGACCATTTTCAGAGTGTGTTGAAAGCATGCTGAAGATGAACACACACGGCATCTTAAAGCGATGCTTCTTACTCTTTTTCTGTCTTTTTGTTGTTTTTTTCCTGTATTTCTTACCCAAAGAAATTCGCTATGTGCTGAAATTTTGCACACTCGCACCTGACCGTTCCAATATTGTACCGCCGCCGCCGTCTGTAAGCGTGATGGTGGTGAAAGAATACTCGGATCGATCTATCAAAGTCAGACGAGGTTGGTTTGGTGGTGGTCGCAAAATGAAAGCAATAAAAACAAAATGATGCCAATAATGATGTGAATAATTTTTCCAATTCTTTGTTTTTACATTAAAATATTTGTTGCGTGTGTGTAAGAGGCCACTTTAAAGCCGATTTTTGAAACTCGGTAAATCGTTCGGCGTTGAATAGTTCCTGCGCGATTGGTTTTTTTTTTGTTGAACCCCAGCAGCAGTGGCCTTTGGCTTCCCCCAAACACACGCACACACGCACACAAGAGTCAGAAGCAGAGCCAGAAGAAAATATAATGTTGTATGCCTTATTCTCCTCTCCTCCCTTGCGCCCTCCGCCGGTGCGGATGGTTGGCAAGCTGGTGGTGGTGTGGTAGTTGTGTGTTGTGTTGTGCAGATCGTTTCTTCCGCCCGGAGGCGGTTTATGGTTCCCTCTCTCTCTCTCTCTCTCTCTCTCTACACCACCCCACACCCTACCATCAACATTCGCGTCGCGATCGTCCGGGGGCTTTCGGTTGTTCGTTCCTTCTCTCTGCTTCTTATTTCCCCGTTTTTCTTTTCTTCTTTCATCGTTTTATCCTCTTCGCTTCGTTCTCCCATTCTCCATTCGCCGTGTTCTGTGTCTGTCCTGTGCCTGTGCGGCTCTTGGGATCCTTCCTTTTTCCCTGCTTTGCTTCTTTTCCGTTTCTTCACCCTTGTTTTCCTCACCGACGCACACCATTGTGCCATCTCTCTTTCTCTCTCTGTTTGCCCGTTGCTTTCGGTTTGTTTCTCTCTCTCTCTTCAGGTTCCCTCTTTCTCTTTCTTGTTCTCTCTCTCTCGGTCTTTCTAGATAGCTCAACGTTTGCACCACATCCTTCTCCCTCTTGTATGTTATCCACTGGAGGTGTGGTGTGGTGGTTGCTTCACATTTCGTTCGTTCGCTCGTTCGTTCGTTCGTTCGAGTCGCTTCAGGTTTCTAAAACCTGGATGAATTCGATCTGCCGTTGCTGCTGCTGCTGCTGCTGCTGTCTGTCGCTCTCGAGCATACGGCTAACGGTGAACGGCGATGAGGAATTGCTAGCTGGTCTGTCGTCGTCTGGATAGCCTAGCCTTGTTGTGTTGTGTGTGTATGTGTGTGCCGCTTTCGAAGAAGAGAAGAGAAGGTGCAGGTGGGGGGGGGTCCATTATTATCTGTTCAAATTTCCATCTCGCACCATTTTGAACAGTTCAGTATCATTTTTGTTTCTCTCGTTCTTTTTCTCTTTTGATCAAGATTTTTTATTTTTTGCTTCCAACTTCACTCTTCGATCGCCCTCGTCTCCTGTGTGCCCAAATCTTAAGGAAGCGAGGACGATGACGATGGGCACGGAGAGTGTGCACACACACACACACACACACACACATCCCTCCCTCTACCTGGATGAATCCTTTCGCGTGTTGTTTAGATTCCGCTGTTGTTGTCTCTTCCAAAAAAATAAAAAACTTCCAAATCTTGCCGCGCGAGTTTCGCAACCAGCCCGTCGTCCGGTCTTAGACGGGGTGTAGTTGTGGTTTTTCCATTCTTCTGTGTTCTGGCAGATCCGCTGGTGTTCTGGCAGGTTATAGATGCATGTCTGGGATGTACCTCTCAGAGGGGGAACATTTCTGGTTAGGTTTTGGTCAATATTTAGCACGACCATTTTTAGCGTCTTGAATTCGGTGGGCCAGCAGTAGTAGAAGTGAGTAAAAGAGAGCGTCCCCCTTGGTATTACTGACGTTGCTGGATTATTAGTGTTCCTAATGTTAGAAATTCTAGTAAAAAAAAAATCAAAGAAAAAACATCTCAAGCGTGTGTGGGTTGCTGAAGAGAGGGGTCTAGAACCTCACCGGCAGCAAGGATGGGTGGAAAGGGGGGGAGGGGGCCAGCAGGCTAATTTTCTTTCGCAAATCCAATCACCGAGCGTGCCGAGATGATATGCTGTATGCCCTGCTCCCCATCCCCCCCTCCAACCTGTTGCTCAATCAATGGCGGTATCTTTAGGGCATCCTCCTCCTCCTCCTTCTCCTCCTCCTCTACCTCCTTCTTCTGCTCTTCTCATCTCGTCGTCACATTCGTCACGCGAAACGGAACTCCTACTCACCCTCTCACCCCCGTACCCGTGGTCGCGTGAGAAAGCGTAGACACAAGACACTGACCAAATGACTTTTCCATTGAGCCGACGACGACGACGACGACGCTGCACCAATTTACTCTGTGTGCGGCGACGGCGGTGGCAGTATTTCCCTTATTTTCTTCTTCTTCTTCTTGTCTGTCGATGCGATTGTGTTGGTGCGCCACCTCCCTCCCTCCCTTCCCTGCCCTCACTCGGTAGGGGGGCTCATTCTGTGTTGGTGCGCCACGAACAATCGGTCGCATGCCGCGGCCAATAGAGAGAGAGAGAGAATGAGAAAGAGAGGAGATGGTCACAGCAGCAGCTGGTAGCGGAACAACGAAGCTGCTGATGCTGCTGATGCTGCTGAGGCTGAGGCTGAGGCTGAGGCTGAGCTGACCAACAGCAGCGCAAGAGATCGAGAGATTGGTTGGTTGGTTTCGCGACCGCGCGATCCGCGCGCACACACCCGCGATGGATGTAATTGTCATCTCGTCATTCCCCATTTTTCTTTCTTTCGATATCCTTTTTCTTTTTTTCTGGCTAGCTGGCTGGCTGGCTGGCGCTCTTCCTCCACAAAAGGTTAGCAGCCAATCGGTTTTGAGTCGATAGGGTGACAATGTGTGTGTGTGTGTGTTTGGTCAATTCGTTCCTTGTTTAGAATCCAAGCTATGGCGAAGGTTCGATGTCGCCTTTGGAGCTTCGAGTTGTCTGCAGCAAATCGGAGTTTGGGGAGAGTTGTGACAGAAGAAGAGTGAAGGGCGGTTAGCGAAAGAGAGAGAGAGAGAGAGAGAGAAAGAGATCGAGAGATCGAGAGGTGCGTGTGTTTCTATTGCTCTTTTCCTGCGCGCTCATGTGAAAACCTGCTCGCGCACTTCTAAACCGACCTCAACAACAAGAACAGCAACAACAACAACTACTGCTACTACTACTACTACTGCTACGCAAGTACACGCAGATGATGGGATCGCTTTTCGGAACACACTCCTGTGTGAAGTGTAAATGCTCCGCGGGACCGCGCACACCGGCGCTCTCTCACACTCAGCATCCAATTTTTAGTCTCCTCTCCCTCCATGCCCACTCCATTTACCCCCGGCACCACCTGGCCAGCCAATGTCGACAATAGACGTTAGGTCACTTTTAATGAGTTTTTCCAGGTTGGGCGACGTATATGTAGGTTGGCAGCAGCAGCAGCAGCATCGACGGTGGCAATCATCTCATCATCGGTGTGAAAACTCGCGTTCGCTGCCACCACGCGGCCGCGGCCGAACATAATTTGGGTGACGGACTACTGCTACTATTGCTGCGACGCCGCCGCCGCCATTGCATTGCGCCCGGAGTTCTCGGGTGTTTGTCACACGCGCCCGGCCAGCAAATCGTGTGTTGCGTTAGTACAATTCAAGGGGGTGGGGTGGAGGGTGTACTACCAGCACCACCAGCACCCTCTTGCTATCCGGACCTTTCCGGGAATCTGCAACGCTCCCCGTGATTGTCCCCGTGTGGTGTCCCCATGGGCACAGAAGCAAGCAAACAACCACGGATGTGTCAGCAGAAGAGAGCTAGCTGCGTTGCGGAGAAAAAAAGGGAGAGAAAGAGAGAGAGAATGGCGTTCATTTCATCCATCATAACGCTGGGAGTACTTCTGATACATTCTTCATACATACGCCTGTCCCACACACTAACGTTCAGTTCGCGCGAAACCAATTTGCACGCGCCATTTCGTTCACAAACGCGGCTGCTGAAAAAAGGGGAATGAGAGGGGGTTGAAATGCATATGCGCTGTTCCTCTTCCTTTTTGAGTTTTTGTTTTATTTACCCTTAGAGCCAATATCAACTACTGGCCGTCTTATTAAAGCGAGCAGCAATCGAACACAGCAAAGCGAACGATGCGAATCGCGAATATCTCCACTCCCAGAGATTACTGTTAACAGTTGCGCTATGTTGCAATGCATTGTATGGCGTGTATTAAAAGGGTCTTCTAATGCTACGGCATCACAGAAACGTTTACGTTAACTTTAACTGACAGAACTTTCTTTACGATCGATTTCCAGCACTAGCATAGTTGGAGATGTCGAAATGCATGCGCGACAGCCAATCAAAGATTCTTTACTCTGAAACTGCGTCCAGACGACGACGAATATTGGAGAACTTCTCGACGAGAACTTCTCAATTAAACGTCATCCCATACAAATCCGCCGAGAAGTTATCGCGATAACTGAAATGCACGTGTAGCGAGCGAGCAAGCGAGAACGAGCTTGCCACACCTTTTGGAGCTGTCAAATCATATGTAGACAGTGACCTTGTGTAGTGTTTTGAACGTGCGTGAAAGTATTCGCGATAACTTTAGCTCAAATTGAGCAAAAGTTATCGCGATAATTTTGTGTGTCGAGTTTGAGCGGAACGCTGCAATGCAAACTATTGCAAGGCGCCGCCGACCCCAAATGACAGTTTACGATTAGCTAGTGACCGTTATCGGTGCAAGTGATATCGGCTTAGGACCTTAGGAGCTGCTGCATGAAGTCTGTTTTGAGTGATATCGCACGCACGCGCTAGTTTCCTTGTAATGTCTGTGTAACTCGCTGAGCACTTCCAAGGAGCCAGGTGCTCAAGTCGGCTATTGACCGGCGGCGGCGGCATGGTCAGCAATAACCCTGTGGACTCCGAACGGAACAGAAAAGAACATTATATCATATTCCCCCGACTGACTTCCGATATAGTTAAATCAAGTTCCGCACGGCAGGCGGGCGGACCGACTACGAATCTAATTGCAGACGCGTTTTGTACGTCCGCCACCGATTTGCGCGTAGAGAGCGCGTCAGCTCAGCGGCAGCGTCAGCTCGTCAGAGATTCGAAGCAACGGGAAACCGAAAGCGCCTCTGCAGCAGCCTTCTTCTGTGGTGTGTGGACATGTGTGTTGGCGTTCAACATTGTTGTTTCGACTTCGGAGTCGAAGGAAGGAGGTGGACCGGCGCTTATCGGTGGTGGTTGTTGTGGTTATGGGCATTTGATACTCTCTTAATGTCGTTTCCCATCAGGCAGGCAGAAGCATTAGGTTAGGGGGGTCCGTAGGGAAGGAGGGGGGAGAGGTCTGGTGTTCTGGTCGCGCTGGTCCTCAGATTAGTGTCCGGCGTCTTGTTTGCTCCCCGAGACTTATCTAAACGTGTGCACTGCAGCTTAGACGAGTCCCGGCTTCGACTACAAGGTTTCGCGCCAAGCTCTGCGCCTCTAGATGCAACACTTCCACGCTCTGCTCTGTGTTGGTGCTCGGCGGTGGAACGCTTGTGCCACCGATGTCACAGAGGGTGGGTGGGTGGCGGCAGGAATCATCAATTGATCTGTGACTTCTGCTCGATTGCGACCGACGAGTAAAGTGGTCGCAACAAATACTCCTCCACTCCCCACTGTTGCTTTGCAAGACAACAACGACGTGCGCACAGACACACGCGCACACACACACACACACACAAATACGCAGGAAACAGCCGAAACCACATCCGTGTTCTATAACCACCACATACCCTCCTTCCCCTTCTTCGCGTCTCACAAACTTTCATCGTCGTCGTCGGCGGCGGTGGTGGTGTGATAAGAGAGCAGCAGGATATAATACCACCACCGTGAGAACCATTACCACACCACCCACACGACACTCCCCTCATGCTGAGATGTGGTCGCAGCCCAACGTGTGTACAGACCAGACAACAACACCAGTTGCTGAGTTCAGTACCGTGACGTGATGTTCTCAAGGTCACACAGCAGCAGAGCCCCAGCCAAGTGGTTCGCGAAAAGGAGTCACGGAGATAGCAACAGGCGAGGGCAGATGCTACCTCTCCTTTGAAACTTTTTTTAAGGTATTTTAGACCGGGAGCTGAAGGAGAAACAGGGGAGATGTTCAGAGATGAAAATTTAGTCCCGTCCCGGCTATAGACGTTCTTTTCATCCATCAGATTTTGGTTGTCCAAGATTTCCTTTCAGATTTGGTTGTCCAAGAGTCCAAGAATTGGCCTAGAGCTTGTCTTGTCGTCCATGGATTTGGGCTCTTCTCTTTGTTTTATTTCTTTTTCATTTCTGGTACACTGTGTACGCGTCTCTGTAATGTAGAGGACGGCACAAAGGTTCACAGGGAAGTTTGAGCTGCTAGGTACATGCCAGTTTGTAGGGATGTCCCAAGTGTCACATGTGAATTGTTCTTGTTATCGTGGATAAATGTTGCCCGTGTAGCCTACAGGAAAATGTGCTGGTAGGAGGGACCATAGGTTGAAACTTGGCAGGGTCACATGTACATAGATATTGTCCTAAGTCCTAAGTAGTGACCATTTCTAAAGTTAAGTCCATAACAAAACAGCGTCTCTGTGCTCTATAGGCCGTGCTATGGGTACATATAACAGACTCTTCGCAAAAGCGTAGGAATGATATTATCGTCTATACGGCGGGACTTTAGGTACTAAAGCGATTCTTTACGAAATCGGATGACGCAGGACAAAGTATCTGCTGAGATGCTCCTGTAACTTATCCCGCGTAGGCATGTTAGAACGAGAACGCAGACGTTTGCAGCATTAGCACAAATGCATTACGCCGTTGCCGTTGTGTGTTATTCAATTGTTTCTGGACGAGGAACAAATTCTTCTTCTGCTTCTTTTTCGTCTTCTTCCACTTCTCTTTCCACACCGCTCTCGGGCAACTGCCTCTGAATGCTTCAGCAGAAGCCAAAACAATAAACATTTCTCAAGTTCGTACGTAATAATAGGTTCAGCGCCCGACCAACCCCCCTCCCCGCCAGGTCTCCCGGGGGTGTGCGCGCTGTGTTGTGCTTAGGCTTCCTGTGCGGCGCCACCCAAGGCGGCGGCGGCGGCCGGGCGGGCATTATGACGCATCCGATCAGCAAATTCTCAAACCGCGCGAACTGATGATGCTCGAATTTCTGTGGTGTTGGGTGGTGGGGGAGGGTAGGTGTTGGCGACCGATGTTTGGTAAACCAACGCTTTTGCCAACTCTTCCAGCGTGTGCGTGTGTGTCGTGTGGTTCTCGTGTAAAGTTAGACTCGATTTGGCTGCCTGTTGCTGCTGCCAATTCCTTCGCCAACCGATTAATCGATCTGTCACTAATTTCTCTCGTTTTTTTGCCACGGCTACTGGCGCATCATTTTGTGACATCCCACTACCCCTTCCTCTCCCTCTCTCTCACTCCTTTTTAATTGCGCCAATCTTCTCCTGGGTCTGGCCAATTGGAGTGGAATGGCGCCGCTACTGGTTGCGTTCGTCTGGCGGCCTGCTGCTGTTGCTGGTGGGTAGAGGGGGTGGGGTGGATTGAATGAAAGATCTCGGCATCATCACTCTACACAGAAGCAGCGCAGCAGCAGCAGCCCAGTCCACAGAGGCCTTGCCCAAGCAGCCAATACTCTCTAACCCCCCCATCCCCCTCCTCAACGCCTTTCATGGGACGATCTCTCGAAGCGTCAGTGGGAGAGTTGTTGCTGCTGCTGTTCACGATGGACCACAATTCACCTCTCCTCTGCGCGCATCCGTCGTCGTCGTCATCGTCATCGTCATCGTACATCGCGTTTCCCAACCTGCAGCTCTCGGCCCTTCCACTACTACTACTCCCCCCCCCCCTTCAGCCATCGTTTTTGTGGCTTTTCTCATTCATTCTCCGAACCACATTTCTCTTCTTCTCGGAGCTCTGCCTGTCGTCTCTCCATGTGTACGCGTTTGTGTGCGTGTGTACGAGGTAGTGTGTGAGGACTGTGCTTTTCGCTGCTGCTGCTGCTGCTGCTGTCTGTCGTCGTCGTCATCGCTGTACCTTTTCTCTTCGTTGCTCCTTCTTACCCTAAAGACGGTGTGTGAACCGAACCTCCCCCCTCCCCTCCCCACCACACACGCCCGTTTTATGCTCTATTCCGTCCGTCCTCTCTCTCTCTCTCTCGCTTGCGCTCGCGCCAGTAACAGCAAAGATGATGATGTGTTATGCGGGTTCGGGAATACTTCCGCTTCTGAAGACGGAAAGGGGTATAAAAGGGAGGTGGGGTAGGGTGAAGGAGTAATGCGCAGCTCATGTGGCCGCCACACAGCCTCCGCGCAATGCGCGCAGATCGAGCCGCCAAAGCCAATGGGTGGGTTGCTGAGTTCGGGAAACTTTCTTCATTCCTTCGCGCAGTAGCGTGTATTGAGCGTTGTATTGAGACTAGACTAGAGCGGCTGGATGGATTAGGGGTCGACAGTCCACAGTCCTTCCTATGTCCCCTCTCTTTCACTCGCTCTCTCTCTTTCTCTCTCTCCTCTTTCTTTTCATTGCTTCCTTTTTGCTTTTTCTCATTTAGTTTTGCTCTGGTTTTTTACCTTTCACTTGCTCTATCTCTCTTATTTTCTGTCTCTTTCTTTCTCTCTCTCTCTCTCTCTCTCTCTCTTTCTCTCTCTCCCAGTTTAATACACACACACACACACATAAGCAGAATATTGAAGCTGCTGTGAAGCGCTTTTCCTGCTCTCCCGTCGCGCCACATACATACAGACTCAATAGCATCGCGGTTACATTCGCATAACTGCTTTGTTCGTGTCTATCTCCCTCTGCCCCTCATGGTATGCTCCAGGGCTGCGCTAGTTCTATTACGTTCTAACCAATCCTCATCATCAACATCATCGTCGTCATCATCATACTGCTGCTGCTGCTTTCCTTTTTTGTCTCTCATTCTTTTTTCCTCGGATTCTCTCTTTCTCTTTCTTTCTCTCTTACTCTCTCTCTCTCTTTCTCTCTCTCTTTCCCTCTTTCTGTATCTTTTTCTCGGTCTCTTTCTCGTTCCCGAAACCATCCTCTATTTCTTTCTCTTTCGGCCTTCTTCTATCTCGTTCTTTCTCGTGCTGTGTTTCTCGCACCGTCAAGATTGATGCCAATGAGCGCAGCAACAGCAGCAACAGCAGCAGCAACAAGTAGTGAGGAGACATTTTCCCACGAGTTTGCTTTCAGCTGTTCCGACCGTCGCGCGGTGGTTCCGACCTACACACAAACACACACACACACACACGTGCATGCACGTAGGCACATACTTTGTCGCGCTCGGGGTATGGTCGACTTATGAGTGTAATATGCTCTCCCTCTCCGCACGCACCTCCTCCCCCGGCTCACCCGAACCCAGACCCGGACACACACACACACACACACACACACACACACACACACGCAAGGCACCCAAACTTTTATTGGGTATTACACGTCGGGGTATTCCATCTGTTTGTAGTTTGTTTGCTCTTTTCCATCTTTTTCTCCGTCCTTTGCTCTTCCTTTTTGAATTCACTTCATCCCTCCCCCCCTCCCCCCTCGCCTTCCTCTTCCTCTCGACCCTGTCAACCCTGTAATACCCCCTTCGATCCCCGTTTCCGTATTCCACACGGTGGTATTTATGGTATTGAGCCACAGCCAGCCAGCCAGCCACAGCAGTATGTTGGGCGTTATGCTATGCACACCATCACCATCATCATCATCGTCATCATCAAAACGGATCGCCAGACAGCGCCGGAGGTGCGTGTGGGTATGATGTGCCCAGAGACAACGGCAAATGTGTGGGCTATATCGACATCACACATTTTCCTTGAGTGTTTTACCACTTGTTTCATGCAGCATAAAACATTTGTTTTATGTTGGAATGGAAGGAAAAATAATATCCCACGCACACATGCTGTTGTTGCCAGGCCGGTGCTGTTGATGCTTTCGAGCAGCATCATCCCCGTTCGCCCCGTTTTAGTTACGTTTTTGGGGTGCTCCAAAACCACCCGGCATATTGTGTCCCCTTGTTTAAGGTTCCAGATTCTCCTCTCTTGGCGTGACGAGATCATCTACCCTTGCGATGGATTACTTACCACTTACGATGATGCTGGTTTGCAAGAAGCCATCATTGTGGGCTACACATCAAAATTCCATGTCCGCCCAGGTCTACTTGTGTTTCAAGATCGTCGTACTAACCAATCGCGCTGCTCTTCCCGGAGCCACGCGATTCGATTTTGCATGCCTTTTACTTCATTAGTATATTCCTCCATATCGTAAACGGCTCGAGTGCAAAATGTACACTGGCACTGGCGAAGGTCCGGGGTGTCATTGTAGTTCTGGTGGATGCTTTTCCGAATCCTCGCGATACCTTCGTTTGTCCCCAATCCAGCTCGTGGCGGTGCTGACGGGGAAGGTAGTGCTGTTCACGAGTACGCGTTCATTATTAGCCATTATTCAATCGAAATGTTTATCTCGCTCATCCGGGGTGTCACTTATCGGGGCAGCCCCACACAACTGTGTACTACCTCTCTAGGAGTTTATATAGGCTGGAACGGAATCTCTCATCTCATCCCACTGGACATTCTACACATACATGATGCTACATTCTAACATACTTCTTTTGTTGTCTTTTCTCATTTCGCAGGATTCTTATCATGCTCACCGTCACCCTGCAAGCATGGCGGTGTGTGCGTCGGACTGCCGAACGGATCACACTATTGCAAGTGAGTATTTGCGATGCGAAATCAATGCATTCGCCGTCACCGCCGTCTGAGGAGGTTCCCAAGGTTCCTAGGTTTCAGTGTCCCGGTGTTTTCCACGGGTGGACATTCGGGCGCCGCTGTACGCGTCTCAGGAACTTCGCCAAGGTGGCGATACCTGTGGTGGCGATACCTGGCAATCCAGTTTTGACAGGAAACCGACCACACAGCACAGCAGCAGTAGCAACCATCGGTGCCCTGGCGTGTCAGCACCGATGGGATGCAATTTGATGGGCTCTCGGGGCTGGCCGGCTCGGAGAAACCCTTCAATGCCGGCTTCATCATCCTCCCCATCTCCTTTTTATGCTTGCACACTTGGCTATGTTCATTCTCCGATTCTGTGTGACGTAGACTTGCATCCATTGGTCGTGTGAACAAATGATCGTCCCTGATCGTCGTCTCCCCGATCTCTGGGCTTCTCACTCCCGGAATTCCCCCATCGTGGTCGATCAGCTTACGCGATCACCTTGTGTTCTAGAACATCAGCGCGTAGCGAATTGGTCGAAGCCCGGCGGACCGGAGACAAAACCTCCACCCCCCGCCGTGGTGGAGCCAATACTACAATGTTACGAGGCTCAGTTGACGCGACTCCTAGCTTCCAGTGGCACCAGTATTCCTCATTGTAATCTTCGCTGGCTTCCCAAGGCGCGGCAAATGTGTAAATAGACTAGCCCGTCAAGACGCATGGGCAGCGGCCAATGGGGTGTCCTCTTCAGCATTCAATTGGAGTGAAGCTGCGCTGCGCGCACAACACCATTGGAACCGATCGGATACGGACCTGTGGGATTCCTTGTTGTGGACCTTGGGCTGTGAGAACTATGAGCCCCGATGTGGCGATGGTTGCTGCGCGCTCATTCCTTATGCTCCATGCTCATGCTAATGTTCTCGATCTTTTTCCACAGCTGCACGTCACGCTACACCGGGGACTTCTGCGAGTTTCCGAATCCGTGCCACACGGCGGCCGGTCCACGGTGCCAGAATGGCGGTATCTGCGAGTCGATATTGCGCGACGGCATCCCGACGTTCTCGTGCCGTTGCCCGATCGGCTACACCGCCAGCCTCTGCGAGATCCCGGTGAAGAACGCATGCGACTCGTCGCCCTGCAACAACGGTGGCAACTGCAAGCTGAAGACACTGGACGACTACGTCTGCCTCTGCGCAATCGGTTACTCAGGTATGGATGAGTTGTTGTATGTAGTTTCTGGGTGTGATGATTGATTCCTCGTTCGCTAATCGATACTTTTACTGTGTGTTTCTCCTCCAGGCAAGCACTGCGATAAGCAGAACCTGTGCGCCTCGTCACCGTGCCGTAATGGTGGTACCTGCACCCTCTCCCTGAGCGGTAACGTCAAGTGCATCTGTCCGAAGGGCTTCAAGGGTATGCACTGTTCCGAAGATGTGGACGAGTGTTCGTTAAAGAATCCTTGCGAAAACAATGGCAAATGCGTCAACATGCGCGGCTCCTACCAGTAAGTAGTACACTCGGCAAAACTAAACTCTCCAACCACAACCCACCCCCCCTTCTAACCGTTGCGGATGTGCTACAATGCCCGTCGTTGACTGCGTTTAGTTCGTGCAGCAGGTTGCTGCTACATTCTTTGCGCTGATCTGGCACTAACCCCCTCCTCCTCCTCCTTACACAGGCGTTTCCCATTAGGTTACGGAGCCAGATTTACTGGCAGCAGACCACCACGCAAAAAGGGCCAACTTTGGATGTGGTGTTAGCCATCCTTGGGGGGCAGCGTATCGAGCTGACGCCAAGATTTTCGGATGGCCATGTTTTGTTTTTGGAAAAATTCATTCACTTTTTCCCTCCGGCATTTGTTTGTATCCTTTGATGCGTGTTTGCCAAATATTTACCGCAAACATAATGGCCCGCTCCCGCTCAAAACCGAGGAACACACCACGGTGTCCAGGACGGGTGGAGACGACGGAACAGAATTGTTTGTCATCAATTCTTTATGTGTTTGTGTGTGTGTGTCGGTAACTGCTTCGGTCAGGTGAAATGTTAAGGAAAGCGAGCTCGAATTGTTTACTTGAAGTTGAGCGGATTATTTTTTCCAAAAACCTTAGCCAGATAAAAAAAAATCTGTCGCCTGTGGTTGAAGTGTGCTTTCCCTTTTTCGGTTTTTTGAGGAAAGAGTAGCAGTAGCAGGCGTTCCGAGCTCTTCTACGTTTATCAAGTAGGCAAGACTTGATTATCGCACGGATTCGCGCTCTTGTGCCTACCTTGTGGTAGGATTGAAGATCCGAACTGAAGTCATTCGCCTTCATGGCGCGATGCTATCCGGGGCGTAATCATACCGTTGGCAAAAAAAAACCAGCCAACCACCAAGCCAATACAAGTTTCCTAATACAAAAAGCTATCTAATTAATTCCGAGTCATTGCGAGCAAAGGCGAGCGCGCACATACTCACGCACGCTCGCACGCACGTTCGCGCATCCTGCTTACCCTTGCTCTCGACCGGGTGATCCCGCCTCTTTCTCTCACCGCCTGTGCCTTAACTTGTTGGGAATGCGAAGTCCAAAAAAGGGTGCAAACCACCGTGCTTTCTCGTTCTCGGGCACCGGAAGAGGGGTAACAACCACCGCCGCCAGACCAGGAGGGCGTGCAGCGCAATATGTACCCTTCTGCGTACGCAGGTTCGGCAAAACGAGACATCTATCCGCCTGACGCAGGAGCACACGACATCTTATATTGGTGCTGCTGATATGCGCGAACGCGCGCCTATCACGCTGCACTGAAGAATGTCGCGAGTCTGTGTGTGCTGCGCGGATTGTGACTGGTCTCGAGACGGGGTGGTGGTTTGCTCCCAAAAATGGTCAGACAGCGGCGCAGCAGCGCACAGTGCGCGGTGGACGACACGCAGAACGAAGAGGCTTGCTACGGTTGCAGCAGCAGTTACTGTGTTTCTACACACATCATTTTTATTTGCTAGTTAGACGAATAAAAGTCGCTCAGTTTCATGTGCTAAACTTGCACATATGTGTCTACTTTGGACATTTACTATCCACACAAGGTTCGGACGACCACGCAGTCGTTAAGATTTGTTTACATTTTTATTTGGTGAACCTTTTTGTAGCTAATATTAAAAATCATACTCATTTCGCGGTAAACATAACACTGCTGCAAGTGTTTCTACTACAAATTGAGAACGTTATTGGTTTTTTATTATTGGAGTCTACCGTTTAATGACCGGAAATGGTTTGTGTGTGTGTAGAGATGGCGTTATTACACGAAATCCAAACAGTCCAGTGGAAGCTTCGCCGCGCTTTTGAACCCGGGGCACATATACCCGCGGGATTTTTCCTTTCTGTTTCGAGTTGCTGCTGCTGTTCCGGCTGGGGACGGTGTTTTCCACCTTCCTCTACCATACATACCGTCCCCCACATCAACCAACCACACACAACCCGCCTCAATCGCCTGCACAAAGGCGATCACGCGAATCCCATGCGACGGCGACAGAAAGAAGACGTTTGTGGACAAGTTTCCATGCAGTATTTTCGCTTGTCCGCGCTTAAAAGGAGCGGACCTGCTGCTGCTGCTGCTGATGCTGCTGATGCTGCTGGTGGAGCGCAAACTTATGGTTTGTGTCGCTCGCAGTACCTTTTACGTATGTAGGTCTGGTCGCTACGATGCGCTACGTGTATTCCAACATAACGACGAGGCGAACGCACCCGCAGACGAAGTATGCAGCTCTCTTCGAGGACATTCTTTTGCCATTGGCATTCTCGTCTCTTCCTTGAGATGGTGGTGTGCTCGGTCCATCGCTTTATGTTCCCTCACGGTTCGGACCATACCTCCTTACTTTAGCCAAATCTGGTTCTCCAGCAAAACCGCAAACGGGCAAACTTCCATGAGTTGGGTTTTGATGCGTGGAAGGGTCGAAATCTGTATCACCGTGGGATAACCTGCGTCTTGTCAACGACCGCCTCCCTTATCGTACAGACTACTCCCATACGTACTGCCCACCGTATTCTGAACCCTTTCCTTTTGTCTATTTCAAACTTCTAGGTGCATGTGCGAACCAGGATATACGGGAAAGAATTGCGAGTCCGGCTACATTCCCTGCTCGCCGTCACCTTGTCAGAACGGTGGCACCTGCAAGCAATCGACGAAGTACTCCTACGAATGCAAATGTCCTCCCGGTAAGTATTCGCCAAACTTTGGTACAATTATTATTATAATTAATTAAAGGGATAATATAAAGAGACTTTCAACGCCCATAAAACGGCGTGAGAAGCCCTCGAATCTATTAAAACGTAAATGCACAGACGGTCCTATTAGATTGGCGATCTCTGGCATGACAGTATCCGTAGTTCCGGTGCTGCTGGATGTTTGATTTCGGCAAATCTTTCATGACGAAGCGCACCGCCGCAGTTGATACGAGGCGCCCTTGCTGGCTGCAGCTCTCTCATCGTCCCATCCAAGGACTAACGGCTTCAATCCGAATGTGTTATGCACGCTGATCGTGCGGAGGTTGGCCCACGAGATGCGATCTCCGCTTGTTCGTGCGGCCGTAGGGCAATGATGGGGCTTTTCACACGAAAACGCCTTAAAGGAAAAATCGACTTAACGAACCCGCGCTCACGCTCCGCGCAAGCTTATTCCCCATCTTCCTCTCTCCCCATTCGTGGTACACACATACAGACACACGCAGTGATTGCCAGGAAAGACGGAGAAGGGCGCTAGCTAATTTTATCGGTACTTTCTTTTTCCACTACAGCAGACTCATGCACATCTCAAGCTGTTGGTGGCTGTGTGTGTGCTCGTCTCTCTTTTTTTTTGGGATTGAGAGCGCGCGAACCTGGCGATGGGAGCCGCCTCCGGGAGTTTTCTGATGCTGGTGAACAACACCATCATCTCGGGCTGGCTGGCTGGTTGGCTGGTTGGCTTGAAAAAAATCTGTGGCTATGGCCCCGTGGTGGATGCAAAATGAATCTTTTCGGGCTGCGTCAGCTCGTGAAGTCAGACGGACCAGAGCGAAAGAGTAGGAGGAGGGGAAGACAGGAAGAAGAGGAAGCGCGGTGCGAAGTAGCAGCAGCGCGCAGAGGTTGAGAAAAATATGAAGCATGCAGAACTCCGGGAAAAGAGAAAGAAGAAACCGAGCAGCAGCAGAAATCGAAGAAACGAGAATCTCAAAACAAGCGAAGAAGTAAAGGAAGAAAAAGAAACAGAAGCAAACATAAGCCTGTCGGGAACAGGGCAGAAACACAAATGGGCGAAAGAAGGAGATAGAGAGAGAAAGAGAGAGAAGAGAAAAAGAGAGAGAGAGAGAGAGCGAAATCAAGAAAGAGAAAAAATATTGAAAGAGATGGAGTGTAAGAGGCTGGAAACAAGATCATCGGAAACCCGTGAAACAGCAGAGAAAACGTTGAAGGAAAGGAGAAGGATTCCTGTTTGTCTGGTCACCGAGTGTGGTGTAATGGGGAAGGGGAAGCAAACCATATCTTTGGAGCTGGGCCAGCTAGATTTTAATGGTAGCAAAAGGGCAGCTAATAAATTCTACTGCGACAAAAAAGCTATGCAGCGCATATGCAGTGGCTACCAAATTTCAAATTTATTTTTTCCGACTTACCAAGCGCGCGTGCAAGGTGTGTGCGCTGGCCATGATGCCACCGCGCCCCGTCATCCTCACGCTACTGGAAATTTGATACAAAACTATCGTATGTCTCCTAATGATTTCCTACTAGTGCCCGCTAGTAAGATCCCGACAAAGGGAACGAGCTCGAGAATACGCTAGCTAGCTAGGTGTGGTGCGCTGTGTGACAGATATTAGCATACCTGCAGGTTGCGCGCTGATCCACCATCATGCGTCAATAAGCTTTGCTCAAATATCAAAAGCACAACACATAATGAACCACTACGAGCGCATATCTTGCGTTTTCAATTATTTTTGATAGTTTTTTCTGTGGGCTTCTCGTAGTATCTGAATATATCTATAAGTCCAACCTACAAATTATATTAGGTAAATCAATGGCCTCATTGCAAAAGCCCAGATATTGTAGCTCTCTTGCATGTCTCTTGCCTGCGCTTGCCTGTGTGTTAGTGCGCGCGCGTCTGTATGCGTGTGTATGTCAGAAAGAGACAACCGTATTCAAGAGTATTCGTCAATTGAAGGTAGTGGTTGTGTGTTTTGATGGTGTTGGTGGTCGTCCATTGGTTTTTTTCGTCGCTTTTTTCACTACACACAAACACAGGCTCCCTGTGGCCTGTCTTCACTCCTCTGCACTCCTTACACCTTTCCCCGTGGAACCTATGCTCTGGCAGCTTGCATGTTTTGTTGGTTCACTGCGTGTATCTGTGCTGCATGTTAATTCAACCACACAGAAGCCTATATAACAAATTGATGTCACCGTATTTCTCTCCCAGTCCGAGTGGTCAAGAGAAGTGCGCCCCATAGTCAACCAGCTAGCCAGCCACTACCACTACCAGCGTGGGTCATACACCCTTTTCCCCTGTCCTACGGTACCAGTTCGGCAATAAATCTGCTCTAGAGAGAAAAGTGGTCCAAACAGCAGACAGTGCCAGGCGGTCGCGTGTCATTGGCTTCTGCTGGTTGGTTGCGGCTGCTTAGAACACTTATTAAAATGGAAACCAGAGAGACGAACGGGGAGGAAAAATGATACGAATATGTGTAAGGCTCCTCTCACATTCAAGGGTTGGGCTGCGCGGACATCAGTATGCGTGCTACTTGGGCTGGGCTGCGGCGAGATCATCGAGTATGCGTGTGTGAGAGGAGGCTGCGGGCTGCTGGCCTGATGCTGTGGAGTATCCTCTATTCCGGCGCATGCTCGTCAAAGGTGACAGCGTAAAGGCGTAAAGCTTGCGGCAACCGAACCCCTATCACTTGGTGGTTGCGATGCGCACGATGATTATTTTTTATGACGGACCTGAGACGTGAGCTAGCCGCGATTTCCGCGGTATTTTAGACGAGACGAGCATTAGCAGCATGGATGAAAGTGGCGTGTGATAGCGGAGAAAACACGCACAACACGCGTTGTTGTACAAGAGTTGCGTAAATCTGAATCTGACTACCCCAAGGACCATGTGCCATTGGCCTATTGGCTACGGGCAATTTTCTAGGGCAAAGGGTGTGATACCTATTAGAGTCGTTTGCTAGGTGCACAATGTTGTCGAATTGCCAAAACAGGACTGCAATGAAGACGATGACGTGATGATGCGTTGTTCAACGATGTACTTGTTAATGTTGGAAGCTAATCTTCTCTTTATCTTTTTTTTCTTCTTGTTCTTGCAATGTTCGTCATTATTTGCACAGGCTTCCAGGGTAAGAACTGCGAGGAAAATACGGACGACTGTCCCGGTAACATGTGCCAGAACGGCGGTACATGCGTGGACGGTATCAACGCCTACCATTGCAGCTGCTCGTCCAGCTTCACCGGCGAGTTCTGCGAGAACGATGTGGACGAGTGCGCACTGCGGCCATCGATCTGCCAGAACGGTGCGACGTGCACCAACACGCATGGCAGCTACAACTGCATCTGCGTGAACGGCTGGAACGGGCCAGACTGTAGCAACAACATCGACGACTGCGTGGACGCGGCCTGCTTCAACGGGGCAACGTGCATCGATGGTGTGGGCAGCTTCTACTGTCGTTGCACGCCAGGGAAAACCGGGCTGCTGTGCCATTTGGACGATGCCTGCACGTCGAATCCGTGCCATGCCGATGCCATCTGTGACACCAGCCCGATCAACGGTTCGTTTACGTGCTCATGCGCGGTCGGATACAAGGGAATCGACTGCTCGGAGGATATCGACGAATGTGACCAAGGTACGGTTGCTGGAGGATAATACGTCGCGAAGTCGCTGAGCGGTATTCAAGCTAACGTGCCTATTCTACTATTCTTTTCCCTGCCAAATGCAAAACAGGCTCACCATGCGAACATAATGGCATCTGTGTGAATACGCCGGGCTCGTTCGCCTGCAACTGCTCGCAAGGCTTCACCGGGCCGCGGTGCGAGACGAACGTGAACGAGTGCGAATCGCATCCGTGTCAAAACCAGGGTAGCTGCCTCGACGATCCAGGAACCTTCCGTTGTGTCTGTATGCCAGGTAAGTCAATCGTCTGCAGCGCTAATTGCTATCCCTATAAGACTCTTTAATCCTCTAATGGTCTTAAGCAATCTCCGGTTGCTGATATATGAATCCCTGAGTTCCAGAATCCCATTTCAACCCTTTTTGCGCTACCATCATCCAGCACAACGGTCCGGTTAAGGTCCGCTTTTGGACACAAAACATTGGTCAGTTGTGCGAGCGCCCCTTGGCAGGGTGTGGGAGTAGTGGGCACAGTTTTACACGGTTTTTTATTAGCTGGACCGAGGCGCGCTCGTGCGCGACCCCAAAGAACACGAGCACGGTCCGCGGACGGGGTGGTGTGTCTGTGATCTGTGCTGTGCGGTACGTAGGCTGCGCAAAGTCCGTACACCGATCCGCCTGCAGCCAAGCAACCTCAAACCGGTTTTCAGTAATACGGGCACAGGGGAAGGGCTCGAGTGTGGCACAGCATAACGACGCCGTTAGCGCGATGGTGGCGGCAGGTCGCTGCTGCTGCTGCTGCTGCTGCTGATTCTACGATTATTCCAAATACGCCTCGGTGTGGTGGCTCCGCAGTTGAGGACATTTGAAAGCCCTTGCAACAACACGCCCCACCTCGTTCTACATCCCCCTCCTAACCCTCATACCGACCGTGCCGATACGTTCTGATTTGTCCGGCACTACAACCACAAAAAAAACCAGTTAGTGATGGAGGGAGCTTTCGTTGGTCATTGGGAGTGGTCAACTCGCTCAGTTACAAACGTGCGGAACCACAAAAGCCCATGTGGAGGAAGGTGGTTTTGATGGTTCAGCAGTCCAGCTCGTCCGCGACATGCTCTGCTCCAGGCGATAAAACGATCATCTAAGCATGCTAGCAACACGCCTAGTACTAGTACCACAAGCACCATGAAATTTTGAACCGTTCGATTGGTGTTATTGAGTGTATCGAGCTATTGCTGTTGGATCTTCCCTCTCTACATTCAGACAGCCTATAATGCATTCATATATGATTTAATTCACAAACATTTCCAAGTGAGCATATCCGGAATCGGGATGTTGAAAACAGGTTTTTGGTTCCTTTAATGGGCCATTAATGCGAGCTAATATCTCCTCTGCGCGATATTATTGCTGGCGACCCGTGTCCCCCGTGCTCCTGGTGCGTGGCATCGTGGGTTTGCGTCGATTGGTGATGCTTGAACCAGTGTATAACCCTGGAATGCCAGCAACGATTTCACAATTAATCCCCAAAATGATGTAGTAGTTTTTATCGCATCAATATAGAAATAGAGAAAAAATGTGTGTGTGTGTGTGTGTGAGAGAGAGAGAGAGAGAGAGGAAAAAAAAGAAAGAGAGCTCTAGAGCAATCAATTAAACGGAGTTAAGGTGTGCTAGAAGTAGATTGCGCGCCTCCTTGGATATGTCCTTGCCCCTTTGAAAGAATACTCATGCTTGCATTTTCGTTGAAGTGCGACCACTAATTACATAAGTGTACACTTTCTATGTCGCCATAAATTTGTAGGTTACACCGGTACTCAATGCGAGATCGACATCGATGAATGCGCTACGAATCCGTGTCTGAATGGTGGCATCTGCCGGGATATGGTTAACTCGTTCAAATGCACGTGCGCGATCGGCTTCTCGGGGTTGCGATGCCAGATCAACATCGACGACTGCATGTCGCAGCCGTGCCGGAACGGTGGTATCTGCCACGACTCCATCGCTGGTTACAAATGCGAGTGCCAACCGGGTTACACCGGACTGTCCTGCGAGACGAACATTAATGACTGCCAGTCTAACCCGTGCCATCGCGGTGCTTGCATCGACGGTGACAACTCGTTCACCTGCTTGTGCAACCCGGGCTACACCGGCTATCTGTGTCAGATACAGATCAACGAGTGCGAATCGAATCCGTGCCTGTTCGGCGGCCACTGTGAGGATCTGGTCGGGAGCTATCTGTGCCGCTGTCAGCCCGGCACATCCGGCCCGAACTGCGAGGTCAACGTGAACGAGTGCCACAGCAACCCGTGCAGGAATGGCGCGAAGTGCATCGACGGTATCAACCGGTACACGTGCCAGTGCGTACCGGGTTATACCGGGTTCCACTGCGAGACAAACGTGAACGAGTGTGCATCGGATCCGTGTGCCAACGGGGGCGTCTGCATGGATCTGGTGAACGGGTTCCGATGCGAGTGTCCACGCGGTTACTTTGATGCGCGCTGCCTCAGTGACGTGGACGAGTGCGCATCCAATCCGTGCATCAATGGAGGCCGGTGCGAGGACGGAGTCAACCAGTTCATCTGTCACTGTCCGCCCGGTTACGGTGGTCGGCGCTGCGAGATCGACATCGACGAGTGTGGCTCGAACCCGTGCCAACATGGTGGCATCTGCCGCGATGGCCTGAACGCGTACGCCTGCCAGTGCATGCCGGGTTATACGGGGCGCAACTGCGAGGTTAACATCGACGATTGCGTGGCTAATCCCTGCCGCAACGGTGGCTCCTGTATCGATCTGGTGAACGGCTACAAGTGTGTCTGCCGTGGTCCGTACACTGGGCGCGATTGCGAGTCGCGGATGGACCCCTGCCTGCCGAATCGTTGCCGCAACGGTGCCAAGTGCTCACCCAGCTCCAACTATCTGGACTTCTCGTGCTCCTGCACGCTCGGTTACACTGGTCGGCTGTGCGACGAGGACATCAACGAGTGCGAACTGTCGTCGCCCTGTCGGCATGGCGCAACCTGCCGCAACACGAACGGTTCGTACCAGTGCATCTGCGCCAAGGGCTACGAGGGACGGGACTGTGCGATCAATACGGACGACTGTGCGTCATTTCCGTGCCAGAACGGTGGCACCTGCCTGGACGGTATCGGCGACTACACGTGTCTGTGCGTTGACGGGTTCGAGGGCCGGAACTGCGAGGTGGACATCAACGAATGCCTGTCGCAACCGTGCCAGAACGGGGCGACCTGCAATCAGTACGTCAACTCGTACACCTGCACCTGCCCGCTCGGTTTCAGCGGTATGAACTGCCAGACCAACGACGAGGACTGCACCGAAAGCTCCTGCATGAACGGGGGCACCTGTATCGATGGCATCAACGCGTACAACTGCTCCTGCGAGACCGGCTATACCGGTAGCAACTGCCAGTTCCGGATCAACAAGTGCGACTCGCAGCCGTGCCGGAATGGAGCGACCTGCCATGACTACGAGAACGATTTTACGTGTCACTGCTCGTACGGCTACACGGGCAAGCAGTGTCTGGACTATGTCGACTGGTGTGCCCAGGCCCCATGCGAGAACGGGGCGACGTGTACGCAGCAGGAAAATACCTACCATTGCCAGTGTGCGGCCGGTTGGACCGGGAAGCTGTGTGATGTGGAGATGGTATCGTGTAAGGATGCTGCAGCACGGAAGGGTGTCGATGTGCGGCATCTCTGTCGCAATGGTACGTGCGAAGACTTTGGCAACTCTCATCACTGCCGGTGCAAACCGGGCTACACTGGTTCGTACTGTCGGCACGAGATCAACGAGTGCGAATCGCAACCGTGCCGGAACGGTGGTACGTGCAAGAACCTAATCGGTGCCTACCGGTGCAACTGTCGGGCCGGATTTCAAGGGCAGAACTGTGAGTTGAACATTGACGAGTGCAAACCGAATCCATGCCGCAACGGGGGTATCTGTCACGATCTGGTGAACGGCTACAAGTGCTCCTGCCCGCCCGGTACGATCGGGGTGCTGTGCGAGATTAACACGGACGACTGTACACCGGGCGCTTGCCACAACAACGGTAGTTGTATCGACCGGGTTGGTGGCTTCGAATGCCGGTGTCCACCAGGTTTCGTCGGTGCACGGTGCGAGGGCGACATCAACGAGTGTTTGTCGAACCCCTGCTCGAATCCCGGTACGCTCGATTGTGTACAGCTGGTCAACGATTATCACTGCAACTGTAAGCCGGGCCACATGGGAAGACACTGTGAGGTGAAGGTCGACTTCTGCGCCAACGATCCATGCTTGAATGGGGGCCAGTGCTCAACGCGTCAGTCTGGTCATCACTGTCTCTGCACTGATGGCTACTATGGCAAGAACTGCGAGTACAGCGGACACGACTGCGATTCGAATCCGTGCATTAACGGATTGTGTCAGATCGCCGACGATGGTGGCTATCGGTGCGAATGTCCGCTCGGCACCAGCGGCATCAACTGCGAGCTGGACGTGCTCGACGAGTGCAACTCGAATCCGTGCGAAAAAGGGGCCCAGTGTCAGAATCGGCTCGGTGACTTCGAGTGCTTCTGCCCGGCGAAATGGAAGGGCAAAACATGCAACGAGTACGATCCGCACTTCAACGGATGGTTTGACACAACGCACCAGCGAAAGAGTGGCAATGGCGGACTTGGCGGTCTCGGTGGTATTGGTGGTGGTCCCGGTGGGCTGCCCAATATGTATGCCATCGATCTCGAGTATCAGCGGGCGCAGTGCGTGAAGAAGGGCTGCCGGGAGAAACAAGGTAACTTGCGGTGCGACGAAGAGTGCAACACGTACGCCTGCGACTTTGATGGTAACGATTGCTCGCTCGGTATCAACCCGTGGCTCAACTGTACCGCCAGCATCAAGTGCTGGGAGGTGTTCCTCGATGGTTTCTGCAACGAGGAGTGCAACAATCCGCAGTGTTTGTTTGATGGGCGCGACTGCGAGAAGAAGCTGCAGCCGTGCAATCCGATCTACGATGCCTACTGCCAGAAACACTACGCTAACGGATTCTGCGACTACGGCTGCAACAATGCCGAGTGTAACTGGGACGGTCTGGACTGCGAGAACGAGAAGGAACCGGCGTTGCTAGCGGAAGGTGCCATCTCCACCATTCTGCTCATGGACCTGACGGCATTCCGCGCGAAGCGCGTCCAGTTTCTGCGCGATCTCGGCCACCATCTGCGCACGACCGTACGAATCAAGAAGAATGCGGCCGGCGTAGAGATGATCTTCCCGTGGAAAGGCGGCACCGCATTGCAGGGATTGACGGACAGCGAGTTCGGACGGAAGCATCACGTCGTCTACACGGAAACGCGCCAAACTGGCATACAGGTGTACCTGGAGCTGGACAACCGCAAATGTATCGGGGCTAGCGGAGCCGAGTGCTTCGGGACGGCGAACGAGGCTGCTGAGTTTTTGGCGGCGACCGCTGCGAAGCATTCCCTGTCGAAACAGTTCCCGATCTACCAGGTAAAGGGTGTCAACCCGG